>NC_053391.1:452987773-453330729 GCF_905171765.1 Bufo bufo
ACCATTGGGAATATATTAGTCGTAATGTGATAAAAAAAAATAATATTTGGCTGCTGAAATATGTTTATTTAATCTTCTTTGTCAATTTCAAAGGCATCATTCCAAGCAATGTCAATAGTTTGGCAGCTATAAAACTTTTTGGTGTCTTGTCATTTTATGTCCTTTACTATGCAAGATATTGCTCTGTAAAGTCCTTCAAAAAGGCTTTCAAATTCAAACTGAAAAAATGGTTGCTCCACGCAGTAGTTTAAACTGTATTAAAAAGCATAAATAAATCATCAAATATATCAAAGGGCTGTGTACTGTATATCGAGCTTACCTTAGTTGAATAGATTGGCACAGAAATTCCTAAACACCAATTTACAGTATATCTGTGAGTGGCTGCTGCTCGCCCTGTACTCTAACCTTTGGTGGTATCAACAAAGGGAAGGATGGGTCAGTCAACCCAAAGAAAGAATGAGAGAAGATAATGACTAGGAGCTGCTGTTAGATACAGTATATAAAACTTAAGGAATTCTCTTTCAAGAGATGCTTCTAAAGATTTATTGCAAGAACCGCAATGTGTTTTATAGCTAACCCCTTTCTTTCAAGCAGCACAAGTTCCAGTTCTTACAGTATAACATATACACTCACCTAAAGAATTATTAGGAAGACCTGTTCTATTTCTCATTAATGCAATTATCTAGTCAACCAATCACATGGCAGTTGCTTCAATGCATTTAGGGGTGTGGTCCTGGTCAAGACAATCTCCTGAACTCCAAACTGAATGTCAGAATGGGAAAGAAAGGTGATTTAAGCAATTTTGAGCGTGGCATGGTTGTTGGTGCCAGACGGGCCGGTCTGAGTATTTCACAATCTGCTCACTTACTGGGATTTTCACGCACAACCATTTCTAGGGTTTACAAAGAATGGTTTGAAAAGGGAAAAACATCCAGTATGCGGCAGTCCTGTGGGCAAAAATGCCTTGTGGATGCTAGAGGTCAGAGGAGAATGGGCCAACTGATTCAAGCTGATAGAAGAGCAACGTTGACTGAAATAACCACTCACCTAAAGAATTATTAGGAACACCATACTAATACAATGTTCGACCCCCTTTTGCCTTCAGAACTGCCTTAATTCTACGTGGCATTGATTCAACAAGGTGCTCATAGCATTCTTTAGAAATGTTGGCCCATATTAATAGGATAGCATCTTGCAGTTGATGGAGATTTGAGGGATGCACATCCAGGGCACGAAGCTCCCGTTCCACCACATCCCAAAGATGCTCTATTGGGTTGAGATCTGGTGACTGTGGGGGCCATTTTAGTACAGGGAACTCATTGTCATGTTCAAGAAACTAATTTGAAATTATTCGAGCTTTGTGACATGGTGCATTATCCTGCTGGAAGTAGCCATCAGAGGATGGATACATGTTCTCATTCTTTTTACGCCAAATTCGGACTCTACCATTTAAATGTCTCAACAGAAATCGAGAGTCATCAGACCAGGCAACATTTTTTCAGTCTTCAACAGTCCAATTTTGGTGAGCTCGTGCAAATTGTAGCCTCTTTTTCCTATTTGTAGTGGAGATGAGTGGTACCCGGTGAGGTCTTCTGCTGTTGTAGCCCATCCGCCTCAAGGTTATGCATGTTGTGGCTTCACAAATGCTTTGCTGCATACCTCGGTTGTAACGAGTGGTTATTTCAGTCAATGTTGCTCTTCTAGCAGCTTGAATCAGTCGGCCCATTCTCCTCTGACCTCTAGCATCCACAAGGCATTTTTGCCCACAGGACTGCCGCATACTGGATGTTTTTCCCTTTTCACACCATTCTTTGTAAACCCTAGAAATGGTTGTGCATGAAAATCCCAGTAACTGAGCAGATTGTGAAATACTCAGACCGGCCCGTCTGGCACCAACAACCATGCCACGCTCAAAATTGCTTAAATCACCTTTCTTTCCCATTCTGACATTCAGTTTGGAGTTCAGGAGATTGTCTTGACCAGGACCACACCCATAAATGCATTGAAGCAACTGCCATGTGATTGGTTGACTAGATAATTGCATTAATGAGAAATAGAACAGGTGTTCCTAATAATTCTTTAGGTGAGTGTACAGTTGTGCTGATAAGTTTACATACCCTTGGAGAATTTATGATTTCTTAACCATTGTTCAGAGAATATAAATGATAACACGGACACTTTTCTCTCGCTCATAGTTAGTGGTCGGCTGAAGCCATTTATGTCAAACAACTGTGTTTACTCTTTATAAATCATAATCACAACACAAACTCCCCAAATGACCCTGATCAAAAGTTTACACACCCCAGTTCTTAATACCATGTATTGCCCCCTTTAACATCAATGACAGCTTAAAGTCTTTTGTGGTAGTTGTGGATGAGGCTCTTTATTTTCTCAGATGGTAAAACTGCCCATTCTTCCTGTTGAAAAAAAAAAAAAAGCAATTCCACCACAGTTTTACAGGATTTTTATTTACGACATTCGATGTGCGATAAAACTGACTGGTTACTTTTATTCTACAGGTCAGATCGAATCCGGCGATACCTTATATGTATAGTTTTTCTTGCGTTTTAATAGTGCTTTTTTTAAAATCTGATTTATTTTTTTGTCGCCATATTTTGACCCCTATAACTTTTTTGTCATTATGTGTACGGAGCTGGGTGGGGGCTCATTTTTTGCGGGTCGATCTGAACTTTACACTGATACCATTCTGGGGTGTTTAAGATTTTTTGATAACTTTTTATGTTATAATGTGCATTTTTTTAGTTCTTTTATTTTCATTTTGGGAAAAGGGGGGTGATTTGGATTTTAATATTTTTTTTTACACTTTTTTATAGTTCCCAGGTTACACACACATCTCTGTAACACAGTACACAGCTCTGCTACATGCAGGTTACACACACATCTCTGTAACACAGTACACAGCACTGCTACATGCAGGTCACACATACAGCTCTGCTACACAGTACACAGCTCTGCTACATGCAGGTTACAGATACAGCTCTGCTACACAGTACACAGCTCTGCTACATGCAGGTTACACAAACAGCTCTGCTACACAGTACACAGCTCTGCTACATGCAGGTTACACATACAGCCTGCTACACAGTACACAGCACTGCTACCTGCAGGTTACACATACACCTCTGTAACACAGTACACAGCTCTGCTACATGCAGGTTACACACACATCTCTGTAACACAGTACACAGCTCTCCTACATGCAGGTTACACATACAGCTCTGCTACACAGTACACAGCTCTGCTACATGCAGGTTACACATACAGCTCTGCTACACAGTACACAGCTCTGCTACATGCAGGTTACACACACACATCTCTAGTACACAGCACTATTTGATGGCTAGAGTTCTGTACACTTTACCAGCTGCTGTGCACATCTGACCCCTCCCACACACGTGACTCGTCACAAGGTCATGACGTCATCACAGGTCCTTTGCCTCTCCTTCAGCTAGCAGCTCCGTCAGGTGAAGAGTGTGTGTAGTAGGGCGTATTTTGAGTTAGGGAGGACGGAGTTTTGGATGAGGGAGGACGGAGTTTTGGCTGATGTCTGAGGGAGGACAGAGTTTTGGATGAGGGAGGACGGGGTTTTGGCTGATGTCTGATGGAGTTTTGGATGAGGGAGGACGGAGTTTTGGCTGATGTCTGAGGGAGGACAGAGTTTTGGATGAGGGAGGACGGAGTTTTGGCTGATGTCTGAGGGAGAACGGAGTTTTGGATGAGGGAGGATGAAGTTTTGGCTGATGTCTGATGGAGTTTTGGCTGATGTCTGATGGAGTTTTGGATGAGGGAGGACGGAGTTTTGGCTGATGTCTGAGGGAGGACAGAGTTTTGGATGAGGGAGGATGGAGTTTTGGATGAGGGAGGACGGAGTTTTGGCTGATGTCTGAGGGAGAACGGAGTTTTGGATGAGGGAGGACGGAGTTTTGGCTGATGTCTGATGGAGTTTTGGATGAGGGAGGACAGAGTTTTGTCTAAAGTCTGAGGTAGGAGGGAGTTTTGCCTGATACTGGATGGAGTTGTGGATGATGTCTGAAGATGTCCTAATATGTATGCAGTAGACATGAATAAACCCCTTCTCTGCATAGGTGACAGGGCCCGAAATTTTTAAAAATCATCTGTTCCATTGGTGGGTGACATTAACCCCTTTCTGGCGATGAAATATCCCTGCTCTGCATAGGTGACAGGGAATTAAATTTCTAAAATTCGTTTTTAATTGACATGCGCCCCCTCCTTTTATTCGATGCAGAGCAGGGATATTTCATCGCCAGAAAGGGGTTAATGTCACCCACCAATGGAACTGATGATTTTTAAAAAACTTGTCCCACATTTCCGCTCGATCACATTGGAACCATTGACCTCCCTTGGATGTGGAATCTCTTTCTCACGCTCCCTCTCTGGCGTGGAACCCTGATTCGCCATTAACTGTGATCAACATGGTAGGCGCAGAAAAGAACATTGAAAGTTGATAGAGAAGATATCAAATTGGATCTTGGACATCACGGGGACGTGCGATCAGGCAGAAGTTATATAGAGTCAACAAAGCGGCAGCAGGGCCTCTCCTGTCTAACGTTTCCAAATCCGAAATACCCCAGTGACATCCCCCAATTTTTTATTAATCATTCCAATAACAGGGAATCTTAAGAGTCCTGTATTGTTATTTATCGTCACTACCTCACCGAGTCGGAATTGAGTAATTGCCGCGAGCTTTCTTCTTTACTTGGAAGCTTCAACTTCAATAATTTGTCCCACATTTAAGCTTGATCACATTGCAGCTATTGACCTCCCTTGGATGTGGTCTCCCTTTCTCACGCTCCCTCTCCGGTGCGGGACCCTGATTCGCCGCTAACCTTGATCAACATGGTAGGCGCAGAAAGGAACATAGAAAGTTGATAGAGCAGATATCCAATTGGATCGTGGACATCACGGGGACGTGCGACATGGTGGAGCAGTATGTGTGCACACGCCTACACGTACTGACTGATGGTTCTGCCCCCTTCTACTTCTGGGTCTCCAAATTGGGCATATGGCCTGAGCTTGCCCTTTACGCCTTGGAGGTGCTGGCCTGCACTGCAGCCAGTGTATTGTCTGAACTTTTGTTTAGCACGGCTGGAGGGGGTTATCACAGGTTATATTTCCCAATGTTTTGGGGTGTACCCTAATTTAACCACTTGCCGCAACTGTAACGCCGAAAGGCGTCATCGCGGCGGCTCCCCCAGGCTACGCTAACGCCGATTGGCGTCATCTCGCGTGAGCCGAGATTTCCTGTGAACGCGCGCACACAGGCGCGCGCGCTCACTGGAACGGAAGGTAAGAGAGTGGATCTCCAGCCTGCCAGCGGCGATCGTTCGCTGGCAGGCTGGAGATGTGTTTTTTTAACCCCTAACAGGTATATTAGACGCTGTTTTGATAACAGCGTCTAATATACCTGCTACCTGGTCCTCTGGTGGTCCCCTTTGTTTGGATCGACCACCAGAGGACACAGGTAGCTCAGTAATATGTTGCACCAAGCACCACTACACTACACCCCCCCTGTCACTTATTAACCCCTTATTCACCCTTGATCACCCCTGATCACCCCATATAGACTCCCTGATCACCCCCTGTCATTGATTACCCCCCTGTCATTGATCACCCCCCTGTAAAGCTCCATTCAGATGTCCGCATGATTTTTACGGATCCACTGATAGATGGATCGGATCCGCAAAATGCATACGGACGTCTGAATGGAGCCTTACAGGGGCATGATCAATGACTGTGGTGATCACCCCATATAGACTCCCTGATCACCCCCCTGTCATTGATCCTCCCCTGTAAAGCTCCATTCAGATGTCCGCATGATTTTTACGGATCCACTGATAGATGGATCGGATCTGCAAAACGCATACGAACGTCTGAATGGAGCCTTACAGGGGCGTGATCAATGACTGTGGTGATCACCCCATATAGACTCCCTGATCACCCCCCTGTCATTGATTACCCCCCTGTCATTGATCACCCCCCTGTAAAGCTCCGTTCAGACGTCCGCATGATTTTTACGGATCCACTGATAGATGGATCGTATCCGCAAAACACATACAGGCGTCTCCCTGGAGCCTTCCAGGGGGGGTGATCACCCCATATAGACTCCCTGATCACCCCCCTGTCATTGATCACCCCCCCTGTCAGGCTGCATTCAGATGTCCGTATGATTTTTACGGATCCACGGATACATGGATCGGATCCGCAAAACACATACGGACATCTGAATGGAGCCTTATAGGGGGGGTGATCAATGACAGGGGGGTGATCACCCTATATAGACTCCCTGATCACCCCCCTGTCATTGATCACCCCCCTGTCATTGATCACCCCCCTGTCATTGATCACCCCCCTGTCATTGATCACCCCTCTGTCCTTACATTTTCACCCCTCTGTCCATTCAGACATTTTTTTGGCCCAAGTTAGCGGAAATTATTATTTTTTTCTTACAAAGTCTCATATTCCACTAACTTGTGTCAAAAAATTAAATCTCACATGAACTCACCATACCCCTCACGGAATCCAAATGCGTAAAAATTTTTAGACATTTATATTCCAGACTTCTTCTCACGCTTTAGGGCCCCTAGAATGCCAGGACAGTATAAATAACCCTCATGTGACCCCATTTCGGAAAGAAGACACCCCCAGGTATTCCGTGAGGGGCATATTGAGTCCATGAAAGATTGAAATTTTTGTCCCAAGTTAGCGGAAATGGAGACTTTGTGAGAAAAAAATAAATAAAATCAATTTCCGCTAACTTGTGCCAAAAAAAAAAAAATTCTATGAACTCGCCATGCCCCTCATTGATCACCTTGGGGTGTCTTCTTTCCAAAATGGGGTCACATGTGGAGTATTTATACTGCCCTGCCATTTTAGGGGCCCTAAAGCGTGAGAAGAAGTCTGGGATCCAAATGTCTAAAAATGCCCTCATAAAAGGAATGTGGGCCCCTTTGCGCATCTAGGCTGCAAAAAAGTGTCACACATCTGGTATCGCCGTACTCAGGAGAAGTTGGGCAATGTGTTTTGGGGTGTCATTTTACATATACCCATGCTGGGTGAGATAAATATCTTGGTCAAATGCCAACTTTGTATAAAAAAATGGGAAAAGTTGTCTTTTGCCGAGATATTTCTCTCACCCAGCATGAGTATATGTAAAAAGACACCCCAAAACACATTGCCCAACTTCTCCTGAATACGGCGATACCACATGTGTGACACTTTTTTGCAGCCTAGGTGGGCAAAGGGGCCCACATTCCAAAGAGCACCTTTAGGATTTCACAGGTCATTTACCTACTTACCACACATTAGGGCCCCTGGAAAATGCCAGGGCAGTATAACTACCCCACAAGTGACCCCATTTTGGAAAGAAGACACCCCAAGGTATTCCGTGAGGGGCATGGCAAGTTCCTTGAATTTTTTATTTTTTGTCACAAGTTAGTGGAAAATTATGATTTTTTTTTTTTTTTTTTCATACAAAGTCTCATATTCCACTAACTTGTGAAAAAAAATAAAAACTTCCATGAACTCACTATGCCCATCAGCGAATACCTTGGGGTCTCTTCTTTCCAAAATGGGGTCACTTGTGGGGTAGTTATACTGCCCTGGCATTCTAGGGGCCCAAATGTGTGGTAAGGAGTTTGAAATCAAATTCTGTAAAAAATGACCAGTGAAATCCGAAAGGTGCTCTTTGGAATATGGGCCCCTTTGCCCACCTAGGCTGCAAAAAAGTGTCACACATGTGGTATCTCCGTACTCAGGAGAAGTTGGGGAATGTGTTTTGGGGTGTCATTTTACATATACACATGCTGGGTGAGAGAAATATCTTGGCAAAAGACAACTTTTCCCATTTTTTTATACAAAGTTGGCATTTGACCAAGATATTTCTCTTATCCAGCATGGGTATATGTAAAATGACACCCCAAAACACATTCCCCAACTTCTCCTGAGTACGGCGATACCACATGTGTGGCACTTTTTTGCAGCCTAGGTGGGCAAAGGGGCCCACATTCCAAAGAGCACCTTTCGGATTTCACTGGTCATTTTTTACACATTTTGATTTCAAACTACTTACCACACATTTGGGCCCCTAGAATGCCAGGGCAGTATAACTACCCCACAAGTGGCCCCATTTTGGAAAGAAGACACCCCAAGGTATTCGCTGATGGGCATAGTGAGTTCATAGAAGTTTTTATTTTTTGTCACAAGTTAGTGGAATATGAGACTTTGTAAGAAAAAAAAAAAAGAAAAAAAAAAATCATCATTTTCCACTAACTTGTGACAAAAAATAAAAAGTTCTATGAACTCACTATGCCCATCAGCGAATACCTTAGGGTGTCTACTTTCCGAAATGGGGTCATTTGTGGGGTGTTTGTACTGTCTGGGCATTGTAGGACCTCAGGAAACATGACAGGTGCTCAGAAAGTCAGAGCTGCTTCAAAAAGCGGAAATTCACATTTTTGTACCATAGTTTGTAAACGCTATAACTTTTACCCAAACCATTTTTTTTTTACCCAAACATTTTTTTTTTATCAAAGACATGTAGAACAATAAATTTTGAGAAAAATTTATATATGGATGTCGTTTTTTTTTGCAAAATTTTGCAACTGAAAGTGAAAAATGTCATTTTTTTGCAAAAAAAATCGTTAAATTTCGATTAATAACAAAAAAAGTAAAAATGTCAGCAGCAATGAAATACCACCAAATGAAAGCTCTATTAGTGAGAAGAAAAGGAGGTAAAATTCATTTGGGTGGTAAGTTGCATGACCGAGCAATAAACCGCTAAAGTTGTGGAGTGCCAATTTGTAAAAAAGGGCCTGGTCTTTAGGGGGGTATAAACCTGTGGTCCTTAAGTAATTAAACAAAAAAATAATAAAAATCAAATCAAAAAGCAGTGTAGGCTACCTCCTCATCCTCCACCTCTGCTTCCACCTACACTGCCACATCCACTGCCTCCTCAACCTCCTACTCCATATGGACCTCGTCCTCCAAGATCAAGATTATTATTTTTTATTTTTACACATTTTATGTTATTTTTTAAGTCATCTCCCTATCCACATTTGTTTGCAGAGCACTTGCCCCATGCTCTTAACCACATTTTGCTTCCATTTGTAGCCCTCTAGCCCTTTCCATGACTTTTTTAGAGCCATTTTAGTGCTCAAAAGTTCGGGTCCCTATTGACTTCAATGGGGTTCGGGGTCAAGTTCAGGTCAAGTTGCTTCCCGAACGCAAATTTTTTTGTGAAGTTTGGCCGAACCTGTCGAACCCGAACATGTGTCCGGTCAACTCTATTTAGGAACGGTATGTCCTAGAGAGCTGAGACCGTTTTGAATACCTTCCCGGATACATGATGTACCTGTCTGCCAAATTTGATGAAGATCTGTCCATTCGTTTGGTCGCGCATAAAGAACGTCCAGACACACGTCTAGACAGACAGACAGAAACTCATTTTTATATATAAAAGCGATAAGGCAGATGGGCCCCAAGAATAATTTCCTCTGGTGGGCCCAAGGAACCCCAGTCGGACACTGGTTAACTGGGAGTGACACTGTCCATAAAATAAATCAATAAAGGAGTTAACTACTGATGTGACCCCTTCTTTCATTGTCGTCGGTATCCGAGCAGTTAGACCCACACAATCAATAAATTATAGCATATGCTTGCAATATGACTTCTTTCATTCTGAACCCAATAAAATCTTTCTTAAAATTTTTAACTCATTCCAAACACTGATCCATCTCAACCTCTGAGTTAATTTGCCAGACGTCATTTTAATGTTCTTTCGATTCATCTAATTTGTATTCACACTCACAAAGTAATCATTTTAAGAAATAATTGCTCTGTAATTAAGATTCTTGTCTCATGTTCAGAATGGACATTTTGAGATCAGTTTTACACCAGTTTATTATTTCTGCAAGTCTTATGAAGCAAAAACAACACATGGAAAAATATCTTGATCGATTTATGTGTTAACAGCTTGGGTTCTTTCAATTTTAAAAAGTGATCATGCAATGGATTTTTCACATGATTGATTGATTATTTTTAGCACAGTAATTACTCCATCGGCATTTCATGCAGGATGAAATAGAAAAAAAGAGATCTTCCTTTCATCCAATAATTGCTAGTCAGTCTATACTGAGACTATCACTAAATTGTACACATAACCATGTCATTTCTTGATAAAAAGAAAATATGTATGGGTTTGGTTCAGTTTGTTCTGTACAAGAAAATCCATAAGCACATGTGCATATTAGAGCCAGTTTCATCCATGTATGTACATGAATGTCGGAGAAGATAAGGAACCAAGTAAAGATTTTTCCCCCAGTGTCAAAAGCCACATTTTAGCTCTTTCTTAAAGTCTATTTTTACAATTGACCTGTTAATATGGGTAACTGTTTGACCCTGTGGCCTCTTTACATAAGTTATACTGTTACACAACTATGGCATTCTAAAATCCTGAGAAATATGCCCCTTCCCACTGAATTTATATGCCCAGACATTTAGCCCACACTTATGCTGCTGCTCTGGGTAGCAGTGCAAGCATAGAGGTCGTGCAGGCGTCACTACCCAGAAGTATAGTGGCACAAGCAGAGTCGCTGCTCCGGCGGCAGTAGCATAGCTTTTGTGTGCTTGTTTTGCTACCTAGAGCAATTGCACAGGCACAAGATGATATATCTGGCCCTGTCAATCAAGCGGGAAGAGAAGTCTATTGTGCAGCACAGACAAATACTCTCTGTTTCATGAACGAATCGGTTTGTAAAAATTAGTTTGCTCATCTCTAGCTCCTGTACATAGCTGCATACTGTGGGAAAGTTCCAGGCAGCCTACGATAGCAAATCGCCACTCTGGGACTGTCATACTGCCTTATATTAGCGTGCAATGAACATTGTAGGTGAGCCACACTGGAGACAGTAAGACATGCACTATTGATATTCTACTGCACTATGATGTAAATTATTGCACTGTATATGCACATATTGTAAACCGCACTGAGACTGCCACCTAGTGGTCAATTGAAATTTTGCTATTGTATATATAAACTTTTAGGTGCACATGAACTTTTTTGGTCAAATAATTTAATTTATGCAGTTCCTTGTGGTGTAGTGACAACTAGGGAGGAGTGAATCGACTTCGGATGAAACATCCTAAGGCGATTCTCATAAAACTTCGTTCCAATACTGTACAGAGCAGGAGCTCCATACAGTAGTAGAATGTATTCGCTCCGATGAGCTGAAGTTATTGCTTATTTATCGTTTAATTACCATTGGAACCTTGGAACCGAACCCACGTTCGGGAAATGTTTTTTTACAGTACAAATTAATTTATGAAGTTATCGAGACTTCGCAAAGCAATTACTTCGGCTCATCAGAGCCAATACATTTTAATACTGTGCGGACCTCCTGCTCCATACAGTATTGGAACAAAGTTTTATGCAAATCGACTTTGTATGTTTTATCCGAAGTCGATTCGCTAATCCCTAGCGACAACACATCTGAGAGATAATAGGGAGCAGTTGTCATGCAGAGACAAAGTTTATGCTAGAAAAAAGTTGCTGTTCAGGACTGATCAGCAATACTCCATCAAGAATACAGCTAGAAGCGGAGGTGTGAGCTATTATCTATAAGAGTATACCTCCTCAGGAGATAAGATCACAAAGCAGCTGAAAATCACAGTGTCACTTCTTAAAGGGTACCTGTCATCAACTTTATGCTGCCTGTACTAATGGCAGCATAAAGTAGACACAGGTGAGTTGATTTCAGCGGTCTGTCATTAACAAATTAAAAGTAAGTGGTTTCCGAGAACCAACATCATTGCAGACTGGGCCTGGAAAAGAGCCATGGCCACCTGAGAAGAGTCATGGTTATTCATGAATTCCTGCTCTCCCTACCCACCTGTTGATGATTGTCAGTCTTCTACTTAATTCTCTACCTTTCTTTCTAGGAGAGAACTGCCAAACATCAGCAGATGGACGGGGAGAGCAGGAATTCATGAAAAACCACGACTCTTCTCAAGTAGATTTGACTCTTTTCAAGGTATGTGCTGCAATGCTTATAATGCTGGTTCTCAGCAACCTCTTACTTTAGCTCACGAGTAACACACCACTGAAATCAGCATTTCTGTCAGTATTTTATGCTGCCCTCAGTGAGGTTAGCATAAAGTTGATGACAGGTTCCCTTTAACTCCCAGACTGTGAAGCAGCTAGAGATCTGTGAAAAAGCCAAATCAGTACCATGAAGACCAGCCTTCCTGCCACAGTGTAAGTCATAATGTTAGTGTTGATCGAGCACCAAAGTGCTCGGGTGCTCTGGCCGAACACATCGGGATGCTCGGGTGCTCTACCGGGCACCCAAATATAATGGAAGTCAATGGGAGAACCCGAGCATTAAACCAGGCACCCCCTGCTCTGAAGAGGCGAGGGTGCCTGGTTCATAGGAAAAGGTGACAAAATGATGGAAACACCACCTAAATGGTTTGGGAACAGCATGGAGAGGATGTCTGGATGCATCTTGGACTCCCAGGTCGCAGCTGGGAACGATGTTGCCCGAGTAGTACGTCACTTTTACAGACTGACAATAATACGCACCAAACTGAGGATAAAATCGATTTCAGAGAAAAAAAATGTAGGAAACATTCTTTCCTGTATATTTGCTTGTATATAAAGTGCAAGTGCTGCCAAAAATTACAAGGAAAAGGCACTCCGATACAACCTGTATATCACATAAAGGAGGGCCTCATTCACATTGTGGTAGAATTGTTCAGGTAGTGGGACTCCTACACTCATAAAGCCTATGCACTAAGGGAAAGGGCTGACAAAAATTACAAGGAACCAGCACTACAATACACCCTTTGTTACACATAAAGGAGGGCATCATACACAGCCTTGAAAAAATATGATTGATTGATTGAGAGATAGCCTTGCGGTTCACCCGGCGGTCGTTTTGTGGCGAACTTTGCTAGTTCGTGGTTTGCCGAACAGGCAAACATATGGCGATGTCCGCCGGTGCCATATTCTTTTGCATTGTGCTGAACTTTGACCCATGACACATCCATCAGGTGGGACAGGACAGCCAATTGAGACGTTTCAGCACATGGACACACCCCCTACCCTATAAATAAACCCGATCTGGCCGCCATTTTACATTCAGTCTTTTGCCACTGTACGGAGAGGTTGCTGTGTGGAGCAGGGACAGACTGTTAGAGACACGTTAACTAATAGGGCCACAAAAGTCCTTTTAAGGACTGGTATAGGTGTGCTATCGATAGGTGTGACATACTGAGGGGTGTAATATACTTATAATATACTTTCTAACATAGAAAGTATGTTATAGTGCATTTGTATTGTGCAGCAGCTGTGTGCGGTTCTGCTGCGATACCACAGCAATATAGAGGGACAAATGCTATTGGAACAACTAATTGCAACTGTTGTGATATACCAGTTGCTCCCTAAAATTCTGATTGAGGCAGGGGTGTGATATACCTGTAATATAATTTATATATAGTGCATGTGCAGCATTTGTGTGTGGTTCTGCTGAGATACCGCAGCTATACAGAGGGACAAACGCTACTGGAACAACTAAATTCAACTGGTGTGATATACCAGTTGCCCCCCCAAAAAACGGATTGAGGCAGGGGTGTGATATACCAATAATATAATTTCTATATACTGCATTTGTATTGTGCAGCATTTGTGTGTGGTTCTGCTAAGATACTGCAGCTATACATAGGGACAAACGCTATTGGAACAACTAATTGCAACTGGTGTGATATACAGTGGATATCAAAAGTCTACACACCGCTGTTAAAATTTCAGCTTTCTGTGATGCAAAAAAAAGAGACAAAGATAAATCATTTCAGAACTTTTTCCACCTTTAATGTGACCTATAAACTGTACCACTCAATTGAAAAACAAACTGAAATCTTTTAGGTGGAGGGAAGAAAAAAAAAACTAAAATAATGTGGTTGCATAAGTTTGCACACCTTATAACTGGGGGTTCAAAATCATGTTAAATAGGAGTCAGCATACACCTGCCATCATTTAAAGTGCCTCTGATTAACCCCAAATAAAGTTCAGCTGCTCTACTTGGTCTTTCCTGAAATTTTCTTAGTCGCATCCCCAAAAGCCATGGTCCAAAGAGAGCTTCCAAAGCATCAGAGGGATCTCATTGTTAAAAGGTATCAGTCAGGAGAAGGGTACAAAAGAATTTCCAAGGCATTAAATATACCATGGAACACAGTGAAGAAAATATGGCACAACAGTGACATTACCAAGAACTGGACGTCCCTCCAAAATTTATGAAAAGACGAGAAGAAACCTGGTCTGGGAGGCTACCAAGAGGCCTACAGCAACATTAAAGGAGCTGCAGGAATATCTAGCAAGTATTTGCTGTGTGGTACATGTGACAACATTCTCCCATAATCTTCAAATTTCTGGGCTATGGGGTAGAGTGGCAAGACGAAAGCCTTTTCTTACGAAGAAAAACATCCAAGCCAGGCTACATTTTGCAAAAACACATCTGAAGTCTCCCAAAAACATGTTGGAAAAGGTGTTATGGTCTGATAAAACCAAGGTTGAACTTTTTGGCTATATATTCTAAAAGATATGCTTGGTGCAAAATAACACTGCACATCACCCAAAGAACACCATACCCACAGTGAAGCATGGTGGTGGCAGCATTATGCTTTGGGGCTGTTTTTCTTCAGCTGGAACTGGGGCCTTAGTTAAAGAGGACCTTTCACCTTGAAAAACATTGTGAACTAAGTATGCTGCTATGGAGAGCGGCGTCCAGGGATCTCACTGCACATACTATTACCCCTGGGCGCCGCTCCATTCTCCCGTTATCCCCTCCCGTACCTTTACTCACTAAGTTATAGTAGGCGGTGTCTGCCCTTGTCCTGTGGGCGTCTCCCCCTCCTAGGCTGCAGCGCTGGCCAATCGCAGCGCACAGCTCACAGCCTGGGAGGTTTTTTTCTCCCAGGCTGAGAGCTGTGCACTGCGATTGGCCAGGAGAAGGAGACGCCCACAGGACAAGGGCATACACCGCCTACTATAACTTAGTGAGTAAAGATACCGGAGGGAATAACGGGAGAATGTAGCGGCACCCAGGGGTAATAGTAAGTGCAGTGAGATCCCCGGGCGCCGCTCTCCATGGCAGCATACTTAGTTCACAATGTTTTTCAAGGTGAAAGGTCCTCTTTAAACTAGAGGGAATTATGTAAAGTTCCATATACCAGTCAATATTGGCACAAAACCTTCAGGCTTCTGCTAGAAAGCTGAACATGAAGAGGAACTTCATCTTTCAGCATGACAACGACCCAAAGCATACAACAAATCAACAAAGGAATGGCTTCACCAGAAGAAGACTAAAGTTTTGGAATGGCCCAGCCAGAGCCCAGACCTGAATCCGATTGAAGATCTGTGGGGTGATCTGAAGAGGCCTGTGCACAGGAGATGCCCTCGCAATCTGACAGATTTGGAGTGTTTTTGCAAAGAAGAGTGGACAAATCTTGCCAAGTCAAAATGTGCCATGCTGACAGACTTATACCCAAAAAGACTGAGTGCTGTAATAAAATCAAAAGGTGCTTCAACAAAGTATTAGTTTAAGGCTACTTTCACACTAGCGTTCGGGGCTCCGCTTGTGAGCTCCGTTTGAAGGCTCTCACAAGCGGCCCCGAACGCATCCGTACTGCCCCAATGCATTCTGAGTGGATGCGGATCCGCTCAGAATGCATCAGTCTGGCAGCGTTCAGCCTCCGCTCCGCTCAGCAGGCGGACACCCGAACGCTGCTTGCAGTGTTCGGGTGTCCGCCTGGCCGTGCGGAGGCAAACGGATCCGTCCAGACTTACAATGTAAGTCAATAGGGGCGGATCCGTTTGAAGTTGACACAATATGGCTCAATTTTCAAACGGATCCGTCCCCCATTGACTTTCAATGTAAAGTCTGGACGGATCCGTCTGAACAACTGGACGGATCCAAACGTCTGCATTATAGGAGCGGATCCGTCTGTGCAGACACCAGACGGATCCACTCTGAACGCAAGTGTGAAAGTAGCCTTAAGGGTGTGCACACTTATGCAACCATATTATTTAAGGCTACTTTCACACTGGCGTTTTGAATTCCGTTTGTGAGATCCGTTTCAGGGATCTCACAAACGGTTCAAAACGGATCAGTTCAGCCCCAATGCATTCTGAATGGATAAGGATCCGCTCAGAATGCATCAGTTGGGCTGCATTTGGTCACTGTTCCGCTTTG
Source organism: Bufo bufo (assembly GCF_905171765.1). NCBI lineage: Eukaryota > Metazoa > Chordata > Amphibia > Anura > Bufonidae > Bufo > Bufo bufo. The sequence continues at coordinate 453,004,060 of NC_053391.1, forward strand.
CAGGCAGACACCAAAACGCTGCTTGCTGCATTTTGATGGCCGTCTGACGATACGGAGCCAAACGGATCCGTTTGTACTGGCTCCGCTTTGAGACGGATCTGTTTCAAAACATTCACTTCTCTGCGCATGCCCAGTAGTTTCCTTTCCCTCCCATCATCGTCGGCCATCTTGGATCATCGACTTGCTGAACACTGTTAAGTATAGGAAGTTTTATCTGTTTGTCTTTCTTTTTTTATATATCCATTTATCTATCTATCTATCACTGGGGGAGGGGGCTGCTGACACAAGGGTGTGTGTGTGTGTGTGTGTGTGGCTGGAACAGTGTGGTGTGCTGGCACTGGGGATGGGGGCTGGCTTTATGGGGGCTACTGGCTTTGGGGGGTGGCTGATGGCACTGGGTTGGGGGGCTGCTGGCACTTGGGGGGTTGGAACTGTGGGGGCTGCGGCTGGAACTTTGGGGGCTGCTGGCACTGGGGGGTGGCTTTATGGGGGCTACTGGCTATGGGGGTGGCTGATGGCACTGGGGTGGTGGGGCTGCTGGCACTGGGGCGTGTGGCTGGAACTGTGGGGGCTGCTGGCACTGGGGGAACTGCTGACACTGTGGGGGTGTGTGTGGCTGGAACTGTGGGGGCTAATGGCACTGGGGGGACTGGCTTTATGGGGGATACTGGCTCTGGGGGTGGCTGATGGCACTGGGGTGGTGGGGCTGCTGGCACTGGGGGGTGTGGCTGGAACTGTTGGGGTGCTGGCACTGGGGGGCTGCTGGAACTGCAGGGGTGTGTGTGGCTGGAACTTTGGGGGCTGCTTGCACTGGGGGCGGCTTTATGAGGGCTACTGGCTCTGGGGGTGGCTGATGGCACTGGGGTGGTGGGGCTGCTGGCACTTGGGGGGTGTGGCTGGAACTGTGGGGGCTGCTGGCAGCTTGGTTTTCTTGATGATGATTCACCATTGGCCTCAGTGCAGGCAGGCCTCTGGTCTCCTCAGCTCCTGATTATAAATGAAGACTACAGATCCTCTTTAGCAGGCAGCAGATATTCACCAATCGTCCCATGCTTGCTGTGGATAAAGCCTTCAATCTCTGGCTGATCACAGGACACCTCAGGTAAACAATTTAGCAGACACGTCTGAATCCGTTGCTCTCCAACTGCCGACTCTCTGTCCTCCTGACACTTCCTTTTTCCAGCCCCTGTAGCTTTTCCCAGGAAGTTAGGACATGGCAACAAAATAACAAAATGCACAAAATAAATAAGAAGCTATTTTTTTGTCTATTTCAATAAGAAAGCCAATCAGGTGCAGCTATAAGATTACTTTTCTTTTTATATATTAATTGTCAACATCTCGCTCCATTAGTTCTAAGGGGGCTGTCCGACTAAGGGCCTCTAGTGGCCAGTCACACAAACTGCATGTTATATCACTATAGCTTATTCAATGTAGTCACAGATGTATCTAATTGGAGTATCATATGTTTCATCTGGGGGGCCACAGACTGTGACCCCCTCACAAAGTCATGGTCAATCCAGGCTTTGTTCATTTTTGTAAGAGTCAACCTGTCAGCATTTTCAGTTGACAGGCGGATATGCTAATCTGTTATAATGCCCCCAGCAGCACTAAATACCCACTCAGACAAAACGCTGGTGGCAGGGCAGGCCAGTACCTCCAAGGCGTAGAGCGCCAGTTCGTGCCATGTGTCCAGCTTGGACACCAAGTAGTTGTAAGACACTGAGGGATCATTGAGGACGCTTACAGGGTCTGCTATGTACTCCTTCACCATCTTCCAAAAAGTTTCCCTCCTTGTGACACTAAGCCGTGCATCAGGGTGAAGGTGCTGGCAGGGTGTCATGAAACTGTCCCAGGCTTTGGAGAGTGTTGCCCTGCCTCTGTTGGAACTTCTGCGTGTTCCCCTTGTCTCCCTTCCTTGGTTGGCCAAGGAACTACATACTCTGCCGCCAGCGTTGCAAGATGGAAATTTTTGGATCAATTTTTCAACAAGGATCTTCTGGTATTGCACCATTTTGCTCATCCTCTCCACCAGAGGAATGAGAGATAAGAAATTCTCTTTGTAGCGGGGGTCGAGAAGGGTGAACAACCAGTAATCTGTGTTGTCTAAAATGCGTATAACGCGCGGGTCGCGGGAAAGGCAACCTAACATGAAGTCAGCCATGTGTTCCAGAATACCAACAGGCAAGACTTCATCAGGAAGATCACTCTCAATCTCCTCATCCTCTTCCTCCTCTTCTGCCCACCCCCACTGAACATATGGAATTAAACTTCCATGGGTACTACCCTCTGTAGCGGAGTTAACCGTCTCCTGCTCCTCCTCCTTCTCTTCTTCATTGTCCAATTTGCGCTGAGAAGACGAACTGAGGGTGGCCTGGCTAACACCCTGTGTAATGTCTTCCCCCATTTCCACCTCTTCCACATGCAAAGCGTTGTCCTTAATTGTGAGCAGCGAGCGTTTGAGTAGACACAGAAGTGGGATGGTTACGCTGATAATAGCTTTATCGCCGCTCACCATCTGTGTTAATTCCTCAAAGTTTCTTAAAACCTCACAGAGGTCAGACATCCATGCCCACCCCTCGCTTGTGAAGAGCGGAAGCTGACTGGAAAGGCGACGACCATGTTACAGCTGGTATTCCACTACTGCCCTCTGCTTCTCACAAAGCCTGGCCAACATGTGGAACATGGAGTTCCAGTGCATGCTCACTTCGCAAAACAGCCGGTGAGCTGGCAATTTCAAGTGCTGCTGCAGCATTGACAGACCGGCTGAAGCTGTCGATGACTTGCGGAAATGTGCACACACATGGCGCACCTTCACTAGTAACTCAGGTAAATTGGGGTCGATTTTGAGAAGCCGCTGAACCACAAGGTTGAACACATTGGCTAGGCATGGGATGTGTCTGAGCTTGCCGAGCTCCAAAGCCGGCCCCAAAGTTACGGCCATTATCAGACACAACCATGCCTGGTTGTAAGTTGAGTGGTGAGAGCCACAGCTCAGTCTGGTTCCTTATCCCCTGCCACAGCTCTGCGGCGGTGTGCTGTTTGTCACCTAAGCAGATCAGTTTAAGCACAGCCTCTTGCAGATTCCCCACTGCAGTGCTACACTGCTTCCAGCTACCGACTGATGACTGACTGGTGCTGCACGCGGAAAATTCGGAGGTGGAAGTGGAGGAGGAGGCAGAGGAGAAGTGGGGTTTGGAGCCACTAATGTAGGTGCTGGCGGAAACCCTGATCAACGTTGGGCCCGCAATTTTTGGTGTCGGTAGCAACTGTGCCATCCCAGGGTAAGACTTGCTCCCAGCCTCCACAACATTCACCCAGTGTGCCGTCAGGGAAATGTAGCATCCCTGGCCAAATGCACTTCTCCATGTGTCTGTGGTTAAGTGGACCTTCCCAGTAACTGCGTTGGTCAGGGCACATGTGATGTTACGGGACACATGTTGGTGTAAGGCAGGCACGGCACACCTTGAAAGATTTCGGCCGCCGACATCAGACTGCGGAAGGCCTCAGTGTCCACAAGCCTAAATAGCAACATTTCCAGGGCCAGTAATTTTGAAAGCTGCGCATTTTGTGCTATGGCCTGTGGGTGGGTGGCTGGAAATTTTTGCTTGCGTTCAAAGGCCTGGAGTAAGGACATTTGGATGCTGCGCTGGGACACGGAAGTGGATGTGGTTGCTGATGGTGCTTGCGAAGGTCCAGGTGCAGGGCGGGCATGTGCATTCGACAGGGGATTGGCAAGCACGTAACATAGGGGAAGAGGAGGCAGTGGTGTAACCAGCAGACACTGATTGTGGACCCAGGCGTTCGCCCTACTTATTCCGGTGCTTGGATGCCATGTGGCAGATTATGCTGGTGGTGGTGAGGTTGCTAGTGTTCACACACCTGCTCATTTTTGCATGGCACAGGTTGCAAACTACTATTCTTTTGTCGTCCGCACTTTCCTCAAAAAAGCGCCATACTGTGGAACATCTAGCCCTTGGCAACAAGGGATATTTCCGCAAGGGGGTGCTCCATGGAACAGTTGTGGGCCTGTTTGGTGTGGCCTGCCTTCTCTCCTTTGCCACCCCACTGCCTCTTCCAGCCTTTTGCAGTGCAGCAGATTCCCCCCCTCTGCACTGCTGTCCTCGCTCGGCTTTCCACCTTCCCAGGTTGGGTCAGTGACCTCATCGTCCACCACCTCCTCTTCCAATTCCTCACGCTGATCATCCTGATCATCCTTTGTTGACCTAACCACAACCTCAGTGATTGACAACTGTGTCTCATCCTCTTCATCAACCTCTTGAGACAGTAATTGCGATTGACTCATGTGTCTCATCATCATCCACCTCATTAAACACTAATTGCCATTCCCCACTGTCATCTTCTTGTGACTGTGGATGCTCAAGAGGTTGGGAATCAGCACAAGATCTCATGTCCCTCTTCAAGAGTGCTTGGCGAGAGGGCCAAATCAAGGAATGGCGATGAAAAGAGCTCCTCGGAATATCAGAGTGTGGGATCACTTGTTTGGCCAGACTGTACATGGTGGGAGGAAGGAGGATCAGGGTGAGGATTGTGTTGACCAGACTCCTGGCTACTGAGACTGGACTTGGTGGAAGACAGGGTGGTGCTTAACCGACTGGAAGCATTATCTGCTGCAATCCTACAGACCACCTGCTCGCACTGGGCTGACTTCGCAAGCGTTGTCCTGCGCCGCCATGCAAACTGGGACATGAAGCTAGGTATCGTGGATAATTGTTTTTTTGTGCTCTGGCAGCAGGCACAGTTTCTCCGCGCCCAGGGCCACGTCCTCTGCATGCACCATCAGCATCACGGCCACTTCCCTGTCCCTTACTGATCGCCTTCTTCATTTTAAATGTGATATATGCTTGAAAGTATGTCACACGTAGAGTAGCGTAGGATTTGGAAGTGTATGCGCAAAAAAATTTACAAAGGTATTTGTGATGAGGAAACATTGTACAGGACAGGTACCAAGGTAATGTCACTGTTCGCAGTGTCTACGGAAAAGGTACACTGGATGTCACTGATTTTAGGGATGTGCACACTTAAAACAGGAGATCTGGCGCGGATAATTTAACTGTCTGCAGCGAACACTGTCTACGGAAAAAGTACACTGGATGTCACTGATATTTTAGGGATACGCACACTTTTAACAGGAGATATGGTGCGGATAATGTAACTGTCCACAGTGGACACCATCTACGGAAAAAGTACACTGGATGTCACAGATATTTTAGGGATGCAGACACTTTAAACGGGAGATGTGGTGCAGATAATTTAACTGTCTGCAGCGAACACTGTCTACGGAAAAAGTACACTGGATGTCACTGATATTTTAGGGATACGCACACTTTTAACAGGAGATGTGGTGCGGATAATGTAACTGTCCACAGCGGACACCATCTACGGAAAAAGTACACTGGATGTCACTGATATTTTAGGGATGCGCACACTTTAAACAGGAAATGTGGCGCGGATAATTTAACTGTCCGCAGCGTACACCGTCTACAGAAAAAGTACACTGGATGTCACTGATATTTTAGGGATGCGCACACTTTAAACAGGAGATGTGGCACAGATAATTTAACTGTCCAGAGCGGACACCATCTACGGAAAAAGTACAATGGATGTCTCTGATATTTTAGGGATGCGCACACTTTAAACAGGAGATGTGGCGCCGATAATTTAACTGTCCGCAGCGGCCTATTACACGGTATTTAGCGCAGGATGAGCTAAACATATATATTGCTGCTGTCACACACAATAGTCCTTACAAGGACTTTTGGTTCTCTGAAATGTTTTTGTACAAAAAAATATTAAATTACACTCTCTGTCCTTTCCTATGCTCAGCTCTCCCTAACTACAAATGAGCCGAACATGCGTCATCAGGTGATATATAGCACGCGATGACGCGTTCTGGCCAGCCAGTCACTGTAATGCCAGTAGCCAACATGGCAGTACTTACGTGCACATTTATTGGATGCGTAGCAGGCAAGAAATGTGCAGGGAGGAGACTCGAGCATGGCACTTGAGCACATGTGGTATTCGGCCGAGTACCGCCATGTGCCGAGCATCAAGATGCTCATGCCAAATTGGTGTTCGGCCAAACATGCTCGATCAACACTAATAATTGTTTATTGGAAGAGACTGTGCAGATTGTGTCATGCTCTGCAAAGTGGACAGAAAGCCATGGTGATAACTAAATATGCAGCGATCCTCATTGCTACTACTCTGAGGAGACCAGTGACAGTGTGCTGACTCCCAGGGAGATCAGTGCAACAAACCAGAGAGAGTGAGTTGTTGCTCATAACCCCTTTTACCCCACAGGTTTTTTGTTTTAGCGTTTTTATTATGCCTTTCCGAGAGCCATAACTTTTTATTTATTTTTCCGTTCACATAGCCGTATGAGGGCTTGTTCTTTGAGGGACAAGTTGTACTTTCCAATGCCACCATTTAATATTGCATATGATGTAGTGGGAGGCGGGAAAAAAAATACAAATGGGGTGAAATTGTCCCTGTTAGTCCAGGTTGACATCACCGTTTACTTTTCCCTTATTTAAAGAAGAATAGAAAAAAAAAAGATCCTGTATTTTCAGCATCCATATGGCCTTGTTCACACGGTCACTATTTGGTCAGTATTTGATCAGAATTTGTAAGCCAAAAGAAGGAGTGGGTCTAAAACACAGATGAGATGCAAATAATTCTATTACATTTTATCTTTGTTTTGGATCCACTCCTGTTTTTAGCTTACAATTACTGATGCAAAATACTAACCAAATAGTCACCGTCTGAAAGACGCCATTAAAGTCCTGCATGTAGCACTTCTTTTACTGGTTTAAAAAAACTGATTTCAGATGTGACTGGCCAAAATGGATGCAAATTGACAATAAGGCGTCTTTTAGACAGTCAATATTTGGTCAGTGTTTTGCATCGGTATTTGATCAGAATTGGTAATCCAAAAGCAGGAGTGGGTCAAAAACACAGATGAGATGCAATTAATTCCATTTCATTGTATCTCTGTTTTGGACCCACTCCTGTTTTTGGCTTACAAATACTGATCAAATAATGATAAAAAACACTGACCAAAGACAGACCATCTAAAAGAGGCTTTATGGATGCTCAAAATTCTGGATTGTTTTTTGTTTTTAGTTTTCTATGATTCTGATGGATAAGAAGAACAGAAAAATAAACAGTGATGTTAACACAACATTACTGCCACTGCTGCTGCCCCCTCCCCACTCTGTCATGGAGTTACTATTATCACTGTCACTGCCACCTTCCCCAGTCTGTCAAGGGGCCACTTCTGTCACTGCTGCCACCTTTGTCCCCACTCTGTTATGGGGCCACTACTGCCACGGATGCTGTTGCCGCCACCACCAACCCCACTTTATGGAGCCACTACTGCTGCCGCCACCATCCCCACTCTGTCATAGGGCCACTACTAATGCTACCACTATCCCCACTCTGTCATGTTGCTACTATTGTCACGTTTGCTGCCACTGCTGCCACCGTCCACATTCTGCCATGGGGCCACTTTTTTCATGGATACTGCCTCTGCTGTTGCCACCTTCCCAATGGGGCCACTACTTGAATCTTGGGGCATTGCAAGTCCACAATGATAAATTATACCTGACGCTAACAGGGATGCGCAGGGATTCGACAGCTAACAGAAGGGATTAAAAAGCATGTGTTTGGACTGCCACAACATGCATTAAAATAAAAAAAATTCTCCACTACTTTATTGGCGCTGCCTCCATTTCTTTATATTGTTGCACTAAGTAGCCATTTGGACACAGCTCCTGCAGGGGCATGCACATATTTTTTTTTTCGCTTTACTGAATGCTGCTATATGCTTTACTAAATGAAGGGATTACCTATGAATCCTGGTGCCTTGTACAGTGATGTAGACAGCTACTATTGTAGGTGATTTATCCAAAATGAATTGCAAAATTTTGGTTTCATTGGAACCCGAATCTTTAGGGAAATTTGTCATGAATTTAATTACTTTACAATTGATTCACTCATCTGTAACTGCAGTGCCCCCTCCCCCCATATTATAGTTCCTTGACTTCAGCCTCCAAGGCACCTTGCTCTTTGTTGCTGCTGGAAGATGAGGTGCTGTCCTCTGAGCTGGTGCTGAAATGGAAGTCCAGCAAGCCTCCATCTATTCATTTCTCTCCCCCAGTCAGTCACCATCTAGTGATTGCTGTGAATTTTAGTAAATGTCATGATCGCCTTTTAATAACATAATATTTACATACATGTCAGGTTTATTTAAGTAATAACCGCATAATGATGTACCAGAAACAGTCCATTAACCAGTGAATACATTCATACCTGAGCTGAATTTGCTATTTTAACTATTTACCATCTATATACATTAGCATTCTGCTCATCATTTTAGACTAAATAAGTCATTAGCTGCAAGAAGTTTTAATAATTAGTTAATTAAAATAAATGTATGGAAAACTGTAGAAGAAAGATAGAAGATAGATAGGTAGATATTAGCAGTGTCAGACTGGGGTACCTAGGGCCCACCAGCGTAATTGATTCAGGGGGTCCACCTTAGGGCTACTGCATACAAACATTTTTTTTTCCGTGTCCATACCATTTTTTTTGTGTGTGGCCTGTATGTGAAACCTTTCACTTCAATGGGGCCGCAAAAAATGGAAATGACTCCATGTACATTCTTTGTCTGTATGTCCGCATGGCCGTTATGTAAAATTATAGAACATGTCCTATTATTGTCGGCATTACAGACAAGGATAGGACTCTTCTATTAGAGGCCGGCTGTATCCATGCTTTGAAGATCACAATTTGCAGACTGCAAAACATCCAACAATCGTGTTCATGAGCGCTTACAGTGATAACAGAAATATTAAAGATGAAGTATGATAGTAGACACTCACAGCAAAATGCAGAAACATTCATGTGGCAAAATTTAGGTTACTTTCACACCTACAGTAGCAGGGTCCGGCAGGATGCTCCGGCGGTGGAACAGCCTGCCGCATCCGTGCTAACGCTAGCCCACCGTGCTGCCAGAAGTCCACTGTAGTTTTTGTCTGGCTGCCTCTTGGCACGTTTGACGTGTTTAGGCCGGACCTCCGGCCCGCCCCATTATAGTGTATGGGGCTGGAGCGGACCTCCGGAGGCACTGTGGGCTAGCGTAAGCACGGATCTGGCAGGCTGTTCCCCCACTGGAATAGCCTGTCGGACACTGCTACTGCAAGTGTGAAAGTAGCCTTACACATATATGGATATCCTACTCTTAAGTCAGTCAGAAACAAGACACAGGCAGTTTCTATCACACATAGGAAACATGCAATACACGCACCAAGACATTTTTTGACTAACCTTATTAAGTGTAGCACACTTAAAGGGGCTGCCTCACTTCAACAAATGGCATTTATTATGTAGAGAAAGTTAGTACAAGGCACTTACTAATGTATTCTGATTCTCCATATTGGCTCTTTTTCATCACATTATACACTGCTCGTATCCATGGTTTTGACCACTCTGTAATCTAGCAGTGGTGGCCGTGCTTGCACACTATAGGTAAAGTTTTTTTTTGCATATGCGCACTTCCAGCCTTTCCCTATAGTGTGTAAGCACGGCCGCCGCTGCTGGATTGCAGGGTGGTCATAACCACAGATAAATGCTGTGGATAATGTGATGGAAAGGAGGCAATATGGATAATAACAATACATTAGTAAGTGCCTTGTATTAACTTTCTCTACATGATAAATCCAAATTACTGAAGTGAGACAACCCCTTTAACCCCTTTAAGCATAAATGTCTGGCATGAAATGTATCAAATCTTAACCTCTTCAGATTGCACATAATCTACAGTCTATTTAAAAGGGTTGTCCTACCATAATAACCTATCGCCTATCTACAGGATAGGTGATAAAGATTAGATTGCTGGGGGGTATGACTGCTGGAACACCCACTGATCATGAAAAAAGGGGTCCTGAGACATTCAATTACTTTACCGCCAATCTATGTACACAAGGATCTTAAAGGTTAAATATAAGGTAGCAGGCATCTCACTGATGAAGGGACTACATGTCCCGAAATGCGTCTGGGGAAGTTGGGGGTGAACTTTTTGCTTGCAATCTAGAAAAAGTACTTTAGTTAGTCTCTCAACCCTAAACAACTATAAAGCGCATGGTCATATCAATGTGAACAGCTACACACAAGCATTTCATTGAATTCAGCGCACTGCTCTCTGGCATCCGGGTCACGTGGAAAAGGAAACTCCAACGTCACTGCTGACGTCAAGACTACATTGAAGCACTCCACCGCAACGGAACTTGGGAGCACCACTCCACCCCACGTGAGACGTTGAGAAAGCCTGTAGATAAATACGTATACCCACGGGACTGCAGAGGGAAAACTCCTGGAAAGTTAAGCGGCGGATATAATACCATAGAAATCGCGGGACGCCGCGCTGAGGTATACCGGCCTAAGACCTATCTACCCTCTATTGCAGGTCCTTCATTAACTGTTCATCACTGTGCTTTAATTTATGGTCTATTTACTTGCAACATAGTAGCGCTGATACTGGTAGTCACAAACTACTAGCATTCTGTTCACATTGCAACAAAGTACCGGAAACATTTTGACACTCTGTTTGTACCACCAATATCTATTAGACTATTGTTTTGAACTGAAGCACCCCCCTTGGAATTGGAACATTCAGTATTTAATCGCTGCTATCTGTTCATGAACTATATTGATCCCCATTGAACTTTATCGATCTCCACTAGCTGCTATTTACTTATGCATCATATTTAACACTTGTTTTCTGCTATCTGCTTATGCGTTGTATTAATTTGTACTAGCTGCTATATTACATACAAGTTCTTTTAATATCACCTGGATTTTAAACAATAAATATGTGCTCCTTATGTAAGTGGTGCCTGCTACCTTATATTTAACAATTCACAATTTAAATTGGGTAAGTCTACTAGCAGTGCACCTATCCGCTTTTACCCCTGGTCGAGCAACCCATTTCCCTCTTTTCTCTAAGGATCTTAACGGGGTTGTCTCACTTCAGTAAGTGGCATTTATCATGTAGAGAAAGTTAATAGGAGCAACCTACTGATGTATTGTTATTATCCATATTGCTTCCTTTGCTGACTGGATTCATTTTTCCATCACATTATACACTGCTTGTTTCCATCGTTACAGACCACCCTGCAATCCAGCAGTGGTGGTCATGCTTGCACACTATAGGCAAAAGCGTCAGCCTCTCTTGTGGCCGGGACCATGGGAGCACACATAGGCTAGTGCTTTATCTCATAGTGTGCAAGCACGACCACCACTGATGGATTGCAGGGTGGTCTGTAACCAGGAAAACGAGCAGTGTATAATGTGATGGAAAAATAAATCCAGCTAGCAAGGAAGCAATATGGATAATAACAATATATTAGTAAGTGGCTTGTATTAACTTTCTCTACATGATAAATCCAACTTACTGAAGACTACGTTCCCTTGATCATGGGGGTCCCAGCAGTCAGACCCCCACTAATCAGACACTTATCACCTGTCGTGTCATAGCTGTTTCACCTTTTCACATTCCCTATCTTTAAAGGTTTTCTTTTGGGTGTAAAGAAATTTTTTAATAAAAATAAAAAATCTGGCCCAAATTATGTGTCAAACTAAAATAGAAATGCTTGCCTGTTAAAGGGCTTGTGTCCACTTATGTGTCCATAACTAAGTGATCCGTGGGGGTCTGAACGCTGGAGCCCCCTCTGATCCCCCTTCTTGACTCAGTGGCAGGTCAAGCATATGCCCTGCCTCTCCATCCAATCTCTATGGGGTCGCCAGAGATGGCGGAGTACAGCGCTGGCTATTTCCAGTGGTCCCAAAGAGAATGAATGGAGCAGCAGGGCATATGTGTAGCCTGTCACACCATAAAAAAAGGGGAACAGGACCCATTCCTGGGATCAGTGGAGACCCCACTATTCATATAGTTATGCCCTATGGTGTGGAGAGGATAACTTGAAAACCTGCCCAACCCCTTTAAATACTCCACCACCAGTATCTCTTTACATGGCACCAGTGATGCCTATAAATACGGAATATCATCATTGCCGCCATGTAAACCATATGCGTCAATATTGGAGAATATGACGCACTGTGCAGAATTTTTCGGGCAAAAGTCCAACCCCCTTTGCAGGTCATAACCATTAACAAAGCCCAAGCAAACATGCTAGAGGAGCAACGTGCGAAAAGGGCACAGAGGGCCATATGGAAAAAGAGGCATTAGGGTCACCTGAGGCAGGGTACTAGTGTGGATCCTGGAGCAGGGGTAACTGGAGAAGCAGCAATACTAGTGATGCATTTATAGTGGGGGCATGTGGAGCTGGGGCACTTATGGGGGTGCACCTAAACCAGAGCATTAGGGTCACCTGAGGCAGGGTAATAGTGGGGATCCTGGAGCAGCTGCAGGGGTCTTAGGGGGGCAACTGGAGATGATTCAATAGTAGGGGTGTTTTTAGAGTGAAGGGCACCTAAAGAGGCATTGGGGGGGACCTAGGGAAGAGTCCCCCCAATGCCACTCTGAACTTTGCAGAGAGAAGCACACATACACAGATCTGTGTCTGCTATAAACAAATCCCCTATTCCCCCCTTACAGTCTCCTACAGCTCACTACTGTCACACACCTGAGAAATAAGCCCAGCACCATAGAGGAGTCCTTCTCTCCAGCAGCCACAGTTTCATGACAGCAGGAAGGGCAGGAGGAGGCAGACACCTTCTCTCCTCCTTCATAGCCAGCAGCATGGGAAGCTTAAAAGATACTGCGGGGCCTCCTGTACAGTGTACACCAGTAGGAGGCTGTATCACTCCTCCATCCAGGGCCATCTTTAATATTGTTTGGACCCTGGGCAAGAGGCAGAACACAAGTGCTGCTGCCACTTTCATGGGTCCATACTTTATTAACTAAGTAGCAGGACATGTAGGGCATACATGGGGGATCTCCCTGCACTTACTATTATTTCTGTGCGCCACTCCGTTGTGCCGCTGTGGCTTCCGTTACATTATCTTGTAACAGTAACAGCATCAGAACACCAGGGAGGAGACATCAGCTGTCCTCTGTGGGCGTTCCTTCTCCTTGGCTGTAGTGCTATCCAATTGCAACTCACCTTCTCCCTGGCTGTGACGTTCTGCGCTGCGTTTGGACAGCTCTACAGCCAGAGAGAAGGAACGCCCAGGGAGAAAAGCTGATGTCTCCTCCCTGGTGTTCTGTTGCTGTTACTTAGCATACAGCGCGGGAGAATGTAATGGGGCCACAGCGGTGCAATGGAACGGCACCCATAAATAATAGTAAGTGCAGGGACATTCCCCATGTATGCCCTATATGTCCTACTACTTAGTTAATAAAGTATGGACCCATGAAAGGTCCTCAAGTGGCCAGCGGGGCTCAAGAGGCAGCTGCCTTGGACCCCCCAGGAGCAACTGGGCCCGGGGCAGCAGCCGATTTTGCCCAGCGTTAAAGATGGCCCTGCCTCCATCTTATCTCAGGCGCAGGAGACTGGGGGCACACCGAGGAATCCCCCGCCTCCCCGGTGGGCCAGATATGAGATAGATAGATAGATAGATAGATAGATAGATAGATAGATAGATAGATATGAGATATGAAATGAAAAATAGATGAGCAGCACACAAATCCAGGAGGTGCAATTCCTTGGAATGGATCACAGACTATGATCCATAGGATATACAGGGAGTGCAGAATTATTAGGCAAATGAGTATTTTGACCACATCATCCTCTTTATGCATGTTGTCTTACTCCAAGCTGTATAGGCTCGAAAGCCTACTACCAATTAAGCATATTAGGTGATGTGCATCTCTGTAATGAGAAGGGGTGTGGTCTAATGACATCACCCTATATTAGGTGTGCATAATTATTAGGCAACTTCCTTTCCTTTGGCAAAATGGGTCAAAAGAAGGACTTGACAGGCTCAGAAAAGTCAAAAATAGTGAGATATCTTGCAGAGGGATGCAGCACTCTTAAAATTGCAAAGCTTCTGAAGCGTGATCATCGAACAATCAAGCGTTTCATTCAAAATAGTCAACAGGGTCGCAAGAAGCGTGTGGAAAAACCAAGGCGCAAAATAACTGCCCATGAACTGAGAAAAGTCAAGCGTGCAGCTGCCAAGATGCCACTTGCCACCAGTTTGGCCATATTTCAGAGCTGCAACATCACTGGAGTGCCCAAAAGCACAAGGTGTGCAATACTCAGAGACATGGCCAAGGTAAGAAAGGCTGAAAGACGACCACCACTGAACAAGACACACAAGCTGAAACGTCAAGACTGGGCCAAGAAATATCTCAAGGTTTTATGGACTGATGAAATGAGAGTGAGTCTTGATGGGCCAGATGGATGGGCCCGTGGCTGGATTGGTAAAGGGAAGAGAGCTCCAGTCCGACTCAGACGCCAGCAAGGTGGAGGTGGAGTACTGGTTTGGGCTGGTATCATTAAAGATGAGCTTGTGGGGCCTTTTCGGGTTGAGGATGGAGTCAAGCTCAACTCCCAGTCCTACTGCCAGTTTCTGGAAGACACCTTCTTCAAGCAGTGGTACAGGAAGAAGTCTGCATCCTTCAAGAAAAACATGATTTTCATGCAGGACAATGCTCCATCACATGCGTCCAAGTACTCCACAGCGTGGCTGGCAAGAAAGGGTATAAAAGAAGAAAATCTAATGACATGGCCTCCTTGTTCACCTGATCTGAACCCCATTGAGAACCTGTGGTCCATCATCAAATGTGAGATTTACAAGGAGGGAAAACAGTACACCTCTCTGAACAGTGTCTGGGAGGCTGTGGTTGCTGCTGCACGCAATGTTGATGGTGAACAGATCAAAACACTGACAGAATCCATGGATGGCAGGCTTTTGAGTGTCCTTGCAAAGAAAGGTGGCTATATTGGTCACTGATTTGTTTTTGTTTTGTTTTTGAATGTCAGAAATGTATATTTGTGAATGTTGAGATGTTATATTGGTTTCACTGGTAAAAATAAATAATTGAAATGGGTATATATTTGTTTTTTGTTAAGTTGCCTAATAATTATGCATAGTAATAGTAACCTGCACACACAGATATCCCCCTAAAATAGCTAAAACTAAAAACAAACTAAAAACTACTTCCAAAAATATTCAGCTTTGATATTAATGAGTTTTTTGGGTTCATTGAGAACATGGTTGTTGTTCAATAATAAAATTAATCCTCAAAAATACAACTTGCCTAATAATTCTGCACTCCCTGTAGATAAAAAAAGAATCCAAGACAGCACACAGATATCCGTGAAAAACAAAGGCTATTTTATTCACCCATGTGTGGACAGCAATGTTTCAGCTCTCTCTATGGAGCCTTTGTCAAGCCATAATACTCAGTGCAAACTCAGGTGCTTATAAAGCATACAGATTTAACAAAATGTGATTACATGATTATATTCCAATTAATACATAAACATTACTAAAATCAGTGAATCTCGACTGTACATGATTATATTCTAAGAAGTATAGCCACACAACAAAAGATATCAAAACAGTGCCAAGTGTCACAAATATTGATCATCGATACATACAGTTATAGTGCATAAAAATAGTCAATTGATAATCTCTTGCAGGTGTACATAATAGTGTTAATTAAAAATTCATTTACTTCTGGATATCTCACATGTCTCTGGAGACCGCAGGACTCACTCGGCGTCCGGAACTCGACACTGCGCAGGCGCGGGAGATGTTCCCTCCCACGAGACTGTCTATGGCATACAGCAACCAACGGCCCACCGTCAAGATGGCGGCTCGGCATCACACACGGACCGAGCATGCTCACTCCATAAGCTAGGCGGGCATAGTCAAACAGGCTCGGCGATCATGTGACCAGTCACCTGACACTCATGCATAGCAACGGACCTGTTACACTATTGATTTCCTAGTTACTCATTCATAACAAAGGGGGTCCAGCGGTATGAACCAGGCTAGTGGCTAACGCCACTGTCACCCTTAGCCACCTCATCCCCATAATTATATCCTTAAAATTGTCAATCTACTGGTCCGCACAGTATGAACTTTCACACCAGTTCTCAATATATGTGAGGCCTCCGCCGGGGGGACCTGTAACGGTCACGTCCACACACACACAGGGGGAAGGATAGTGACCACTGCGCTCCAACCTCTCCCCTGGCCCTGCCTACTTGCCTCACGAGTCCTGATGACAGGGGACAACTGGACGACAGTCCCTAACTTAGGATACGTGCAGGGAAGACAGACAAGACAAAATACGGAACATGAACGGACCGGGTCAGAACCAAGAGAGCTACGCAGTACAAAGGGTAAAGCAAAGAATGGTCAGGAGAAGCCGGGGTTTAAATACCAGGAGAGTAGAGAAGTACAAGAGGAGTCCAAAGAGAGTAGTCAGGTGGGAGCCGAGGTCACAATACCAGGATGGATGCGCAGTACAGGAGGAGCAGGCAAAGAATCGTCAGGGAACGGAATCAGGTGAGTATTCAGTAGTCCAACAAATAGCCAGGAACCTAGAAATTAACAGGCAACCTGTGGCTAGCAGGCTGCCTGTATTTATAGTGGAAAGTGAGGGTCATGTGACGTGGCCAGCGTCACATGACCGACAGACCAACCAGTTGAGCACCGAGTGATCAGCTCGGCGCTCAAGGCAGACTTAGGAGCAGGGAACCACCCAGCAGTAAAGCCGCCCTGGGAATGAGGTCAAACACAGATCCTCATTCCCAAAGCTAAGCAACAGTTTTGCGGGCAATGGTGGACCGAGTGCACCTTCGGAACCCCGTTACAGTACCCCCCCTTTTACGAGGGGCCACCGGACCCGAGACTTCAGGCGATGGCTTTTCAGGGTGTTCTAAATGAAATTTACGAACCAGTCTAGGAGCATGAGCCTCCCTGGCAGGTACCCAAGATCTCTCTTCAGGTCCATACCCCTTCCAGTGAATCAGGTACTGTAAGGAGTTAGGCACCTTCCTGACATCCACTATTTTAGACACGACATACTCGACAGCATCATTAACAAGATCCGGCGGAGGCGAGGCTTTCGATGGTACCACCGGTTCAAAATATTTTTTAAGTAGAGATTTATGGAACACATTATGAATGTGGAATGACTCGGGTAGCTCCAACCTAAATGATACCAGGTTAATCACCTCCGTGATCTTATATGGTCCAATAAAACGAGGCGCAAATTTTCTAGAAGCTACCTTAAGAGATAGATTCTTGGAGGACAACCATACTTTATCCCCAACCTGAAAGTTCACCCCCCTTGAATGTCTCCTATCGGCCTTGAGTTTTTGAGAACTTTGAGCCTTTTCTAGGTTCGATTGAACCCGGGCCCAAACTGTGCACAGTTCGGAGGAGAGTTTATCAGCTTCAGGGTTAGAGGAGAAGACGGACGACCCAGAATGAAAACGGGGATGAAAACGATGGTTACAAAAGAAAGGGGAGACCCCAGCAGAAGAATTGACACGGTTATTCAAAGCAAATTCAGCCAATGGAAGGAATTTGACCCATAATTGCTGGTCATCAGAAACATACAACCTCAGGAATTGTTCCACAGACTGATTAAGGCGTTCAGTCTGCCCATTACTCTAAGGATGGTAGGCGGAAGAAAAAGACAACGAAATTTTACATCTTTGACAGAAGGCCCTCCAGAATTTGGACACAAACTGCACACCCCTGTCCGAAACAATATTTTCCGGGATGCCATGTAAACGAACAATCTCTCTCACAAAAATAGATGCCAGGGTTTTAGCATTCGGAAGTTTAGACAGGGGAATGAAATGAACCATCTTGCTAAACCTATCGACCACTACCCATACCACAGTCTTACCCTCCACCAGTGGTAGGTCAGTTATAAAGTCCATCGAGATATGGGACCAGGGTCTACTGGGAATGGGTAGGGGTCATAGGTTACCAGCAGGGCGAGTCCTAGGTGTCTTAGACATGGCACAAACCTCACAGACTGACACGTAGGACTTGGCATCCCTAGTCAGAGTGGGCCACCAATAAGATCTAGAAACCAGATCCTTAGTGCCCTCAACACCCGGATGTCCACAAAAGGCAGAATCGTGACACTCACCCAACAGCTGGAGATGAAATTGTACGGGAACAAACAACTTATCTGTTGGGGTGGATGCCGGTGCCAGATGTTGTTCAGCCTTAATGCGAGCCGAGATATCCTGGGTTAGAGCCTCTAAGAAGATGCTTGCTGGTAGGATGGATTCAGGCGGCGTCTCAGTGGGTTGAAAAGCATGGAAGCTCCAAGATAATGCGTCTGCCTTCACATTTTTACTTCCCGGCCTGAACATAATGGAGAAATCAAAACGGGTAAAAAACAGAGCCCATCGGGCTTGTCGGGGATTCAACCTCTTAGCAGACTCGAGAAACATTAGGTTTTTATGATCAGTGACAACAGTTACTCGATGCATTGCCCCCTCCAAAAAATGTCTCCACTCCTCAAATGCCCATTTAATAGCCAGCAGCTCCCTATTCCCTATGTCGTAGTTTCTCTCCGTGGGAGAGAATTTCCTAGAGAAGAAGGCACACGGTCTCAGGTTAGTGAGGCTAGCAGGACCTTGTGAAAGGACTGCTCCTGCACCGTCCTCGGACGCATCCACCTCCACAATAAATGGTCTCTCCTGATCAGGCTGGATCAGAATGGGAGCGCTACGAAATGCCTTTTTTAATGTTTCAAATGAAGAAGTGGCCTTGGTAGACCAATTCTCCAAATCCGCCCCTTTCTTAGTAAGGTCGGTCAATGGCTTAGCAATTACAGAAAAATTCATGATAAATTTACGGTAGTAATTAGCGAAACCCAAAAACCGTTGTAAAGCCTTTAAGGATGAAGGCCTTACCCATTCCTTAATTGCTAAAACCTTACCAGGATCCATCTTAAAGGCGTGAGGAGTCAACACATGCCCTAGAAACAGTATCTCCTGCACATAAAAGACACATTTCTCTTGCTTAGCGGATAGCTGGTTCTCCCTCAACACCTCTAATACTTGTTTGACATGAGACACATGAGACTCGAAATCAGGAGAGAATATCAAAATGTCGTCAAGATAGACAATAATAAATTTACCTAAGAACTCCCTAAGAATATTGTTCATTAAGTTTTGGAACACAGCTGGGGCATTGCTGAGTCCAAAAGGCATCACCTGATATTCAAAGTGTCCTATCGGAGTATTGAACGCTGTCTACCATTCGTCTCCCTCCTTGATTCGGATTAGATTGTATGCCCCTTTCAGGTCAATCTTAGAAAACCAGGTTGCCCCCAAAACCTGGTTAAATAAATCCGGAATCAATGGGAGAGAGTATCTATTTTGGACAGTGATTTTATTTAATCCCCGGTAATCAATACAAGGCCTAAGACCACCATCTTTCTTTTTAACAAAGAAAAACCCTGCTGCCATAGGAGAGACATAAGGTCTAATATGCCCTTTAGCAAGGCTCTCCTTAATATAATCTTCCATAGCCTTGCGTTCGGGCCCTGAAAGATTATAAATTCGACCTTAAGGAAATTCTGCCCCCTCAATTAGCTCTATGGCGCAATCATAAGGTCTATGGGGGGTAGAACCTCTGGAGTAAGGGACGAGAACACATCAGAATATTCCTTAATAACGGAGGGTAATGTATTAGACCTTACTGAAACCCCAGCCTGGACCACGGACAAGCATGAGTCACACTTAGGTCCCCATTTCACCAACTCTCCTTTGGACCAATCAATTGTGGGTTTATGTAAACGGAGCCAAGGCAACCCTAGTACCACCTCAACCGGTAGGTTCTCCAGGACTAGGAGAGAACATCTCTCAGAGTGGCACACACCCACGGACAGAGAAATTTCAGAGGTACATGACCTCACCGTACCACCAATCAGGGGAGTAGCATCAAAAGCCATGACATGGATAGGTGTAGGTAAAGCAAACATTGGAATACCCAATTTACTAGCAAACTCAAAGTCAATAAAGCTGGCCGCTGAACCGGAATCAATAAAGGCCTTACCCGGCCACTTATTAACCCCCAGAGAAATTGTTATGGGTACCAAAAGCTTACCTTTAGAAAAATCAGGGTGTACCTGGTCTTTAGGTTGTCTTGCCTTAGGAGACTTGTCAGAGAGGACCCTCTTAGGACACTTGTTGATCCAATGGCCAGGATCTCCACAGTAGAAGCACTCTCCGTGTTTGCGACGAAGAATACCCCGGGTCATGCCAACCTGCATGGGTTCCTCGGTGGAGACCTAAGTGTTGTCCCTGGAAAAAGCCTCTGGCTGGACCACCATCTGAGAACAGAACTGTCGTTCTTGTCGTCTCTCTCTAACTCGTCTGTCAAGTCGGACAACTAGGGTCATCATCTCCTCTAAGGTCTCAGGAATTTGGTAATTGACTAATAGATCTTTTAAATTATCAGATAGACCAGATCTAAACTGACTCTTCAGGGCTGGCTCATTCCATCCTGAGGGGACACACCACCGTCTGAATTGGGTGCAATACTCCTCCACAGGGAGATGGCCCTGAACCAGTGCCCTAAGAGCCGTCTCGGCTACCAGGGCCCTGTCTGGTTCGTCATAGAGGGTACCCAGGGCCTTAAAAAAAGCCTCCACAGAAGTTAGACAACTGGTCCGAGGAGGTAACAAAAATGCCCAGTCCTGGGGATCACCTTGTAGTAGAGAAATGATAATCCCCACACGTTGGCTCTCGGGACCGGAGGACACGGGGCGCAAACGGAAGTAGAGTTTGCAATTCTCCTTAAAGGAGAGAAACCTCTTCCGGTCTCCAGAAAAGGGTTCTGGGAGCTTGATCTGGGGTTCAAAATGTGGACTGGAGGACAGAGGAGTGGAAGAACTTTGCCCTAACTCACAAGAACGGAGTTTCTCTCCTAGCTCCTGCACCCTCTGTGTCAAGTTAGGGACATGGTCAGTCAGGGTAGTAAGAGGATTCATGATACAGTGGTTATTGGGCCTGTTAATCTGTAACGGTCACGTCCACACACACACAGGGGGAAGGATAGTGACCACTGCGCTCCACCCTCACCCCTGCCTACTTGCCTCACAAGTCCTGATGACAGGGAACAACTGGACGCCAGTCCCTAACTTAGGATACGTGCAGGGAAGACAGACAAGACAAAATACGGAACATGAACGGACCGGGTCAGAACCAAGAGGGCTACGCAGTACAAAGGGTAAAGCAAAGAATGGTCAGGAGAAGCCGGGGTCAAATACCAG
Source organism: Bufo bufo (assembly GCF_905171765.1). Classification (NCBI taxonomy): domain Eukaryota; kingdom Metazoa; phylum Chordata; class Amphibia; order Anura; family Bufonidae; genus Bufo; species Bufo bufo. The sequence goes on from NC_053391.1 coordinate 453,025,310, forward strand.
GAGAGTAGAGAAGTACAAGAGGAGTCCAAAGAGAGTAGTCAGGTGGGAGCCGAGGTCACAATACCAGGACGGATGCGCAGTACAGGAGGAGCAGGCAAAGAATCACCAGGGAACGGAATCAGGTGAGTATTCAGTAGTCCAACAAATAGCCAGGAACCTAGAAATTAACAGGCAACCTGTGGCTAGCAGGCTGCCTGTATTTATAGTGGGGAGTGAGGGTCATGTGACGTGGCCAGCGTCACATGACCGACAGACCAATCAGTTGAGCACCGAGTGATCAGCTCGGCGCTCAAGGCAGACTTAGGAGCAGGGAGCCACCCAGCAGTAAAGCCGCCCTGGGAATGAGGTCAAACACAGATCCTCATTCCCAAAGCTAAGCAACAGTTCAATGGGGGACCGAGTGCACCTTCGGAACCCTGTTACAGGATCAGACCAGAGGCAGCACACTATAGTGGGTCCAGTGAACACAGACGCCACCGTGAAGTGACTCTGTGTCACAGTCCCCACATCGGGAGGACCAAGCAAACATCCATAGACACTGTCAGTGTTAAATAATCATCAAACACACATGTGCCATGCCTGCAGTCACCGTCCATCAATGTTCTGTCAGGGAAACTCGCTGTCACAGAACGCGTATGATGCCAAGTCCCACCCTGCCCATATCTCCGGGCAGGGTGGGACTTGGCATCATACGCGTTCTGTGACAGCGAGTTTCCCTGACAGAACATGGATGGACGGTGACTGAAGGCATGGCACATGTGTGTTTGATGATTATTTAACACTGACAGTGTCTATGGATGTTTGCTTGGTCCTCCCGATGTGGGGACTGTGACACAGAGTCACTTCACGGTGGCGTCTGTGTTCACTGGACCCACTATGGTGTGCTGCCACTGGTCTGGTCCCCCCGGCGGAGGCCTCACATATATTGAGAACAGGTGTGAAAGTTCATACTGTGCGGACCTGTAGATTGACAATTTTAAGGATATAATTATGGGGATGAGGTGGCTAAGGGTGACAGTGGCGTTAGCCACTAGCCTGGTTCATACCGCTGGACCCCCTTTGTTATGGATGAGTAACTAGGAAATCAATAGTGTAACAGGTCCGTTGCTATATGCATGAGTGTCAGGTGACTGGTCACATGATTGCCGTGCCTGTTTGACTATGCCCGCCTAGCTTTGGGAGTGAGCATGCTCGGTCCGTGTGTGATGCCGAGCCGCCATATTGACATTGGGCCGTTGGTTGCTGTATGCCATAGACAGTCTCCCTCCCGCGCCTGCGCAGTGTCGAGTTCCGGACGCCAAGTGAGTCCTGCGGTCTCCAGAGACATAGGAAATATCCAGAAGTAAATTAATTTTTAATTAACACTATTATGTACACCTGCAAGAGATAATCAATTGATTATTTTTATGCACTATAACTGTACAGTCGTGGCCAAAAGTTTTGAGAATTACACAAATATTAGTTTTCACAAAGTTTGCTGCTAAACTGCTTTTAGATCTGTTTCAGTTGTTTCTGTGATGTAGTGAAATATAATTACATGCACTTCATACATTTCAAAGGCTTTTATCGACAATTATATGACATTTATGCAAAGAGTCAGTATTTGCAGTGTTGGCCCTTCTTTTTCAGGACCTCTGCAATTCGACTGGGCATGCTCTCAATCAACTTCTGGGCCAATTCCTGACTGATAGCAACCCATTCTTTCATAATCACTTCTTGGAGTTTGTCAGAATTAGTGGGTTTTTGTTTGTCCACCCGCCTCTTGAGGATTGACCAAAAGTTCTCAATGGGATTAAGATCTGGGGAGTTTCCAGGCCATGGACCCAAAATGTCAACGTTTTGGTCCCCGAGCCACTTAGTTATCACTTTTGCCTTATGGCACGGTGCTCCATCGTGCTGGAAAATGCATTGTTCTTCACCAAACTGTTGTTGGATTGTTGGAAGAAGTTGCCGTTGGAGGGTGTTTTGGTACCATTCTTTATTCATGGCTGTGTTTTTGGGCAAAATTGTGAGTGAGCCCACTCCCTTGGATGAGAAGCAACCCCACACATGAATGGTCTCAGGATGCTTTACTGTTGCCATGACAGAGGACTGATGGTAGCGCTCACCTTTTTTTATCCGGACAAGCCTTTTTCCAGATGCCCCAAACAATCGGAAAGAGGCTTCATCGGAGAATATGACTTTGCCCCAGTCCTTAGCAATCCATTCACCATACTTTCTGCAGAAGATCAATCTGTCCCTGATGTTTTTTTGGAGAGAAGTGGCTTCTTTGCTGCCCTTCTTTACACCAGGCCATCTTCCAAAAGTCTTCGCCTCACTGTGCGTGCAGATGCGCTCACACCTGCCTGCTGCCATTCCTGAGCAAGCTCTGCACTGGTGGCACTCCGATCCCGCAGCTGAATCCTCTTTAGGAGACGATCCTGGCACTTGCTGGACTTTCTTGGATGCCCTGAAGCCTTCTTAACAAGAATTTAACCTCTTTCCTTGAAGTTCTTGATGATCCTATAAATTGTTGATTGAGGTGCAATCTTAGTAGCCACGATATCCTTTCCTGTGAAGCCATTTTTATGCCACGCAATGATGGCTGCACGCGTTTCTTTGCAGGTCACCATGGTTAACAATGGAAGAACAATGATTTCAAGCATCACCCTCCTTTTAACATGTCAAGTCTGCCATTTTAACCCAATCAGCCTGACATAATGATCTCCAGCCTTGTGCTCGTCAACATTCTCACCTGAGTTAACAAGACGATTACTGAAATGATCTCAGCAGGTCCTTTAATGACAGCAATGAAATGCAGTGGAAAGTTTTTTTTGGGATTAAGTTAATTTTCATGGCAAAGAGGACTATGCAATTCATCTGATCACTCTTCATAACATTCTGGAGTATATGCAAATTGCTATTATAAAAACTTAAGCAGCAACTTTTCCAATTTCCAATATTTATGTAATTCTCAAAACTTTTGGCCACGACTGTATGTATCGATGATCAATATTTGTGACACTTGGCACTGTTTTGCTATCTTTTGTTGTGTGGCTATACTTCTTAGATTATAATCATGTACAGTCGAGATTCACAGATTTTAGTAATGTTTATGTATTAATTGGAAGATAACCATGTAATCACATTTTGTTAAATCTGTATGCTTTATAAGCACCTGAGTTTGCACTGAGTATTATGGCTTGACAAAGGCTCCATAGAGAGAGCTGAAACATTGCTGTCCACACATGGGTGAATAAAATACCCTTTGTTTTTCACGGATATCTGTGTGCTGCCTTGGATTCTTTTTTTTTTATAGATATGAGATAGATAGATATATAGATAGATAACATAGTAATATAGTATATAAGGCTGAAAAAAGAGATCTGTCCATCAAGTTCAGCCTTTTATCCTGCAAGTAGATCCAGAGGAAGACAAAAAATAGAAGATAGATAGAGATAGAAGATAGATAGAGATAGATAGACAGACAGCCACACAGATAAGCAGGCAACTTCTACCAGTTTAGTTTGATTCTATCCATACAGTCAGCATCGTTGATGTTCTTTGAGCAGATGATTTTTTACAGGGCTCCTTCACCCATCTTTACAGCTTCTCTGATTGTAACAGCAATGAGAAAATCCTTGGAAGGGTTAACCGTGTTCAGGAAGAATGAACTTTCTACAGCTCTGAAGCAATGGTAGCTAATGAAGCAGCATCCTGCATAGCACTGGCATGGTGAAGTCCTGCATTTCCCCTTATGAGGAGATGATAGGATTCAACCTTTCCAGCACCAATAACTGATTTTTTCAGGGATATGGTGCTGGTGGATTTAACCCTTCCACTCCCATGCCAGCTTACAGTGGAGGGAGCCAGACTTCAGATTGTCTGTTGGAAGTGAAAGTTTAATTTGGAAATAGGTGTTCTTTCCCCCTGTGCCTTGTGGGTTTCATTGCTTTTGCATCACAAACTGCAATGTAAAATCCAGTGTGCATATACCAGTATAAGTGAGGCAGGGCGGGCTGCGTTACTTCAAGCTGAGTCTAATTACAATAAAAGTGCAGATCTTTTCTCCAGACACAGCTAGCACTACTGGTCGGAGGAGCCTGCCTTGTTCCGTCACCTGGAATCATTTCCATCAACGCAGAGCATTGCTCCAAAGTAGCCTGCTATTCTACTGTACTGCGAAGAGGAGGAAGAATCCCCCACTTTGGAGATTTTATGTGCAGTACTATCCTTTTTACTGTCTTGCGTCTGGTTGCACCCACCACAGTCATGCCTGCTAAGCTCCTTGTGCTTTTCCTCTTATTATCAGTTCTCCAAGCCTGGTAAGTCATCATGGAAATGTATTGAGATGCTGTGCTTTGTGGTGATGATGGTATTGCACTGCTAGAGAAACACTTGTCTGTTCCCTTTCCCTGCTGTTTCCCCACATTTACACCATTCCTCATCCAGAGCCTCCTGATGAAAGTGATTGATTGCTCTCCTATTAGGGAGGAAATGAAGCTGAGACGACTGATAGTACAGCTGCCCTGATGCTGTGTCTCTAACAGGAAAGTTCTCCTAGATTAGCGCATAAAATAGATTTGCTTCCAACAAGGATCACAGGAGAAATATTCATGGATGGCTAGAAAGACTGACATTCAGTTCTGTTTGTATCCTCCCATGCATGCAAAATGTCAAGATCCTGCCTTTCCAGAAGTAAAGAAACTGAAATTCACATGTATGTATTTCATGGTGCTGATGGAGAATGGCAGGACTTCTCCATCCCTCATTAAAACTACGGATTATAGGTCCTCTTCACACCTGATACCTGAAGAGCAGCAAGATGCTTCCCTTCCTGGAACAGTGGTGACAACAGTCCTCTGTCGTTGGAAGGGTTAATCTTGTTCCAGAAGAATGAACTTCTACAGCTCAGAAAGCAATGGTAGATAATGAGGCAGCATCGTGCCCAGCGCTGGCATGGTGAGGTCCTGTATTTCCCCTTATGAGAAGATGATGGGATTCAACATTTACAGCCACAAGAACTGATGTTTTTTTTTGTATTCTAGATAGCTTTGGCTTGTGAACTGAACGGAGCCGTCAGACTCATGACCATTATGCAGTGTTGTACCTCTCCGAATGTTTCCTAGACTGTCATCTGTTGGAATATGTAGATTTCAGTCTCAGGATTGTCATCCCCTGGGATTTACGTCCGTCAACTTCTGTTCACACAGTATCCAGTCATGGCTCTCGTATTCCATCACTCCGCCTCGATTCTTAAGGATCCTTCGCCCAACTGCAAATACAGCGAGTACTGAATGACGGAGTCAAATGAGCTGCAACCTGAGTCTGAGTCTCTTTCCACGGCACATGCAGATTGTACTTATTGACTGCGTTTTCTCCTGCTATTGGGATGCTCTTTTCAGAGATTCAACCTTGCTGGATAAGTGCACATGTTGCCATTAGATTCCTCGGATGCAGGAATATGGTGCTGGTGGATTTAAACCCTTACACTTCCATACCTGCTTACAGTGGAGGGAGTCAGACTTCATCGCCTGTTGGAAGTGAAGGTTTGATTTGGAAATAGGTGTTCTTCATCCCCTGTGCCTTGTGGGTTTCATTGCTTTCGGATCACAAACTGCAATCTAAAATCCATTGTGCATATAATAATAATATTAATAATCTTTATTTATATAGCACCAACATATTCCGCAGCGCTTTACAATCAGAGTCATCTACCAGTATAAGTGAATCAGGACGGGCTGCGTTACTTCAAGCTGAGTCTAATTACAATAAAAGTGCAGATCTCTTCTCCAGACACAGCTAGCACTACTGGTCGGAGGAGCCTGCCTTGTTGCTTCATCTGGAAGCATTTCCATCCTCGCAGAGCATTGCTCCAAACTAACCGGCTATTCTACTGTACTGCGAAGAGGAGGACGAAGCTGACGCTGTGGAGATTGTATGTGCATTGCTTGCCATCCTTATTACTCGATCGCACCTGGTTGCACCCACCACAGTCATGCCTGCTAAGCTCCTTGTGCTTTTCCTCTTATTGTCAGTTTTCCAAGTCTGGTAAGTCATCATGGAAATGTATTGAGATGCTGTGCTTTGTGGTGATGATGGTGTTGCACTGCTAGAGAAACACTTGTCTGTTCCCTTTCCCTGCTGTTTCCCCACATTTACACCATTCCTCATCCAGAGCCTCCTTGACGAAAGTGATTGATTGTTCTCATATTAGGGAGGAAATGAAGCTGAGACGACTGATAGTACAGCTGCCCTGATGCTGTGTCTCTAACGGGAAAGTTCTCCTAGATTAGTGCAGAACGCATTCGCTACCAGCAAGGAGCAAAACAGATTTATTCAATCAATGCCTTTTATGTGCCTAGTATAGCAGCACATCCGTGACACCTACCTGTTGCAGCATTGCCTTCTCCTTCAATATATTACTGTCATATTAGGTTGTGTCCTGTGTTCTCCTACGTTGCGATACTGACTTAAACTACTGAATAATGATATTTGCCTTGTGTTGCAAGATCAGCCAGTGTTAAGTGGATACAGCCATGGCAATTACAGTTTTAATATCTGGGACTGCTTGAGTTTTACACTTGTCTTTATGATTCCTGAGCGTTTTACAGCGCGTTCCTACGCGCTGCAAAACACTCAACAGGCAAAAAACAATGTTTCCCTATGGGCATGGTTCTCACCTGAGCGTTTTACAGCGCGTACGAACGCGCTGTAAAACGCCCTAAGCCCCAAGAAGTACAGGAGCTTCTTTGGGGCGTATTGTGGCAGTATTTCATTGGATTATTCACACTACGCGCGTTTCCAAAATACAAAAACGCCCCAAAATACGCCTCAAAAACACCCGATAAAAACGCCTGTAAACAGCGCATATTGAATACGCTCAGGTGTGAACCCAGCAAGTGTTCAATAAGTGAGAACTCTCCGACTGTGTCCAGTAAAAAAAAAAAAAACATGGAGCAATTGAGATGGAAAGCAGGATAGTGGGTACAGGGGGGGATCCAACTGGGCACTGTGTACTGAAAAACGGCCATAAGACTACTTGACGTACTTTTTCCCCTTGAAAACTGGACTGACAATATGACTGAATGTGAAGAATGCCCTAGAGGTCTAGTGTCTCGGTATTGCTGACTCTTAGACTCCAATAAATTTTTCCTGTAAGGACCATGAAAGGCATATTAATTCTTTAGCATACACTGGTTCCAACTCAGCTCTGTTACATGTAATTGTGCCTAAGAGCATTGTAAATGTGATGGTCTATCCTTGCTCTTGTCAAATGTGCAGCTTCCACATTGGCCTCTAAAATATTTTTGGAAAATATTTGTAGTGTTGCAAGATTTGCATTATTATTATTAATATACATTATTAAAGAGTTGTTTACAAACATATAAAAAATTTATAATAACTGTTTTTCACTTTGCCAAGTATAAATGAGCTCTATGAAGGCCAAAAAACAAGACAAAAACCAAGCTACAGTCTCATCACAGCTGTAAGTTTTACTATTCCCATAGGTATATAGACAGATTAAAAATAGCAGGAACAACATTTTTTTTTCTATTTCAATGGATCCAATATTCTGCTAGCTTGTGTTAATAGGTCTTGACATGGACATATTCTAATGGAGGTATTTGGCTTCTGATTTATGACGGTATCACATTTTATTCAATAAACCATTTACCTAGCTTAAAAAAGTAAAACTATTGTACCTGCAATAGCTTGCCATGTTCAGAAAGTCTACCTATTTATTTGAAATTAATTTAATTTGGAATTTATTTTACTGAAACTCCTACCTTGTTTGAATTGTATTACTGCAGCTCCAGGAAAATTGAAGATGATGAATATGAAGACTTAACATTCAACCAAAAATGGGTGCTTTCTCCAAAAACACAAGACACAGATGTCACACTGATCCTGAACAAGTTGATGAAAGAATATGATAAGAAACTGAGACCTGATATCGGAGGTGAGATTTATTTCATATTATGTTACAGCATCAATATGGATAGCTAAGGGTGCAGTGAATAGATGCTGCTTCTAACAATCTATCTACACCTATGTTTGTATCTGTCTATTAGCAGAGAGAATCCGCACTTGGCTAGGGTTCTAAGCTCTACTAAAGAACATGTATTCACGAGTGGGCTGGAGTAATGAACATTCACAACAATTAGCAAAATAACATACATTACAAATATCAAGTTATTAACACATGGTTATACTTGTATGTACAGAGCTAGGCATATATTTAAATAATAATATATTGAAAATCATAGTAATGGAATTAAGTTATATTAACCTTGAGGATGTTTCGTTTTTGAGGTTTCATTTTTGACTCCCTGCCTTTCTGGAACCATATTTATTTATTTATTTATTTTCTGTTCACAAAGCCATATGAGGGCTTGTTTTTTTTGTGGGACAAGTTGTACTTTCTAATGGCAATACTGTACTTTGGAATTTGGAATTTGAAAATAGCACAATTCTTCCATAGTTTTTCCGCCATTCCCTATGCAGTAAAAGTCACATGTTACCATCATTCTCATGGTCAGTATGCTTACAATGATACCACATGGTGTGTATTTAATACAAAAAAAAACTTTGTAAAAAATATACTTTCTTTTCATTACCATATTTTCATCCCAAAAACCTTTTTTATGGTTATTAATATGGATTATTAATATATCGTTTGTCAAGTTAGTGCAAGTGCCAGTTGTAGTTCACAATTATTTTTTTAGTTAGGTTTATGGAGCTGTGTGAGGCACATTTTTTGTTGTGTTATCTGTAGTTTTTGTGGATATCATTTTGGCATGTGTATGACTTTTTTATTACATTTTTGGGGAGAGGTGACGCAATGAAAAAAATTGTGAATTGACCATTTTGATTTTTTTCCATTCACCATATCTGATGAATATTTTTATATATTTTTTAAAACTTTATTACTTTCTTTTTTTACTTTTTAAAGTCACCCAAAATGACAAAATAATTATAAACAATTATTAGATTGCCACTCCTATTCAGTAATGAAAATAGAACCGTTACTCAATATAGAATTTAGTATACCTCAATGCAGTGCTGCCTCCTACATCCCTGTATTGGAATATACCTGTGATAGGCTGAAGCAGCCTGGACGCTCTCATGCCTATCATTTCCAGGCAACAGCTTCCCCAGTCCAAGTGAGTGGAAGCTGTTACTGGCATGGGAACGCATCGCTCACGCCTTTTCCCCACTCAAATACCATAGTCACAAATGACTGCTGTATGAAACTGAGTGAGTGTCTGCTGTATGAAACTGTTGAAACCTGGCGGCTATGGCACCTGCTCTGCTTGCAAATGGGCAGCATATTTAAAGTGATGAGTTCTGTCATTCATGTAGCATAGTTAAAGGGGTTGTCTCACTTCAGCAACTGCCATTTATCATGTAGAGAAAGTTAACAAGGCACTTACTAATGTATTGTGATTGTCCATACTGTTTCCTGTGCTGGTTTGATTCATTTTTCCATCACATTATACACTGCTCGTATCCAGGAGTTATGACCACCCTGCTTGCACACTATAGGTAAAAGAGGTATCATATGTGCCCTCCTACAGTCCCAGCTACCAGAGAGCCAAGTGCCTTTTCCTATAGTGCGTAAGCATGGCGACCGCTGCTGGATAGGAGAGCGGTCGTAACCCCTTGATGCGAGCGGTGTATAATGTAATGGGAAAAATGAATCAAGCCAGCAAAGAAGGCAATATGGACAATCACAATACATTAGTAAGTGCCTTGTATTAACTTTCTCTACATAAGAAATACTATTGCTGAAGTGAGACAACCTCTTTAAGGAGGTTCTCTGGGAAATATAAGAATGAAAATACTGAAAAAACATGTTATTACAAAAAAAACTCTTAAATGCCTTTACTTATTTATTATGGGTCGTTTAGTCTAGGGGACAATCAGTGGAGGAGCTAAAATGGCAGCTCTTGGATTTATGATCATAAAATCCGTCCTTCACGTGACACTGCAGGACGACCGATGTGAGAAAGCAGAGCACAGAGCCCTATGTAAAGTCTGCCAGTATCAGCACTGTGCAGCTGTCTATTATGTGCATATGACTGCTGAGATAACTGCCCTGCTGTACTTCAGAAAGGAGTTTACCTCATCCAGTACTGGCAGGCTGAAGTGTTTTCTAATGATGCTCCTCCCCACAGCAGCGCGTCTGCTCCTCATTCCTACCTTTCAGTCTCGGGGTACTGGATGAGGTAAACTCCTCTCTGAAGTACAGGGACACAGCGGGGCCGTTATCTTAGCTGTCATCTGCACATAATATAGAGCCTCACAGTGCTGAGACCAGCAGACGTTTCTCACACCGGTCCTCCTGCAGTGTCACGTAAAGGACGGTTTTTATGATCATAAATCTAAGAGCCACCATTTTAGTTCCTTCACGGATTGTCCCCTAGACTAAATGAGCCATTCTAAATAATTAAAGGCATTTAAGGAGTTTATTTATAATAACATGTTTTTTTTTTTTACAGTATTTAATTTTTTTTCTTTCCCGGAGAACCCCTTTAAGCTCTAAGGAGTGTAAAAAAGTGGGGTACTTGGAAAAGCTTATGGTTGACCATTGGTAAATCTCTTCTTGCCTTTTTCTATACAATCATGTTATAGGGAATGATAAGGAACAGTTACTTTTTTAGTAGATTAAACGTAGAGAAATATGTATGAATGAATATGTTGATGCATGTAGCTGGAATCATAAATATGCATGTCCCTTATTAAAGCATGCATCATCATCTTATGATATGTGTGGATGAAAATTAGCATTCGCCACTCTTAAATTTTGTAGAATGTTAATTTGTTTTTATAATGTTTTCAAAGCTGCACTGATATTACATTAACAGATATACCGCTCATATTTATATGTTATCCTAGCATTCGATGCAAGGGATACTTTCAATACATTATGCACTCATAAAGTGTTAAAATCCCATGTTTAACAGTTATAATATAGTAGTACCCAAGCTCACACCGAATACAGTTGGTGACTGCACTAAGCCGTAGCTCTGCATGCTTTCTCAAAGTAAAGAGACACAACAGGTTAATAGTTGGTGGCAGAATTATTCACTGAAAATATTAGATGATAAATTAACTGAGAAAGACTCTTCCTTAGTGATGAAGAAAAGAAGGGTCTTTGCGTGTATCCATCCTCCACTGTCACATAATGTGACTGACATCACTCTGAATAGCCTTAGACACTAATATGTGCAAAGTAGAGTTTTGGGCTACTAAAATAATACATTTGGTCTGACCTATTTTGAATGTACAGTCGTGGCCAAAAGTTTTGAGAATAACATAAATATTGGAAATTGGAAAAGTTGCTGCTTAAGTTTTTATAATAGCAATTAGCATATACTCCAGAATGTTATGAAGGTCCTGCTGAGATCATTTCAGTAATCGTCTTGTTAACTCAGGTGAGAATGTTGATGAGCACAAGGCTGGAGATCATTATGTCAGGCTGACTGGGTTAAAATGGCAGACTTGACATGTTAAAAGGAGGGTGATGCTTGAAATCATTGTTCTTCCATTGTTAACCATGGTGACCTGCAAAGAAACGCGTGCAGCCATCATTGCGTTGCATAAAAATGGCTTCACAGGCAAGGATATTGTGGCTACTAAGGCTACTTTCACACTAGCGTTCAGGGCTCCGCTTGTGAGCTCCGTTTGAAGGGGCTCACAAGCGGCCCCGAACGCATCCATACTGCCCTAATGCATTCTGAGTGGACGCGGATCCGCTCAGAATGCATCAGTCTGGCAGCCCCCGGCTCCGCTCAGCAAGCGGACACCCGAATGCTGCTTGCAGCGTTCGGGTGTCCACCTGGCCGTGCAGAGGCAAACGGATACGTCCAGACTTACAATGTAAGTCAATGGGGACGGATCCGTTTGAAGATGACACAATATGGCTCAATCTTCAAACAGATCCGTCCCCCATTGACTTTCAATGTAAAGTCTGGACGGATCCGTCTGAACTACTTTCACACTTAGAATTTCTTCTAAGCTATAATGCAGACGGATCCATTCTGAACGGATCCAAACGTCTGCATTATAGGAGCGGATCCGTCTGTGCAGACAGCAGACGGATCCGCTCTGAACGCTAGTGTGAAAGTAGCCTAAGATTGCACCTCAATCAACAATTTATAGGATCATCAAGAACTTCAAGAAAAGAGTTTCAATTCTTGTTAAGAAGGCTTCAGGGCGTCCAAGAAAGTCCAGCAATCGCCAGGATCGTCTCCTAAAGAGGATTCAGCTGCGGGATCGGAGTGCCACCAGTGCAGAGCTTGCTCAGGAATGGCAGCAGGCAGGTGTGAGCGCATCTGCACGCACAGTGAGGCGAAGACTTTTGGAAGATGGCCTGGTGTCAAGAAGGTCAGCAAAGAAGCCACTTCTCTCCAAAAAAAACATCATGGACAGATTGATCTTCTGCAGAAAGTATGGTGAATGGACTGCTGAGGACTGGGGCATAGTCATATTCTCAGATGAAGTCTCTTTCCGATTGTTTGGGGCATCTGGAAAAAGGCTTTTCCGGAGAAGAAAAGGTGAGCGCTACCATCAGTCCTGTGTCATGCCAACAGTAAAAAATCCTGAGACCATTCATGTGTGGGGTTGCTTCTCATCCAAGGGAGTGGGCTCACTCACAATTTTGCCCAAAAACACAGCCATGAATAAAGAATGGTACCAAAACACCCTCCAACAGCAACTTCTTCCAACAAACCAACAACAGTTTGGTGAAGAACAATGCATTTTCCAGCACGATGGAGCACCGTGCCATAAGGCAAAAGTGATAACTAAGTGGCTCGGGGACCAAAACGTTGACATTTTGGGTCCATGGCCTGGAAACTCCCCAGATCTTAATCCCATTGAGAACTTGTGGTCAATCCTCAAGAGGCGGGTGGACAAACAAAAACCCACTAATTCTGACAAACTCCAAGAAGTGATTATGAAAGAATGGGTTGCTATCAGTCAGGAATTGGCCCAGAAGTTGATTGAGAGCATGCCCAGTCGAATTGCAGAGGTCCTGAAAAAGAAGGGCCAACAATGCAAATACTGACTCTTTGCATAAATGTCATGTAATTGTCGATAAAAGCCTTTGAAACGTATGAAGTGCGTGTAATTATATTTCACTACATCACAGAAACAACTGAAACAAAGATCTAAAAGCAGTTTAGCAGCAAACTTTGTGAAAACTAATATTTGTGTCATTCTCAAAACTTTTGGTAACGACTGTATACTTCTCATCTTCTTGTATAATGCAGTTCTCTGTGACATATTTCAGACTTATTGTATTGTATCTCAGAACTAAGTCAAAGTGTTTACATTTTAAAGTAATAGTAATACATTCAGTGTGCTATTTATTGATAATAAGTAGGTGTGCAGGCAGGTGATTAATGGAAATGCGTTATCAAAAAATGACATTGTTCAACCCATTTCTAACATTACGATTTCCCATTTTTGCATTTCCCAGCACCATAACTTTTTTATTTTTCCGTTCAAATAGCCGTATGAGGGCTTATTTTTTGCAGGACAAGTTGCTCTTTCTAATGCCACCCTTTAATATTGCATAGGATGTTGTGGGAAGTGGTAAAAAAAAATCCAAATGGGGTGGAATTGGGGAAAAAAAGGCAATTCTGCCACAGCTTTACGATTTTTTTTTTTTTTTTTTTACGGAGTTCAGTATGTGGTAAAACTGACTTGTGCTGTTCATTCTACAGGTCAGTCAGGATCTGGCGATACCACATATGTATATTTGAATTATTTTTTATAGTTAAGTCTACGAAGATGTGTGTGGATGTTTTTTTGCGGAACAATCTGTAGTTTTTGATAATAGTAGTTTTTGATAGTTTTTTAGGGGGATAGTGATGAAAATACACTAAATGGGCCATTTAAATTTTTTTATGTTACGCCATTCACCCTATGCGATAACTTTTTTTATATTTTAATTAGAGATGAGCGAATTTTTAAATAAATTCGATTCGCCAGTTTGCAGAATTTTTCCAGAAAAATGAGGTTCGATCTGAATAATTTTGCTGTGAATTACGTTAAAAAACTGCTATTTCCTGGCTGAAGAGAGCCTTTATATTGGTGTAGAACACAGTGCCTTGTAGTAACACGCATAGGGAGTCTGCTTTGGTAGTGAAATACTGTGAGTCCATATGACATGCAGATGACAGGCTTCACTCTTAGAATCACTGCACACTTCACTTATTTGGGCAGTCACTGGGCCAAAACTGACAAAATAACTAAAGTATCAACTCAGCCTTACAGGTCGATTTTACTGTCAAGAAGAAGTGCACTCCTTTTACACCGTCGTCAGCTGATTCTACATAGATGTCTACAGAACCTGTTCTATTAAACGCTTATACAAGTAGAGCCCCCCAACAGAGCGGAGAGGGTGTCTGCAGTAAGTTTGTGTTTCCACCATTCTCTGATCCTTAAGAACAATTACCCAGCAAAAAACAGATCCTGTCTGTGGAGCATACGCCTTCACTCGGTCAGCATTTGCTCAAACTCCATCAGTATTGCTAAAGGCAAAAAAAAAAACGGAGTGGATCTAAAACAGAGATGACACGTGAATAGAATATTTGCATGTCTTCTGTGTTTTGTACCCACTCCTGCTTTTGGCTACCAAACCATAAGCCAATTGTAACATAGTAACATAGTACATGAGGCCGAAAAAAGACATTTGTCCATCCAGTTCGGCCTGTCATCCTGCAAGTTGATCCAGAGATAGGCAAAAAAAAAAAAGACTGTGAGGTAGAAGCCAATTTTCCCCACTTTAGGGGAATAAAGAATTCCTTCCCGACTCCAATCAGGCAATCAGACTAACTCCCTGGATCAATGACCCCTCTCTAGTAGCTATAGCCTGTAATATTATTACACTCCAGAAATACATCCAGGCCCCTCTTGAATTCCTTTATTGTACTCACCATCACCACCTCCTCAGGCAGAGAGTTCCAAAGTCTCACTGCTCTTACCGTAAAGAATCCTTTTCTATGTTTGTGTACAAACCTTCTTTCCTCCAGACGCAGAGGATGTCCCCTCGTCACAGTCACAGTCCAGGGGATAAATAGATGATGGGATAGATCTCTGTACTGACCCTTGATATATTTATACATACAGGGAGTGCAGAATTATTAGGCAAGTTGTATTTTTGATTAGTAGTTTAAGGCTGACATGTCAGCCTGCATTTGTGGGAGGGGCGTAGGCGCTCTTAAAAGGAGGCACGCCCTCTCCTCATGTGCGGGCGTTTTCGGTGCCTTCCCGCCTTAACGTCACGCCCCGTACTGCTGGGCTGCTCACCAGGTAAGTTACCGAGGGTCCCGATGCTCGCCGCTCGTTCCTGTTGCAAGGGTAAGTTAGCTACTATCCTCCCGATCCCCCTTCCCGGCGTACGTCTCCCCCTCCACCCGGTTCACCGCTACCCACCTTCCACAACAGGCGGTGCGGCCGGCTCGATACAGGCTTCCAGCGCCGGCCGAGGCAAGCCACGTGCGACGCCGGGCAGCGCCTCCGTTGCCTTGGCAACGAAGCCCGCGTCTCTGTCCAAGCTCCCTCCCTGGGCTCCGGGCGTCACAGCAACCTCCCGCTTGTTGATTCCAGGACCTGTCTTCCGGGGGTGGGTCCGTCCAGACCCAGGGCCGCCGCTTTCCACTCGGTCACAGCTGCCGGCCGGCGGCCGGCAGTTGTCCATTTTCAATAAAGTTCAAAAAAAAAAAAAAAAAAAAAAAACTCGGTCCCACACTTACAGGCATATGGCGCAATCATGGGCTACTACCACCCCTCTGATCCAGGTTCTGCCACCACGGGCGGGTCCGTCCAGACCCGGGGGTGCCGCTCCTCATTCCGGCGCAGCCGCTGGCTGGCGGCCGGCTGCTGTCAATTTAAAAAAAAAAAAAAAAAAAAAAAGGCCCCTCTACGAATGCACGCTGCACACGGGAGCGGCGCAATTCCAATCCACACTCTTCTCAAACACATACAGGAGCAATCCAGCTCATAGCAACTGCTACAGGGTCCCCACGTGCCCTCCTCTGTCATCCGGAGCCACTGTCAGCTGGCGCAGGGAACCTTCCCCGCCCCCTTCCTCCCCGCATTCACTCCCTTGCTTCTGTCCACCTCAAAAAAAAAAAAAAAAAAAAAAAGTGTTTATGTGTGTCTGTGCGTGCGCACGCATGCACGTGTATATATATATATGTGCATATGTATGTGCATATGAATAGATACGTTTCTACACTTTCACGCTCCAGAGACAAGTCACCCCACAGGTCATCCCTTCACACAGCACGTTCAGCAAATTCCCGCGACCCTCCACGTCAGGTCCCCACCGCAGGGCATCCGCAGCCCGCCAGAGCATTTTGTTAGATCACAGGGACGTATAGGGATCCCTGGGTCATGGGTCGGTAAATGGCGCAGTCTTTGGACTACTCCGGGCCCTCCCCCCCCCCCACCTGGCTGTTGTTGCAGACCCTGGGTTTCGGCCGTGCTAGCCATTTTTCGTCTGCCAAGGGTTTTCAGACAAATTCCGCCCGTATCGACCACCGCCTGTTCCACTCTGCCACATCTGCGGACGTTTCGGTAAATACTTATTTTCAGTCACCGTTCTGTCACCAGTCACACGGCGGGTTTGCTTCCATGTCATCCCACCATGTTCATTGCCGGGTTTTCTGCATGTTTCACGTATGTCATTTCATGCTTCACATGTCTGTGGCCTGTTCCGTGTCAGGCTTACGCATTATTCTTTACCACTTGTTGCCCATATCGCCACGGGCTTACGTTTTCCCAGACCTTCGGTTGCCAGTCACGCTTCAGGCTTACGTATCATTTGCCGTCAGTGCCGGTTCCAGGGTTACGTTTCTATTATATCATGTCTGTTCCCTGTTACGTTTCAGGCTGGCTTTTTTCTTTTCTGTTGCCAGTTACGTTTCTGGCTTACGTTTCTCACCTATCATGTCTGCTGCCTGTTACGTTTCAGGCTTACGTTTTTCTTTCTGTTGCCAGTTACGTTTCTGGCCTACGTTTCTTATCTATCATGTCTGCTGCCTGCTACGTCTCAGGCTTACCTCTTTCTTTTCTGTTGCCAGTTACGTTTCTGACTTACGTTTCTAAATGTATCATGTTGCCTGTCACGCTTCAGGCTTACGTTTTTCTTTCATTCTTGTCGCCCGTTACGCTTCAGGCTTACGTATCCACTGTACCACGTCTGTTGCCTGTCACGTTTGTCAGGCTTACGTTTCTCTTATGTTTTTATTCCCCGTTACGCTTCAGGTTTACGTTTTTCATCCATTACCGGTCACAGGCCAGGTTCATGCTGTTAATCACTATTCTTTGTCGCTATCATTTTTTATTCCAGATTCGATCAATATTATTTTCTACAGTACGATCCCAGTTTTGGTGTGCTTTTTCCAAAAAAAAAAAAAAAAAGGGTTAGTGTTGCAGACCCTGGGTACTCTGCCGTTAATCTTCATCCAAGGATCCATGCATCCTTACAGAGGTCACAAAATTCCTCACTCGGGGTTCAAACAGGTAGGTACTGGTTTTCGTCCTTCTCACTCCGGTCACACCCAAAGTCTTATTCTCTCCACACAGTCAGCAGTAGCGTTGAAGTTTTTAAAAAAAAAAAAAAAAAAATAATAACAATAATAATAAAATAAATGGTTCCCCATGTCACGGTTGGGACGCTTTGGCGCGTTCCGGTCGGCGTAGTCTCCCCCTCACGTCACCAACTATGTTGCAGTCCCCGGGTGCTGCGCCACTCTGGCCGCGCTCGTCAGCCAGGTTGCGCTCATTCGTCCCGTTGGTGCCGACCATCGCTTTCCACTCTCCAAATCCACGGACATGTCCGGCAACCGCTTCTTTTTACACCACACATTTGCGGCCTTCCAGGCTACGCCGCCATGTCACTTCCATTCCTTTGTCACCCGCGTCAGGGTCACGTCATAGTCACCAGGTTGTCTCCAGTCACGTCTCAGGTCACTTCCTGTTCATGTCACCATGTTTTGTTTCTGTCATACCTGTCCACCACAGGCTGCTGCTGTCACGTGTCAGGCTTATGCATCAGTTGGCGGTCCGGCCAGGCTCACGCCTCTTGCCTTCCACGGCCCGTTCTGTCCAGGCGTCCGCTCCTTCCCAATCGTCGGCCTGTCACGTGTCAGACTCACGCTTATTACCATTTCCACTTTTGCGCTTTAGGCTCACGTGCACATCTCACCATGTCGGTTGCCTGCCACGGTCCAAGCTCACGTTTGTCAATTCATCTCTGTTGCCTGTTACGCTTCAGGCTTACGTTGTAATTCATCTCAGGTTGCCTGTCACGATTCAGGCTCACGTGTTAGTTTCGTTATCTATTGCCTGTTACGTTCAGGCTCACGTTTCTAAATTCATCTCAGGTTGCCTATTACGCTTCAGGCTTACGTGTTATTTGAATTATCTGTTGCCTGTTACGTTTCAGGCTTACGTTTTCAATTTGTCTAGGTTTGGCTGTTACGCTTCAGACTTACGTTTCAATCAATCATCTGCCGCCTGTTGCGCTTCAGGCTCACGTGTTTTTTATTTTTCAGGTGTTGCCTGTCACGCTTCAGGCTTACGTTCATGTCACGCCGTGTCTGCCACCGGCTGCGCATCGATGTACGTTTCCAGTTTCCGTTGCCTCTTTCGTTTAGGGTCCACGTTCGTCACTTCTCATGCCATGGTTATCACGCTCAGGCGTACACAAGTGTCCGGATCACTCAAAGTCTTACGCGGTATCATTTATTTTCTGTTACCTGTCACTTCAGGTTCACACTGTTAAATTACTGTTTCTGTCGCCTGTCATGTTTCAGACTCGATTCGGTAGTCCTTCTCCGGTACGATTTCAGCTGCAGTAGGTCGCATTTCCAACATCGAAGAAGGTCTATCCGTACCAAAACACCCGCACCCAAGCGGCCCTAAGGAGTTGGTCAATTCCGAAGTTGGTCACGAAGCTCAACCAGGAGAGGGTTCCTACCCTGCTTCCACCGTAAAGCAGAGCCAGGCTACTGATGGCTGAACCAGCAGCCCCGGTCTTGGAGCAAGTCTCCATGTCCACCCTTCAGGTGTCCCTGGCGCAGCTACATGCCGGGATGTACTCCGTCGCCTCCTTGGTTTCGGACGTCCAGTCCAGCCTCCTGGCCGTCAAGTCCTACTGGGGGCTGCCACCTGTCCAGTCCACTCTAGCCTTGCCAACAACCTCCACCCTAGGGCCCGTTCCCCCAGGTAGAGTTCCGTACGCTACCGAGACTGCTCCCTGGCTTTTCATTCCCTGCCGCAGCCAAACTGCTTGTCATTACTACGAATGTAGGGCCCCTTCATGTAGGTTTCAGGGCTCACCCCCAGCTGATGTGTCCTCAAGATCCAGGCCATCCGGTTCCACAACTATCCTTCAACATCTTCAACAGTATTTGGCCGAAGTCCAACTTTCTCCATGTTGGAAGACCCCGAAAGTAGGTCGGTTTTTCCGTTTCAAACGGTTAGGGGGTGTTCAGAAGAGTAGTCCCGCGGCCGTCCCGAGCAGGCTGGCTGTGTCAGGGGATCATTTAGAAGCTTTCCACCTCCCTAGTTGGTCTTTCTTTTGGGCTCCTTTCCAGCACTGTCTAAGGCGGCCATGTACCTTAGTTCTGCGGGTTCTTAGGACACAGCGCATACACCCTCGGTTCAGCCAGGTCCAAGGGTTCAACCGGGGGTCAGCTGGTATGGCACGACGACCATTCCTCCTCACATCTCCTCACTTCCAACCTCACAGGTGGGTCCACCAGGGGAGGTGAAGTCATTCCAGTCCACGCACGCATGGTGCGGGTCCAGGTGCTTAGGAGCTGGCTGGCGGCTCTGGGGGACTCCGCCCTGGCCGCCCATTGCTCCCGTTCCAGGCCTCGGCCCTCACGGCCTCGCAGTGCATCTCCCATGTTCGCACTCTGACGGCGGGCTTGGGTTTCAACCCCCAGACCATGTCAGGACACTCCTTCCGTTTTGGAGCTGCATCCGCGGTTTCATTGCACACGTCCCCGGCCACGTCATCCGCTAATGGGTCACCGACGCTCCTCAGGTTTCCACGTTACATACCACCTTCAGGCCGAGATATCCCAGGCATTCCACAGTTTTGGTATGGTAACTTGGCCAGTTGCATTCAGGGTTTTCTCTCCCTACTCATATGTATTTTTGCCCCCTTTTAGGCTTACCCGCGGCATGGCTAAGGGCACCTCTCCAGCCATATTAGTTTAGGCAGGTCGGTTTCCTCCCTCAGGTCTCGGCACGTTCGGGGCACTAGCTCTCCGCCGTAGCCATGACCACAAGTAGTTTAAGGCTGACATGTCAGCCTGCATTTGTGGGAGGGGCGTAGGCGCTCTTAAAAGGAGGCACGCCCTCTCCTCATGTGCGGGCGTTTTCGGTGCCCCACCCTCCCTCCCCTTTTCTTTCCATTCTCCTCAGGGTATGCCCCCTTTTAGGCTTACCCGCGGCATGGCTAAGGGCACCTCTCCAGCCATATTAGTTTAGGCAGGTCGGTTTCCTCCCTCAGGTCTCGGCACGTTCGGGGCACTAGCTCTCCGCCGTAGCCATGACCACAAATTTTATTATTGAACAACAACCATGTTCTCAATGAACCCAAAAAACTCATTAATATCAAAGCTGAATATTTTTGGAAGTAGTTTTTAGTTTGTTTTTAGTTTTAGCTATTTTAGGGGGATATCTGTGTGTGCAGGTGACTATTACTGTGCATAATTATTAGGCAACTTAACAAAAAACAAATATACCCATTTCAATTATTTATTTTTACCAGTGAAACCAATATAAAATCTCAACATTCACAAATATACATTTCTGACATTCAAAAACAAAACAAAAACAAATCAGTGACCAATATAGCCACCTTTCTTTGCAAGGACACTCAAAAGCCTGCCATCCATGGATTCTGTCAGTGTTTTGATCTGTTCACCATCAACATTGCGTGCAGCAGCAACCACAGCTTCCCAGACACTGTTCAGAGAGGTGTACTGTTTTCCCTCCTTGTAAATCTCACATTTGATGATGGACCACAGGTTCTCAATGGGGTTCAGATCAGGTGAACAAGGAGGCCATGTCATTAGATTTTCTTCTTTTATACCCTTTCTTGCCAGCCACGCTGTGGAGTACTTGGACGCGTGTGATGGAGCATTGTCCTGCATGAAAATCATGTTTTTCTTGAAGGATGCAGACTTCTTCCTGTACCACTGCTTGAAGAAGGTGTATTCCAGAAACTGGCAGTAGGACTGGGAGTTGAGCTTGACTCCATCCTCAACCCGAAAAGGCCCCACAAGCTCATCTTTGATGATACCAGCCCAAACCAGTACTCCACCTCCACCTTGCTGGCGTCTGAGTCGGACTGGAGCTCTCTGCCCTTTACCAATCCAGCCACGGGCCCATCCATCTGGCCCATCAAGACTCACTCTCATTTCATCAGTCCATAAAACCTTAGAAAAATCAGTCTTGACGTTTCAGCTTGTGTGTCTTGTTCAGTGGTGGTCGTCTTTCAGCCTTTCTTACCTTGGCCATGTCTCTGAGTATTGCACACCTTGTGCTTTTGGGCACTCCAGTGATGTTGCAGCTCTGAAATATGGCCAAACAAGTGGCAAGTGGCATCTTGGCAGCTGCACGCTTGACTTTTCTCAGTTCATGGGCAGTTATTTTGCGCCTTGGTTTTTCCACACGCTTCTTGCGACCCTGTTGACTATTTTGAATGAAACGCTTGATTGTTCGATGATCACGCTTCAGAAGCTTTGCAATTTTAAGAGTGCTGCATCCCTCTGCAAGATATCTCACTATTTTTGACTTTTCTGAGCCTGTCAAGTCCTTCTTTTGACCCATTTTGCCAAAGGAAAGGAAGTTGCCTAATAATTATGCACACCTAATATAGGGTGTTGATGTCATTAGACCACACCCCTTCTCATTACAGAGATGCACATCACCTACTGTAATATGCTTAATTGGTAGTAGGCTTTCGAGCCTATACAGCTTGGAGTAAGACAACATGCATAAAGAGGATGATGTGGTCAAAATACTCATTTGCCTAATAATTCTGCACGCAGTGTAGTAATTAGATCTCCCCTCAGTCGTCTTTTTTCTAAAGTGAATAACCCTAATTTTGATAATCTTTCAGGGTACTGTAGTTGCCCCATTCCAGTTATTACTTTAGTTGCCCTCCTCTGGACCCTCTCTAGCTCTGCTATGTCTGCCTTGTTTACAGGAGCCCAGAACTGTACACAGTACTCCATGTGTGGTCTGACTAATGATTTGCAAAGTGGTAGGACTGTGTTCTCATCACGGGCATCTATGCCCCTTTGGCAGCAGCTGACTGACACTGGTTTTTGCAGCTTAGGGCTCTTTCACACTTGCGTTCTTGTCTTCCGGCATAGAGTTCCGTCGTCGGGGCTCTATGCCGGAAGAATCCTGATCAGGATTATCCTAATGCATTCTGAATGGAGAGAAATCCGTTCAGGATGCATCAGGATGCATCAGGATGTCTTCAGTTCCGGAACGGAACGTTTTTTGGCCAGAGAAAATACCGCAGCATGCTGCGCTTTTTGCTCCGGCCAAAAATCCGGAACACTTGCCGCAAGGCCGGATCCGGAATTAATGCCCATTGAAAGGCATTGATCCGGATCCGGCCTTAAGCTAAACGTCGTTTCGGCGCATTGCCGGAGCCGACATTTAGCTTTTTCAGAGTGGTTACCATGGCTGCCGGGACGCTAAAGTCCTGGCAGCCATGGTAAAGTGTAGCGGGGAGCGGGGGAGCAGTATACTTACCGTCCGTGCGGCTCCCCGGGCGCTTCAGAGTGACGTCAGGGCGCCCCAAGCGCATGGATCATGTGATCACATGGATCACGTCATCCATGCGCATGGGGCGCTCTGACGTCACTCTGGAGCGCCCCGGGAGCCGCACGGACTGTAAGTATACTGCTCCCCCGCTCCCCGCTCCTACTATGGCAACCAGGACTTTAATAGCGTCCTGGGTGCCATAGTAAAACTGAACGCATTTGGAAGACGGTTCCGTCTTCAAATGCTTTCAGTACACTTGCGTTTTTCCGGATCCGGCGTGTAATTCCGGCAAGTGGAGTACACGCCGGATCCGGACAACGCAAGTGTGAAAGAGGCCTTAGTTTGCTGTTTATTAAAATTCCTAGATCCTTTTCCATGTCAGTGTTACCGAGTGTTTTACCATTTAGTATGTACGGGTGACTTGCATTATTCCTTCCCATGTGCATAACTTTACATTTGTTAGTGTTAAACCTCATCTGCCACTTATCTGCCCAAGCCTCCAGCCTATCCAGATCGCTCTGTAGTAGTATACGGTCCTCTTCAGTGTTAATTACTTTACACAGTTTAGTGTCATCTGCGAAAATTTATATTTTACTATGCAAGCCTTCTCCAAGATCATTAATAAATATATTGAAGAGAATAGGGCCCAATACTGACCCCTGAGGTACTCCACAAGTGACAGTGACCCAATCTGATTGTGTACCACTAATAACCACCCTCTGTTTTCTATCCCTCAGCCAGTTACTTACCCACATACAGATGTTTTCTCCCAGTCCGAGCATTCTCATTTTATATACTAACCTTTTATGTGGTACAGTGTCAAATGCTTTGGAGAAGTCCAGATATACGACATCCATTGATTCACCACTGTCAAGTCTAGAACTTACCTCCTCATAGAAACTGATTAAATTAGTTTGGCATGACCGATCCCTCACGAAGCCATGCTGATATGGCGTTATTTGCTTATTTCCGTTAAGATGCTCTAAGATAGCATCTCTCAGAAAACCTTCAAACTGTTTACCCACAACAGATGTTAAACTTACCGGCCTATAGTTTCCAGGCTCTGTTTTTGGACCCTTTTTGAATATTGGCACCACATTTGCTATGCGCCAATCCTGTGGGACATTCCCTGTCAGTATAGAGTCTGCAAATATCAGAAATAAGGGTCTGGCTATGACATTACTTAATTCCCTTAGGATACAGGGGTGTATGCCATCCGGTCCTGGCGATTTGTCTATTTTAATCTTTTTAAGTTGCTGTTGTACTTCTTCCTAGGTCAGACAGGACACTTTTAATGGGGAATTTATTTTTACATTCAGCATTTCATCTGACAGTTTATTTTCCTCAGTGAATACATTGGAGAAAAAATATTTAACAGCTTTGCTTTCTCCTCGTCGCTCTCTGCGACTCCCCCCTCATTACTCTTTAAAGGGCCGACACCTTCAGATTTATACTTTTTTAACATTTATATAATTGAAGAACATTTTAGGGTTAGTTTTACTCTCTTTGGCAATTAATCTCTTGGTCTCTAGTTTGGCCGCTTTTATTTGTTTTTTACATGTTCTATTTTTTTCCTTTCCTAGTTTTTCAGTGCTTCTGTGCTACCCTCCTGTTTTAGTGATTTATATGCTTTCTTTTTGTCATTTATTGCTTTCTTTACAGTTCTGTTTATCCACATTGGTTTATTTTTGTTCCTTAACCTTTTATTCCCATACGGTATGTGCCTCTCACAATGAGATTTTAGGATGCTTTTAAAGATATCCCATTTTGTGGCTGTATTTTTATTTTTGAGGACTTTGTCCCAGTTAGTTAGGCCTATGGCCTCTATTAGTTGGCTAAATTTAGCTTTTTTGAAGTTTGGTATTTTTGTTCCTCCGTGTAGAAACGCTCTTTTGAATGATAATTGGAAGGTTATTACTTTATGGTCACTATTTCCCAGGTGTCCGCCAACCTGCACATCTGTTGTTCTGTCAGGCCTATTGGTTAATACTAAGTCCAGTATGACCGTCCCTCTAGTCAGGTCCTGAACCAGTTGGAAGAGGTAATTGTCTTTGGTTATTGCCAAGAACCTGTTTCCTTTATGAGATGTACAAGTTTCAGTTTCCCAGTCTATATCTGGGTAGTTGAAGTCCCCCATAATAACCACCTCATTATGATTTGCCGCCTTGTCTATCTCATTTATTAGTAGATTTTCTGTGGACGCTATTAGTAATTTATTATTGTTTTTAGCTCCATGTATCTCTACCCACAGTGACTCCACATGTTCATGTCCCTCACTTATATCTTCACGGAGTGTGGGCTTTAGACAGGACTTTACATAAAGGCAAACCCCTACCCCTCTCCGGTTTTGTAGATCCTTTCTAAACAGACTGTAACCTTGTACAAAAACTGCCCAGTCATAGCTATCATCCAGCCATGTCTCTGTTATTATCACTATGTCATAGTCCTCCCCACACATCACTAATTCCAGTTCCCCAGTTTTATTTGTCAGGCTTCGGGCATTAAAATACATACATTTAAGAGGTTTATGTATATTTTTTACCCTACACCTTTCCTTCTGAACTGATCTAGTCCCTCCTTCCATTCCTCCCCCAGTCTCACTACCTTTCCCCCGGTCTCTATCTGCACTATCTTCCCCTCCTATAATGTAATTTCCCTCCCCCCAGTCCCTAGTTTAAACACTCCTCCAACCTTCTAGCCATCTTCTTCCCCAACACAGCTGCCCCTTCCCCATTGAGGTGCAGCCCGTCCCTACGATAGAGCCTGTAGCCGATAGAGAAGTCGGCCCAGTTCTCCAGGAACCCAAACCCCAGCTTCCTACACCAGTTCTTGAGCCACTTGTTAATCTCCCTAATCTCCCACTGCCTTTCTTGTGTGGCCCGTGGTACAGGTAGTATTTCGGAAAATACTACCTTCGAGGTCCTTGCCCAAAGCTTTTGACCTAAATCCTTGAAATCATTTTTAAGGACTCTCCACCTACCCCTAACTTTTTCATTGGTTCCGATATGGACCATGACCACTGGATCTTCTCCAGCCTCTCCCAGTAATCTGTCAACCCGATCCGCGATGTGTCGAACTCTAGCATCAGGAAGACACAGGGCCGACCTTTGGGGTGTGCAGGCTGTGCGGCCGCCATAGCAACAGGGGCGCCGGGCGGCCGGCAGCTCGCAATGTAATATGCGGCAGGCGAGGCGGCACTTGTGTTCTCCCTCAGGGCGGGCCCCCTGCCCCCTCCATCTCCCCCTCTCCTGTGTTTAGCAGGGGGCGCCCGGCGCCCGTTGCGGTGTAAAAAAAAAAAAAGTTGCTTATATAAGTTCGGGCGGCCGGCGGCGCCCCTCATGCTGCGCCGCCTGAGCGGCTGAGGCTGAGCGCTTGCCGCTCTAAAGAATCCTGCCTGCGCCTGCTGTGTGCTGTTAATGTAGCGTGGCCGAGCTCTATTCGATCCGCGGTACAGGAGCTTTTGTTTCCTGTACCCGGCCGGACTGACAGGAAGTGACAGGAAGTGCTCACTTAGTGTGCACTTAGTGTGCACTTCCTGTCAGTCCGGCCGGGTACAGGAAACAAATGCTCCTGTACCGCGGATCGAACAGAGCTCGGCCACGCTACACTAGAGGTGGAGGTGGGAGTAGAATGAGAGTGACAAGGGGGGAGGGGGGAGGAAATAATGAGAGTGAAAAGGGGGAGGGGGGGAGGAAATAATGAGAGTGACAAGGGGGGAGGGGGGGGAAATAATGAGAGTGACAAGGGGGGGAATAATGAGAGTGACGGGGGGGGGGGAAATAATGAGTGACAAGGGGGGGAAATAATGAATGACAAGGGGGGAGGGAGGGGAAATAATGAGAGTGACAAGGGAGAGGGGGGAATAATGAGAGTGACAAGGGAGGGGGGGTGGAATAATGAGAGTGACAATGGAGAGGGGGGTGGAATAATGAGAGTGACAAGGGAGAGGGGGGGAATAATGAGAGTGACAAGGGAGAGGGGGGGAATAATGAGAGTGACAAGGGAGGGGGGGTGGAATAATGAGAGTGACAAGGGAGAGGGGGGGAATAATGTCCGGTGCGACCGGAAGTGACGAGGGTAGGGAAATCTCACGAAGTAGGGAAGTATAACATTACACCGGCCTTTGGGGTGTGTGGGCTGGTAACTACTTGGTTGGATAGTCAGCCTGCCTATGCCATGATGCCAGCAACAAGCAGTGTTTTTTTTTTTTCGTGGGGGGGGGGGCGCCACAAGGTTAGCTCGCACAGGGCACCTGAACACCTAAGGCCGGCCCTGGGAAGACAGCACACTGTTCGGTGATCACAGTCTTTGTGACAGATTTCCCTATCTGTTCCCCTAATAATGGAGTCTCCCACTACCAGCACCTGTCTCTCCTGCCCTGCTCTCCTGGTCCCCTGCTTACTGGAGCTGACATTCCCCTGACTGGCAGGGGAAGTGTCCGGCTGCAGCAGTGCCGTCCCTGGACTGAGATCCCCCTCATCTGCCAAACGTGCAAACTTGGGGTGTGTCAGATCAGGGCTAGCCTCCCTGGCACTCTTCCCTCTACCCTGCTTTCTAACTGTTACCCAGCTAGCTACCTCACTTTCCTCAGCCTCCTCTCCCTATCTACCCCAAAGAGTGCTTGCTCAGTGAGAAGCAAACTCTTTTGCAAATTGTCAATGCCTCTCAGTGTTGCAACTTGCACATTTAGAGACTCGATTTGCGATTCCAAACGGGTAATTTGCTCACATCTTGAACAAAGATATACACCCTCGAACGGCTGTTCCAGGACTGCATACATCATGCAAGATGTGTACTGGACTGCGTTGTCAATTGTGCAACACATACTAAATGGGGATTACACCACAAAAACGAAGAATACAATATAATGTAGTACTAAGAAACTGGCTAATTGCAGTCCCCCACTGAAATCACTTAATCTTAACTCACTTAATCTTAAATCACACACTTACGCAACCACACTTAATCAACCACGCGTCGCGGTCAAACTTGCGTTATATATCTGCCTATATAAATAGAAATGCAGCTCACTACACCAGCCTGGTTTGTTTTCCCTCTGGATTCAAAAAGGCTGTGCTGCTCTCACTGCAGAATTTTTATAGTCTCCTAATTAGACAGCCTTATAGTCTCCTAATTGTGATGGCCTTAAAGCTGCTACACAGACAGGATTCGTTGTGCGTCTCATTTTTCCTTCTCTCTGACAGATCAGAATAAGTGTCAAATAAATGATGATGTTGCAACACCCCAGAGTTGTTACTACACGCCTCTACCCCGCTACTATCTTCTAGGAGCCATTATATTGTCATCTGATATGCTCTAAAACCATGTTAAATACGATTGTTCAAGTCATTTTCCTGGTATACCAGCAGGTGGCAGCATCATTCGTATAGATCAGGGATGGCCAACCTGTGGCTCTCCAGATGTTGCTTAACTACAACTCCCAGCATGCCCAGTCTGCTTACAGCTATCAGCCTACAGCAGGGCATGGTGGGAGTTGTAGTTTTACAACAGCTGGAGAGCCGCAGGTTGACCAGCCCTGGTATAGATAGTTTTAATGTTATGGCAGTTCAGAGTGGAAAGATCCTGTTCTATTCTGCTCCCCTGCTGAAGAGAGGTGGACTATTCGATCTTCCTGCAGCAAGGGAGGGAAAAAACTGTTAGACTGAGATTTAGTTACCCCCTGTTTTGGGAAGACAGCAAGAACCAAGTCTCGGTCTGAGACTTAGTCATAGTCCCATTCTGA
The DNA here is from genome assembly GCF_905171765.1 of Bufo bufo. Taxonomy (NCBI): domain Eukaryota; kingdom Metazoa; phylum Chordata; class Amphibia; order Anura; family Bufonidae; genus Bufo; species Bufo bufo. The sequence continues at coordinate 453,053,856 of NC_053391.1, forward strand.
ACTCCTTCAGCCTCAGCTGGATGAAGAAGCAAAAAACTACAGACAACCTGCAGAGTTCCAGAAGGAAAGCATCCCCTGAGAAACCATCTGAGAGATAAGTCCAGAAACCTAGGAGAAGCCATTCCTGCTCAGCTAGTCTGTCCCCATAAAGCAGAAGTTACAGAAAAGTGCAGAAGATTATTTTCTGCCACAATTACAGAGTTACCAAGCAGACAACTTATCCTGCAAGCTCCAAGTTTAAAGCAGAAGCATTCATTTCCTGCCAATCATTTGCTAAAACCTGCTGGAACCAGAGACCAAAGCTGTATACTGCTTGGACACAAGTTATCTTCAGTAAAGAAACGTTTCAACTTCATCTAAAGCTCTGGACATCATTTCTGCTGCAAAATTCCTCTATTACTCCTACTATAACTACACTCATATTTATTGCAAGTGAGCCAGGAGCCAGGAGTCCAGCCGTACCCAGGTAGGAGACACAGTTGACACAATTACCACTACCCTATAGAGACATTATAGGCCATTACACTACTCTGGCATTCCTAATCTCGGAAGTGCGTTATAACACCTTGGAAGGGGCCTGGGATAGTACCCTGCGCACTCTGCAATTGGCGTCACGACAAATGCAGAACATTTACAACCCGTACCCGGCCACTGCAATGTCAGCTAAGCCGAAAGTCAAAATAGTGGACTAGTCATGAAGTGGGGAGGGTGGGAACAATATGAGAAGTCCACAGTAGTTGAGCTATTACATAGTGGTGAGGTGAAAGCAGCATGAGGAGACCACCGAGTGGCTAAATGACAGGGCCTGGAGGTGGCAGCAGCATGAGGAGACTACAGAGTGGCACAATGACAGAGTCTGAAGGTAGCGGCAGCATCAGGAGGCCACAGAGTGGAAAGGTGACATACTGTGGAGGTGGGTGGCAGTACCAGTACCCGCTAAAGATGGTGGGTGAAAGAAAGAGCACTTGGCATCAGATGTGTGGCATCAGGTGAGTAACAGCATCAGAATAGTAGCTGAGGCAGGTAGCCAGAAGAAACCGGTCTCTTATCAAATTGTTGGTATGGCACCATGGATGATCTAGTCTGATGCATCAGACATTGATGTGTGAAAATTCTGGCTGATCCACACCTGATTCATCTTGATGCAGTGTCCCACTATGTGCTATATGTGGGCACTTGAAACTCTTGCTAAATGTCATATCAAATGTATTGTGGTATCATGCTGTATTTCACTTCAACAGGCGGGCAGTGTCATTTACCTTTATTCGGCCCTAGGTGATGCTTGCACCATACAGTGTGTGTGTGTATATATATATATATACACTGCTCAAAAAAATAAAGGGAACACTTAAACAACACAATGTAACTCCAAGTCAATCACACTTCTGTGAAATCAAACTGTCCACTTAGGAAGCAACACTGAGTGACAATCAATTTCACATGCTGTTGTGCAAATGGGATAGACAACAGGTGGAAATTATAGGCAATTAGCAAGACACCCCCAATAAAGGAGTGGTTCTGCAGGTGGTAACCCCAGACCACTTCTCACTTCCTATGCTTCCTGGCTGATGTTTTGGTCACTTTTGAATGCTGCCGGTGCTTTCACTCTAGTGGTAGCATGAGACGGAGTCTACAACCTACACAAGTGGCTCAGGTAGTGCAGCTTATCCAGGATGGCACATCAATGCGAGCTGTGGCAAGAAGGTTTGCTGTGTCCGTCAGCGTAGTGTCCAGAGCATGGAGGCGCTACCAGGAGACAGGCCAGTACATCAGGAGACGTGGAGGAGGCCGTAGGAGGGCAACAACCCAGCAGCAGGACCGCTACCTCCGCATTTGTGCAAGGAGGAACAGGAGGAGCACTGCCAGAGCCCTGCAAAATGATCTCCAGCAGGCCACAAATGTGCATGTGTGTGCTCAAACAGTCAGAAACAGACTCCATGAGGGTGATATGAGGGCCCGACGTCCACAGGTGGGGGTTGTGCTTACAGCCCAACACTGTGCAGGACGTTTGGCATTTGCCAGAAAACACCAAGATTGGCAAATTCGCCACTGGCGCCCTGTGCACTTAACAGATGAAAGCAGGTTCACACTGAGCACATGTGACAGACGTGACAGAGTCTGGAGACGCCGTGGAGAACGTTCTGCTGCCTGCAACATCCTCCAGCATGACCGATTTGGCATTAGGTCAGTAATGGTGTGGGGTGGCATTTCTTTGGAGGGCCGCACAGCCCTCCATGTGCTCGCCAGAGGTAGCCTGACTGCCATTAGGTACCGAGATGAGATCCTCAGACCCCTTGTGAGACCATATGCTGGTGTGGTTGGCCCTGGGTTCCTCCTAATGCAAGACAATGCTAGACCTCATGTGGCTGGAGTGTGTCAGCAGTTCCTGCAAGACGAAGGCATTGTTGCTATGGACTGGCCCGCCCGTTCCCCAGACCTGAATCCAATTGAGCACATCTGGGACATCACGTCTTGCTCTATCCACCAACGTCACGTTGCACCACAGACTGTCCAGGAGTTGGCAGATGCTTTAGTCCAGGTCTGGGAGGAGATCCCTCAGGAGACCGTCCGCCACCTCATCAGGAGCATGCACAGGCGTTGTAGGGAGGTCATACAGGCACGTGGAGGCGACACACACTACTGAGCCTCATTTTGACTTGTTTTAAGGACATTACATCAAAGTCGGATCAGCCTGTAGTGTGTTTTTCCACTTCAATTTTGACGGTGACTCCAAAACCAGACCTCCATGGGTTAAAAAACTTGATTTCCATTTTATTTTTTGCGTAATTTTGTTGTCAGCACATTCAACTATGTAAAGAACAAAATATTTCAGAAGAATATTTAAAGGGTTTCTGTCACCCCACAAAACTCTTTTTTTTTTTTTTGGATAGTTATATTCCTTATAGCGCGATATAGGAGAATATAATAGTCTTACTTACTTTCATGCGGCCGATTCTTTAGAAAACTAAGTTTTATAATATGCAAATCAGGGCTCTACCAGCAAGTAGGGCGTCTACTTGCTGGTAGCCACAGCAGAAAACCGCCCCCTCCTCTTGTTGATTGACAGGGCCAGCCGTGATCTCCTCCTCCGGCCGGCCCTGTCAGTATTTCAAAAATCGCGCGCCTCTGGTCATTCGGCGCAGGCAATCTGAGATGAGGAGGCTCGTCTCCTCAGCACTCCCTCAGTGCGCCTGCGCCGATGACGTCTTCTCTTTCGGTGATGTCATCGGCGCAGGCGCACTGAGGGAGTGCTGAGGAGACGAGCCTCCTCATCTCAGAGCGCCTGCGCCGAATGACCAGAGGCGCGCGATTTTTGAAATACTGACAGGGCCGGCCGGAGGAGGAGATCACGGCTGGCCCTGTCAATCAACAAGAGGAGGGGGCGGATTTCTGCTGTGGCTACCAGCAAGTAGACGCCCTACTTGCTGGTAGAGCCCTGATTTGCATATTATAAAACTTCGTTTTCTAAAGAATCGGCCGCATGAAAGTAAGTAAGACTATTATATTCTCCTATATCGCGCTATAAGGAATATAACTATCCAAAAAAAAAAATATGAGTTTTGTGGGGTGACAGAAACCCTTTAATTAATTCAGATCTATGATGTGTTATTTTTGTGTTCCCTTTATTTTTTTGAGCAGTGTATATATATCTGGGTGGGGTGTAAAGTTAGTGTGTCCAATGCTAATGAAGAGATGAGAAAGTTAATGGAGGAGGTTGAAATTTGTATTTCCACCGATTAATAAAAAAAAATGTAATGTATATAACTGCAGCGCTTAACGCCAAATACATTGCTGAATACAAGTTCCTGGGAAGGTCTATTCGCTCCGCTGAAGGATTATTTTTAAAATGTGTAGAAGCCACACAGGGGCCCCCACACTGCAGATTTATTATAGAGACATCATGGAGATTTTACCACATATAACTGCAGCGCTGAATGCTGAATACAATTTTTTTTTTCCCACCGAAACAAGTCACAAAAGATTTTACCACATATAACTGCAGCGCTGAATACAATTTTTTTTTTTCATCAAAATAAGTCACAACAGATTTTGCCACATATAACTGGAGCACTGAATAAAATTAGTTTTTCCACCGAAATAATTCACAAAAGATTTTAACGCATATAACCGCAGCGCTGAACACTGAATAAAATTTATTTTTCCACCAAAATACTTCAATAAAGATTTTACCACCTATAACGAAGCATGGAGATGGAAAGGGTCTTTGGATTCCCCCCGCACTATAGGGACGTCTCAGAAATGAACCACTGCTCCTGGGAAGGTCATAGAGCGTCCCGGTCATCCAGCATCTATTCCCTCTGCTAAAGGATTATTTTTAAAGTGAGTAGAAGCCACACGGGGCCCCCAAGCTGCAGATTTATCATGGAGACATCATGGAGATTTAACTGCATATAACCGCAGTGCTGTCCGCTGAATACATTTTGTTTTTCTACCTAAATACTTCAACCGCCGCACTGACTGACTGCTACTGCCGCTACTTCCATGAACCCCTGCTACTTCCCGGGTAGGTAGGCTGCTTCACGGGCACATTTGGCTCCTGACCTCCCACTGCTGCCACCCTGCTGAATCCCAGCTATGCTTTCAACACATATAACCGCCAACGTGAACTGAGAATGTATTTTTCTGTTTGTTCTGAAATGGGCCACTAAACGCTTTCAACACATCTAACCGCCGCCGATGTGAACTGAGAATGTATTTTTCTTATTGTACTGAAATACAAAATAACACATATAACCGCTGCACTGACTGACTGCTACAGCCACTACTTCCGTGAACCCCTGCACCACTACTTCTCGGGCATGTAGGCTGCTGCAAATCAGGTGCTCTACCCCAGGGATGCTTGGCTCCCGACGTCCCACTGCTGCCACCCTGCTGACTCCTAGTCAGGCTTTCAACAGATATAACTGCCGAAGTTAGATATTTTTCTTTTTTTACTGTAATACGCCCCTATACACTTTTAACAGAAATAACTGCAGAAATGCAGTGAGAAATTTTTTTCTTTTTTTTTACTTTTGCATATATATTTTTCCTTTTTTTAATGAAATACTTCCCTATAAGCTGTCAACAGAAATAACTGCAGAAGTGACCTGAGAATATATATTTTTTGTTGGAATGAAAAAGCCCACTATACGTATTAACCAGAAAACAATTAAATAGTGCAGTGCGTATATATTTTTATTTTACTGAAATATGCCCCTTTATGCTTTCACCAGAAATAACTAACAGTGCAGTGCATATATATTTATCTTTTTATTACTGAAATACGCCCCTATACTCTTCTAACAGAAATAACTGCAACGGTGCAGTACGTATATATTTTTCCTAATTTAACTGAAATACTCCCCTATACGCTTTCACCAGAATTAACTACAGAAATGCACTAAGAATGTAATACGCCCCATACGCTTTGACCAGAAATAACTACCAAAGTGAAATGCGTATATATTTTTCTTGTAGTACTGTACAAGTTACTAAGATATAAGCCACTAAAGGCTTTCCAACATAACACTTGCAGCCCAATATCAAAAAGCTGGAATGACAGAGCTTTCTAATCACTATTTGGATCCCCAAATAATCGTTCCCTGCACTGTAAATCATTTTCCTATCAATGTCCCTAGTGCCTTCTGGCGTCTCTCCCTGCACTAAGATGCTGTGAAATGATTCCTCCCTATCCTTTTCCTGCACTTATCCTTTTTTCCACAATGAGGTTTTTCCAATAGCTGTCCCTAGCGCCTTCACACATCTGTCCCTGCACTCTGAACGCTGGAAAATGGCAAAATCTAAAATGACTGCCGTATTTATAGGACTGTGACATCACAGGACTGGTTGGCTGCCGATTGACTGCATGCAGGCATGTCAATCTGGGTGATTCCACCTTCCCAGAGTTCCTTGCCCCATGTCCTCACACATGTAACCGCCATTTTAGGAAAATTTCTATTCGTTACCACGAAGTGCAAGGAAATTCGCATTAGTTGCGAATCAAAGTTTTCCTGAAATTTAGATCGAATTCCACTTCGTCAGCTTCGATTCGATCATCTGTCATTTTAATAGTGCAGGCATTTAAAAACTTATTTTTTTATTACAGTACCTGGCATAGTACACTGGAATAGAGTATTCCAGTGTACTATAAGTATCTCTGTGTATATCATGATGTTGCACAAAATATGCTATACAATTCAACAACAAAAAATTATACAAGACAATAGAAGTTCCTTAAAATGATGTTACAGTATTAAATTATAACTCCTTCTGCCTAAAATGAGCTGCCATATGGCTGTATCAAAAAGGTATGGCTTTTGAAATGCGGAGATGAAAAAATTGTTTTGCCCAGAAGAACATATGACTTACTACTGAATACCAAAAACACCTGGTGCTGTTCATCTCCATTTTCTAATCTATCCTTGTGATGTCTCAGAGAAGAGCGAATTGTGATGATAATTGGCTACTGTAGATGAACTTGTAATGGAGTTGTATTTAGGCTCAGTGCCTAGGAGATGAGTTTACACTCTGGACTACTACTACTCCACTATTCTAAAACTAGTACTGTCCTCTACTATTCTAAAACTATTTTGGCTATCATTATATATCTGAAATTCTCGTATTGTTTTTTCAATAAGCCCATGTAAACCACCTTTGATAGTTATGGTAGATGAGGTATAACATATTTAAAGGGGTTGTCCCACAAATTTTTTTGTACAGTTTTCAAACCAGCACCTGAAATGTATTACTTTGGGATACAATTAAAAATGTTGCATAGCCACTGAGTTATTCACTAAAAAGTATCTGTATAGCGCCACCTGCTCTTTGTTTTTTTCTTATTTCTTTGACCTGCTCACTGAGAAGGCCGCACATGCTCAGTTCCATCCTTCATCTGTCTCCTGAGCTGTGATAGGTTAATCTGAGACACGCCCCCTGCAGCAGAAAAGACACTCCCCTTGAGCTTTCAGCTTGATGTAAATCTAGCAGGGTAATGAATGGGGGAGATCTCTGGATCCATGTGAGGCACAGGGCTGGTTCTAGCTTTGTTAGAAAGAGATCGTCATGCACTATGTTGTGTCTGATTTTCATTTTTTACATTAGTCATGGGATAACCCCTGAAGCTCCAGTTTTTAGACATACAACATTAGGCAACTGTCTCATAAACAATGCCATCATATAAAGTTATTTTCTGTATGAGTCCTTTTAGAAGTATGAACTATTTAATAACAGTCAAGTCTTTTTGGGGCTCAACAGAGACATTTATTTTAAAGGAGTTGTCCAGGGGATAATATTTTTTCGATAAGGGGCAAAATGGTATAAAATCATAGACGTATTACTTACTACACTGATACCTCACCCACTTATCAGGTTCTTGCTGGTCTTCTTGTCCTGGTTGCAACAAAGGAAATGGCAGTTGATACGTGCTCATCCAATCGCTGGTGGAGGCAGGTCATCAATGTTTCTAGTAATTTGCTGAACGAGCATCTCATTCTGTTTCCTGTGTGTCAAGCGCAGACCAGGAAACAGAAACCTGTTGAAAATGGTTAGGCATTGTAAGAGAAATGGAGGGGGATCACTAATGTTCATTTTATTTTTACACCATTCTGCCCCTTCTCTAAATTTTTATGTGAATGAAAAGTCTTTTAAGGGCCCTTCAAAAACAAATTACTAGTACCATCCAATAAAGAAGAAGTGCATGCCTTCAAGTTTTCACATAATATCTCTATTCTCTATCATCAATAGGGATTTATTATCAGCTTTATTCTAGCCTTATATTTTACCTCATGGGCTCTGTTTTGGCTTATGCCTTTTGTGTCAGAACAATGCAACATTAATGTGTCAGCCCCAATTACAGGCAAAAAAAAGCCATAAAATTAAAGGGGTTTTCTGCTTATAATAAGTCATTGCCTATCTATAGGGACTAACTATTAAGTCGCTAGGGTCTGACTTAATACTTGTGCTCTGTCTTTGTTTAACCAATATAATAAATTATCAACATGGATAGGGGAACACAATTAAGTTGCACTTTGTGTTAATAAAGTATAAAAGGCACAAATATAAAATCTCAGAATAACCTAAAGAGACAAATTGTTATGATCTTCAGAACTCCATATATTTCGAAAAAGTCAGACTGTGGCTAGTCATTAACAAAGAAAATGGCTTAGCCTTGAACTGGTTAAAAATAAGTCAATGGCAGGTGGTTATGGTTATATATTTGCACAGTATCCTTTTGAGACATGATAAAATAATTGTAATTAAAACAAAAAGAAAAAGAAAAAAGTTCAGCTCTAAAAAAAACATTTTGGAGGATGCGCATGTTTCTTCTATGAATAATACTTTTAGGAATAATGCATATAGAGAGGTTGACTTCTTATTGGTGAGAATATTGAATAATATAATAACTAAATACATTTTAAACAAACATTGCAGAATTGATCTACAGTGGGTTATCTTTGATCTACAGTGACCTATAATTGAAGTACCTGGACCCCAAATTACCATACATATTTGAAAGAGAATGGGATATCAGGAAGCAGTAAACAAGAGACGAATGGGCTGTGGTGATTTTCTGGATTTGTAGAAATACCATTTGCATAAAACACATGTCTATGATCAAAAAATGCATATGACAGTATCAGTATATCTGTCCTCTATACATATGGTAAAGGTTAACCCACAGGTCTCAGGGCTTTGCTGGAGGGAAAGTGGGTAAATAATGGATTTATTTCAAATATTCTGGAGATGTGCAAAAGCTAAGCATTTTTGAATGGTGGTTTTTACTCTGATCTCACAAGTGGTTAAATGCCAAATGGTTCTAAATCTGAAATTTGCCCTATTGAACCTCTAGATATGGCTAAAATTTCAACTCAAGTTAATACTTACTTTCAGTACAATAAGTGTATATACCTACATGGTAGAGCAAAATACATTTTTCATACAACATTGAAGATGAGAATGGTGGTCGAGGTAAGTCATTCTTGGGTGTAGGCATATCTGCTGTCAGATGGTCTGACAATATATCTGCTATACAGTTATGTTTTTTCATATTTATATAAACTATACACAAATATATTTTTTTTCTTTCAAAGTTTACCATCATCTGACATTGTTATTATTTCTACTTATGTTAATACTGGTATATTAAATTACTTAAAAGTAGTTGTGTACAGGCTCTGAATTACAGACAATTATGTCATCCTTGAAATCACGCTAAAAAATTCATCTGAATATGATTACAGAATATTTTTATCTACTTAGAATTAAACAGTGTTAACAATCACTTCACATAAAAACATTTCTTTCTCTCTTTAGTTTTGTTACCTAATGGTGTTTTGCTATCAGAGGCTTTTGAATAAGAGCGGTTTGGTGTCCAGTGATAACCTTACACTGATCCATTAGGCCAGCTATTATCTTATGTGTAAAAGTGACTGGAAATTTGTTCAACTGAGTTGAAAGACTGTTTGTTTCAAGAATTAATTTGCACAACACACATACACACACACACACACACCTTTACGATTATGAAGGAACATTTTTAAGATCAAATTCTTAGCTTCATCTGCTGTGTAACTTTTAAATTTTGATCTAGGCCTTAGACACTTGAGGTCATCGGCCAATTACCAACCATAAAACAATAGACATGGGTTAATAAAATACTATTGCCAGTAATAAAACAGGGGCATAGCCGAAACCTTTCTGTAGCTCAGCTATCATTCAAATAAGTAGGAACTGAGCTGCAGCAACCCAGCACAGCCACCACACAGTGGACAGTGCTCTCTGTTTCTTTGTGCATGATTCTAATAGCAGAAGGGTACAGACTGAAACAAGGATCTTTTAGTTTGAAGCTTTTTACACTTTTCTTTGCTCACTTAGGAAAAACTTCAACCAATCGGTGCTGCGGCAGGGAGGTGCCCTAGCATAACTAACAGAACGCCATTCTGTGCTGGACTGTGAGAGAAAGTAGTTGGGTGTTAGTCAGGTATAGTGAAAAATCAATCTGGGACAGTTAGAAATCAATCAATCAAGATTATTGCCAGGAACAGTGAAGGGAAAGGCTAGGATTCCAAAGAAGAATTGTGTGTGTTGTGAATAATAGAGAAAAACAGGGAAGCTGACAGATGAGCAGACAGGACCTGTGGCTGTGCCTGCTATCAGAAGTACAGGTGCACCTAAAAAGCAGCTACAAATGCAAGCAAATACTTTCATTTTGTTTCCCCGTTTTCACAGAAATACTTTTTTGTGGGGTTCAAGATAATTAAGCAACATATACTGTATGTATATAATGGAATGTCGCACTCGAATGGGGTGGTGATCTAAACAGAGGTGCTCCCACTAACAGACAACACCCAGTCTGAAAAATCGGATAAATATAATAAATAGAAGTGGGGCACTCTCTTAAGCAAAAAGGGATCTTTAATACATATAAATACAATAAATTCACAATAAAATAGATATCTTCACAATAAAATAAATATACGGTTATTTGATAATAGCAGCAGATAATATATGAAACAGGAATCCTAAAATTTTAGGATTCCTGTTTCATATATTATCTGCTGCTATTATCATATAACCGTATATTTATTTTATTGTGAAGATATCTATTTTATTGTGAATTTATTGTATTTATATGTATTAAAGACCCCTTTTTGCTTAAGAGAGTGCCCCACTTCTATTTATTATATACTGTATGTGTATGTGTATATATATATTTATATACAGTACAGACCAAAAGTTTGGACACACCTTCTCATTCAAAGAGTTTTCCTTATTTTCATGACTATGAAGGCATCAAAACTATGAATTAACACATGTGGAATTATATACATAACAAACAAGTGTGAAACAACTTAAAATATGTCATATTCTAGGTTCTTCAAAGTAGCCACCTTTTGCTTTGATTACTGCTTTGCACACTCTTGGCATTCTCTTGATGAGCTTCAAGAGGTAGTCCCCTGAAATGGTCTTCCAACAGTCTTGAAGGAGTTCCCAGAGATGCTTAGCACTTGTTGGCCTTTTTGCCTTCACTCTGCGGTCCAGCTCACCCCAAACCATCTCGATTGGGTTCAGGTTCGGTGACTGTGGAGGCCAGGTCATCTGGCGCAGCACCCCATCACTCTACTTCATGGTCAAATAGCCCTTACTTTCAAAGTTTTCCCAATTTTTCGGCTGACTGACTGACCTTCATTTCTTAAAGTAATGATGGCCACTCGTTTTTCTTTAGTTTTTTTTTACATCTTTTTACAGCATTCACCTGGGGTAGACCATTAGATATATTTTATAGAGCAGATCATTACGGACACGGCGATACCTAATATGTCTAGATTTTAAATTTTTGTTTGAAATCTGACACACTAAAAGCATTTTTGAAAAACAAATGGTTTTTGCATTGCCATATTCTGAGAGCCATATATATATATATATATATATATATATATATTTGTTAAATATCTTGTGTAGGGGCTTATTTTTTTGCGGGAGGAGGTGACATTTTCAGTGGTACCATTGCGAGGTACATTGTACTTTTTGATCACTTGCTACTATACTTTTCGTAAGGCAAAATGACTAAAACAATTGCTATTTTGGCAGGTTTATTTTTTACAGTGTTCATCTGATGTGGTAGATCATGTGATTTTTTTTTTTTTTATAGAGCCAGACATTACTGATATTTTTTTTTATTATTAAAAACACTTTTTTTTAACTTTTTATGTACTTTTTATTCTTGTTCCACTGTGGGACTTCAACTTTTGGAGGTCTGATCCCCTCTGCAATGCATTATAATACATGTGTATTGTAATGCTTTGACCATCAGTGTTTTACCAATGTAATACAGTGACAGCCTGCCTATCTGTGAGACCCAGGGGATTGTCACTGCCATCGGCTCTATGTCACTGCAGCGCAGGGATCTGATGGGGACAGGGAGGAAGAGAGTATTCACCAATGGCAGCATATACAGCAGGTGCTTGGCTGTTAGGTACAGCCAGATCCAAGCCACTGCTCTATCGGACGGAGCTACTGCACCAACCGATCAGTTGGCCATACCTGTACGGTGGCTGTCAGGAAGTCAGGGATGGGTTAAATATCATCTGCCCCTGATAAGGGACAATTTTTTTTTATAGCTTTGGAATATGAAAAAGCATGAGACATGTGCTGATGCTATGTCTTTTTAAACATGCTGTATAATAACACAGTCAAATGTGCATTTACCCATAACTATGTATGTCAGTGTCACTCAGACATCATATACTTTTGCTGTCATTGCGTTCCAGAGCTTGGGGAGGGTGAATTTTGGAGGGAAGAAATATTCATTAAAAAAAAAAAAAAACATTGCAGTGTACAAGCTGTGTAGGCAAAAAAATAAGATGCCACCATTCAAGCACAATTGTAGGAACTACAGCTCTCATTCAGCATTCAAGGTAGCATCACCTGCTTATGGGGAAAAATCTAAGTGGCCAGCAATGTAAGCAAGACTGTCCTCCTTCTCCCACACAATCATTCTAGTAACCAGGCCATTTCTACAAACAGTACAATGTCATTGTTCCTCATCATCGCCAACATCATCATTAGCTACTGCTTCTCCTGCTCTGACTACTGTTACTCATTCTCCATTCCATTTCTCCATTCCATTAGTCATCCATAAATTAATGGGTAGGCAAGAAACACCAATACGTTCCCTGTTGCTGGTGGTGCACTCCCTGCTGTACTACATAGTAGATTTCACTGCCTTTAGGCTGCTGATCAATGAAGGACACCTAGCTGCCATTATTTCTTAAAAAGGGCCACACCATACTCTCATGTGGCAGAGAGAAGAAAGGCAGGCAATATGGTTTTATTAGCAAGATACTCTCTGTACCCAGCTTGCCGCAGCTTTTGCAAAGTGGATGACTGCCATCTGCATTCATGAGCAGAATGCCCCTGTCTTCCCTTTACTGAGTGACCACTCCACCACCAAATTAGCTTTCCTTCCAAAACTAAATGAAAACTTCACCTCTGTGATGCCAGCAGATATAAGATGTGCTAAAGTGCATATATTTTCCCAGAAACCAAGAGGAGCATTGTCTGGACTACAATACCCCGTCCTCACGCTTATTTGATGCTCTCTGTAAGGAAAATTAATACCACCAAACTCCAACCAAGGCTTTTCAGGAAGCTAATTGTCACGGCCACGGTTTTGGCCGTGACTCCTTGAGAGCCGCATACAGTTGCCCGCGGTTTGGGTTGTTGTTTCAACCGCAGCTTGAGGCTTGATGTTGTTTGCCTCAAGTGCGGTTGCCGCGGACAACAGGTATGTGTGCGGTCCCTTTGGAGTTTGTGTGCGTGTATGTATGCACTGTTGTTAGTCTGTGTGCACTCTGTGTATTGTGTGGTGTGCACGGACACCTTTCCTGCACTGTGGTTGCCCGTGGCAACGTTTGTCGTTGTGTACATGTGGTGGCAGTGTCCCGGCCTTGGGGCTGACTCCCAGGACACGGTTGCCACCCATGTCGTTGCCTGCGGCAACAACCACAGTGTGTTTGTTGTGTTGGACACTTTCCCTTTAAGTTTGTGTTTCCCTTCTTTGGTGCTGGAAGGGTTAACTCCCTTCCCAGTGTGTGTGATGTCACTGGGTGTGTCTGACCGTTGGGTGTGGCCTCTTAGGCCTATAAAGCCTCTCACTTTGGCATGGCTCAGTAGGTTGCTTCAATCATGCTTTGCTGTAGCAGCCTCCTGTGATTTCCATCTTCATGTAAGGGCCACCCTTCCGGTCATACTGTCACGACTGAGGATGGGGGAAATCCTCAGCCGTGCGGTGATGGAAGATGTCCAGTCGCTACTCGCCAGGAACACAGAATTAGGGAGCAGGTCACCTCCTATTGCGCCCCTAACGCTGACCCTGTCTCCTACCTGCATGGGCCGACCTTGATGGTAGGAGGACCCATGCGCAGGAACCTCGGATCCCTGACTTACCCTCCGACCGATCCCTGGGCTAAGGAGCAGGGTAAGACAACCCACTCCTCCTAGGCACGGAGGAGCAGGAGTCTCACTGGCCAAGCAGCATGAAGAAGGGGGTACATAAACAGGACTATGGATAAGACAGGTGAACCAAACAGTTCCACACAAACCTGTCTCAGCCTTGCTGACTGGAACCCGTGCTAAGGAAAGGCTGTCCACACAGACAAGGTAAACAGCACACACATAAAGACACACAGGGACCAGGACATCCATAGCTGCACAAAAACCAAAGACACAAGACATCAACAACACATCATGGTATTAGAACTTATGACCGGAAGGGTGGCCCTTACAAGAAAATGGAAATCACAGGAGGCTGCTACAGCAAAGCATGACTGAAGCAACCTACTGAGCCATGCCAAAGTGAGAGGCTTTATAGGCCTAAGAGGCCACACCCAACGGTCAGACACACCCAGTGACATCACACACACTGGGAAGGGAGTTAACCCTTCCAGCACCAAAGAAGGGAAACACAAACTTAAAGGGAAAGTGTCCAACACAACAAACACACTGTGGTTGTTGCCGCAGGCAACGACATGGGTGGCAACCGTGTCCTGGGAGTCAGCCCCAAGGCCGGGACACTGCCACCACATGTGCACAACGACAAACGTTGCCACGGGCAACCACAGTGCAGGAAAGGTGTCCGTGCACACCACACAATACACAGAGTGCACACAGACTAACAACAGTGCATACATACACGCACACAAACTCCAAAGGGACCGCACACATACCTGTTGTCCGCGGCAACCGCACTTGAGGCAAACAACATCAAGCCTCAAGCGGCGGTTTTAACAACAACCCAAACCGCGGGCAACTGTATGCGGCTCCCAAGGAGTCACGGCCAAAACCGTGGCCGTGACACTAATCTAATTCTCCCTGCAATGCTCTTTTTTTTTTAAAAAAGGCAGTTTACTAGTATTAGACACTAAAGGGGACATTTATTAAATTACTGTAAAGTAGAACCAGCTTAGTTGCCCATATCAACCAATCAGATCCCACCTTTCATTTTCCAAAAATAAAAAATGAAAGATGGAATCTGATTGGTTGCTATCTACTTTACATTAGTTTCATAAATTACCCTATAAGTCATTTTTCATTGGTAAAGATGAGTGGTTTGCACATTTCTTTTCCAGAGCAGTGCTATATGGAGACATTTAGGTTTTTGTTTTGTTTTTTCTTTTGGAAGGAATTCAAATCAATCTCATTTATATGTTTCTATTCCAGAGGAGCATTTCTCTTCTTCTGTAATTCGCCTGAGAACCCATCTCTACCCCACAACTACTACCTCTACACATCCCCACATCTTTTGCTTTGTCCATCATATTTCATTCTGTGCTACTGTTGCCTACTCCTATCCCTAGAGAACTATATTTCTCTTGCCATTTCCACGATGTTTCATACTGTGCTTCTGTTGCTGCTACTACACCTATAGACGTGCACATCTCCTCCTTTTGGCGACGTTACCCACTGTACTGCTACTGTTAGGAACCCTGCACAGTACAACAAACCTGAATTTGTCCCCAAAAAGGATAATTGTTCAATTGATATATATTTTCTTTAAAAAAAATAAAAATACCAAACCTTTTGCCACACCCCTAAGGATATATTTTGGATTGATTGTTGAAAATCAAGGAATTGCTTCTTCCGATATCGCTGTGAGTGTATAAAGACTGCATCCTCGCATATTACCATGAATGGTGCAGTCCATTTGATAATAAATGGGTCTGAGCTGCACCTAGACCATGTGACTTCACATTGCCTAGAAAGAGGTCTAAGATCTCATAGAATACTGTGGTCTCTTCAATCAGCTAATCGGTGGGGGTGTCGGGAGTCGGACCCCCTCCAGTCTGATATTGATGACCAATCCTGAGGATAGGCCGATATTAAAATCCTATAAACCCCTTTACAGATATACAATTATTATAAAATGATCAAATAGTGAAATCGCATCTATTTCTTTGAGCAGTGTTGAAAGAATAGCAATACAGAGAACAGACACTTTAATAAAAAACAAAACAAAAAACAAAAACATAAAACCACTAAGAAAGTATCTGCAGTAGCTGACAGCAGTTTTTTTTTTTTTTTTAACCAGAAGTTATATAAAACAGTGAAATAAGGGATAGTCTACCCCTAGGTTAAGGGTTTGACATTATTGTTCAACTTATTTTTTCATGATTAAAAGAAAGAATTATTAGCGCTCTTTCTATGTGGCAGATGACGCAAAGATGTGTAATGTAGTACAGGCTAGTGTTTTTAAAAGAGCGTGCCCGGTTTGGAAAATTAATTTCTGAATATTCTATTAAGACATTCTGAATTAATAGAATAGAAGCTGTCACTTCAACTCCCCATCATTTAGCCACAGTGAACAGCAAGTATAAGGAGAATCTCTCATCCTGGAATACCAAGCTTATCCATGCATCAACTGTACAGCCTATTGATACCAATTTATACCATTTAATGGGTTCCATGTCATGGCACAGCAGGTGAACTGGATGCCAGGAGAATACAGATCAATGTTGATTGCTTTGTCTAGACTTGTATATAACTTACTTTACCTATTTATTACATGTAACTATCTGCTTTAAATAAACATGTAAGTATAGCCATATTAAAAACACCATATGATTAAATAGGGGCATTGTGTCGGTCCCAGAGATCAGACCCCCACTGATCATAAAATGATGGCATGTCCAGTATCTCCGTGTGCACAGATGCAGCGACCTGCAGCGGGTGAGCTTGTAGGAGGGGAATGGTAGTTGTGGTACTGATTGGAGTGGTAGTAATTTGAGATGGTTGTACTCATTACAGCGCTAACGAGGGCCATGCAGTGAATGGAGTTTGCACCCTTACTTTCCTTGGGGCACACCCTGGACTTTCTGAGGCTCCTGTCTGGTGGCGATTGGGGTGCACTTATTGTAAGGTAGATGGGTTTGAGGCAGGAAGGCACCCAGGCTGATCATTTTTAGAGAACAGCTTTCAGGATGCACAGACCAGGCGGTTTCTATCTACATAAAATAAAATAGAAAATGTCAGTCCTGTGTCCCAAAACACGGACAGTTACTTGCGCTGCTGGTTCCGGTGTAGTGTGGTGGGTAGTTCACACTGAAAAGTCATATAATAAAAATTTGAAACCGCGCTGCTTGTGATTTAGTCATCCAATGCACAAATGAATGAATCAGGGTATTTAGCCTCCGTCCTCCTCTCTCAAAGGGTTTGATTCTCCTCAGACCGCCTCCTCTGCAGGATTAAATGACCGGCATATAGTGAAGTACCCTCTTAGATGTTAATAAAAAGAGTTTTATTCTACTCACAAACAAGGGTAGATAACAGGCATATCACAATGATAAGATCAATAAGGTTCGTGCCCTTATTGATCTTATCTTTGTGATATGCCTGTTATCTACCCTTGTTTGTGAGTAGAATAAAACTCTTTTTATTAACATCTAAGAGGGTACTTCACTATATGCCGGTCATTTAATCCTGCAGAGGAGGCGGTCTGAGGAGAATCAAACCCTTTGAGAGAGGAGGACGGAGGCTAAATACCCTGATTCATTCATTTGTGCATCGGATGACTAAATCACAAGCAGCGCGGTTTCAGGTTTTTATCTACACCCCAACCCCTCTGTGGTATTTAGCTTTAGATGCCCTAACTAATCACTGAATTGTTCTTGTAGCAACTACCTAAAATAGTTACTTGATGGAACATATGCTGGAATTGTCTCCAGCAGCATCTACCAGTTCACTTTCATTTCCTGAATGCTACTGACTAGAGAGGAGCAAACTTCTCAAAAATCCTATTCGGCCGGTTCACCGAATTTTCCCCAAAATTTGGTTTGATCTGAATTTATTTGTGGCGAATCTCATTAAAAAACTGCAATTTCCTGGCTGCAGAGAGCCTTTATAGTGCTGTAGAACACTGTACCTTGCAGTAACACGCATAGGGAGTCTACTGTAGAAGTGAAACAATATTGTGAGTCAGTATGACATGTAGATGAAAGGCATCGCTCTTAGAATCTGACCAAATAAATCAAGTGTGTACTCAGCCTTACAGGTCAATGATAAACTGTGGGATCGACCTACGAATTTGTAAGATAGTTTCAGTTGAAATAATCTAAGAATCTTGGGTCTGCCTGAATCAATTCCCTTTTTCAGCATGATCTTCCTAAAGCTCTTGGACTCCTACACGATTGCAAAGTGGAGAAGGCTCACAGGGCTTCAAGTAGAGATTAGCGAATGTTGAAAAATTTGATTCGGCTGCTTGGATCAACTTCAACAAGAAATTTGATTTGTCACAAATTACTTTGTCACTAGTGCAATGACGGGGTACGGTGATCGTGCTGCCCCCCATCAGTTAACCTCTCAGATGCCGCGTTCAACGCTGATCACAATATCTGTGACTCACATTCAGGCTTTTAGGGGTTAATACTCACCTCATCCACTTGCTCACAGAGAAGCCATCCGCTCCCATCTTGATTAAAGAAAACTTGACAAAGGATTTGCAGCTGAGTGTGCGCAGTGATGTCATCACTGATTTTCAGCCACCATTTAGAGAAACCTTGGAAACAGGAGTCACAGATAGCATTGTGTTAATCCAGGTCAGGTGTATCATAACTGTACTGGTTAATAATGAGCCCCATGACCATAATTTCTTGGGGCCCAGGTCCCGCTTAATTGAAATATAGGGGCACATTTATTAAGACTGGAGTTTTAGATGCCGGTCTTAATAAAGATCTAAACTGGCAGTGGATCCGCTGAAGTTATGAAGGGGCCCCATCCTGGAGTTATGAAAAGGCCCCAGCCAGTTCTGAATGTAAGACCGCTTCCGAGCTGTCTTACATTTAGACCATTTTCTATGCCTAAAACAGGTGTAGAAAATAATGAATGAGACCGGCCCGCCTGCCCCTTCCTCGCCTACGCCCACAATTTTAGAATTGGTGTGAGCGGGGAGAAGTCTGTATTTTTTTTTCCTACATTTTATTACATGATTTCGTATAATTTACAAACTTCATTAAAAAGAACATAGATGCAAAAACAGAAGACAACATAGACTAAAAGAGGACATAGCGGATAACACATCCGCAAATAATCCATATATGTACACATAATTTACTTAAACTGCAAGTGCAATGGACATACAACATGTATCGAAGATCGTGTACATATAGCATATATCTCTTATGTCTTGAAGATCATCAATAAGTTTACATTCAATATACAATTCCTTAATATCAGGATTTAAACCCACTAGCCCTGTCCCTACCCAACCTTTCCCTGTTCCACTGATGTCCCCGAACTCAAATACTCTAGTTCCAATTTTGCCGGGCTTTGATCCAGATCTTCTTTCTATACAAAAATATACCCTCATATATTTTGATTTTATTCATATATTATTTCCATTCTACAAATGTTTTTTTTTTTGGGATCCCCAATATTTTGCTATGACAACTTTAGCTAAAGCCATCCCTTTAAACCACAGTAATTGTTCATCTTTAAGTCTCGTGGTTTCCGGAAAAAGAAGGGTTTATGCCTAAACACTTTTCAATGACCTATTTTTCCACTGCTTCATTTGCTAAAAGTTGTTCCTTTAGAGCAGTGTTTCCCAACCAGTGTGCCTCCAGCTGTTGCAAAACTACAACTCCCAGCATGCCCGCACAGCCTTTGCGGGCATGCTGGGAGTTGTAGATTTGCAACAGCTGGAGGCACACTGGTTGGGAAACACTGCTTTAGAGCATGCATGCTCAAACTGCGGCCCTCCAGCTGTTGTAAAACTCCAACTCCAACAATGCCCTGCTGTAGGCTGATACCTGTAGGCTGTTCGGGCATGCTGGGAGTTGTAGTTTTGCAACAGCTGGAGGGCCGCAGTTTGAGGATGCCTGCTTTAGAGGGTAAAGTCCTGACCAAGTTACCTCCAGTAGAAGAGAAGATAATACCAACTAAGATTGGACACCCTCTTGCCGTGGGCCCCATAGCAGTCGCATGGTCTGCCGCTATGGTAGTTACTCCCCTGGTAGTAGGATTCCAGTATATGATTTGAAAGGTTAGCGATATAGTTTTCTGAGTCGTAACAGTACATTGCTTGCTTGCAACACAGGATATTATTCTAGACTTTGTTCTCAGTGGCATGTTGTGGCACTTTATTTGCTTGGTCATCCCTAAAATATATGAGAATCAAAGGGGCAGTAACATATTAAAATATAACTTTTAATGGTATAGATAAGAATATCCCAATAGTTAGGGAGAAATATCCCCCCAAACATAAACAGACAGACACAGGCGGGACCCTAAATGCGCGTATCCCGCGGTGAGGCGGGTCACGCTAGGTGGGGTCCCACGGGCAGACCCTTGTTAAATATGTGTGGACCCCAAGGATCAAGAGGAACCACGCATAATGGTGAAAACTAACGTCAGCGTCCTGTGTATCAATGCAAGGACCCGGACGGTGCCTAAGGGGGTTCATGTCACCCAGCAATAGAACAGAGGATTTTGAGAGATTTAGGCCCCTGTCACCCAGGCACAGCAGGGGTTTGTATACGCCAAAAATGGTAAAATGTCACCCGACAATTGAAAATAAGAATTTTTTCAATTTAGGGCACTAAAATTGGCACTTTTTTGCATTAAAATGGCTCTAAAATAGTCCTTGAAAAGGCTAGAGGAATGTAAAATGCAGTAAAATGTGCTTAAGAGCATGGCAACTGCTCTGCAAACAAATGTGGATAGGGAAATAACTTAAAATGAAATAAAATAACTAAAAATTACAAATTATTTAACCTGCAACTCAGAGAAGGAGGTGGATATGGAGTCAGAGGTTGAGGAGGCGGTGAATGTGGTGTTGCAGGTGGAGGCAGCAATGGAGGAGGAAGGAGGTAGCCAACAATGTTTTTTTTTGTTTTGTTTTTTTGTTTTTTTTATTGGGGTAGAGGGCCCCCAAAATATTGGGACAAATAAAAAAACAAAAACAAAGAATCATTGCCCTTGACTTGAGTACAAGAATGTATGTTTGATGGTGGTATAAATGTCTTTTCTGCACAAGGTACAGAAGACAAATCTTGTGGGATCCAAGTCTGGTTCATTTTAATGAACGTGAGCTTGTCCACGTTGGCTGTGGACAGACAGCTGCGTCTGTCTGTAATGACGCCTCCTGCCGTGCTAAATACACGTTCAGAGAGTACACTGGCTGCAGGGCAGGCCAGCACCTCCAAGGCATGCAGGGCAAGCTCTGGCCATGTGGACAATTTGGAGACCCAGAAGTTGAATGGGGCAGAACCATCAGTCAGTACGTGTAGTCGTGTGCACAGGTACTGTTCCACCATGTTGTTCAAATGCTGCCTCCTGCTAACACGCTCCATATCAGCAGTTGGGGCCGGTTGTTGCGGTGAGGTGACAAAGCTTTTCCACATGTCGGCCATGCTAACCCTGCCTTCTGAGGTGCTGGCGCTGACACGGCTGCGTTGTCGACCTCTTCCTCCTCCCCTGCCTTCGCCTTGTGCTTCCACTTGTCCCCCGGCGTCAGTCGGGAATGCTCTCAGGAGCGCGTCTACCAGTGTGCGCCTATAGTCGCGCATCTTCCGACCCCGCTCCAATGAGGGAATTAAGGACGGCACATTGTCTTTGTAACAGGGATCCAGCAGGGTGGCCACCCAGTAGTCAGCACACGTTAAAATGTGGGCAACTCTGCTGTCGTTGCGCAGGCACTGCAGTATGTAGTCGCTCATGTGTGCCAGGCTGCCCAGAGGTAAGGACAAGCTGTCCTCTGTGGGAGGCGTATTGTCTGCGTCCTCCGTATCCCCCCCAGCCACGCACCAGTGATGGGCCCGAGCTGCGTTGGATGCCACCCCGCTGTGAACATGCTTCATCCCCATCCTCCTCCTCATCCTCCTCCTCGTCCTCTAGTAGTAGGCCCTGGCTGGCCAAATTTGTACCTGGCCTATGCTGTTGCAAAAATCCTCTTTCTGAGCCACTTCTAAAAGACTGGCCACATCCTCTTCCATCATCGCCCTAAGTGTTTTCTCAAGGAGACATCGGCGTCATCGCCACTGATAACGGCGTCATCGCCACTGGCCATGTTGGTGGAGTACTCGAAACAGCGCAACAGGGCACACAGGTCTCGCATGGAGGCCCAGTCATTGGTGGTGAAGTGGTGCTGTTCCGCAGTGCGACTCACCCGTGCGTGCTGCAGCTGAAACTCCACTATGACCTGCTGCTGCTCGCACAGTCTCTCCTGCATGTGCAAGGTGGAATTCCACCTGGTGGACACGTCACATATGAGGCGGTGAGCGGGAAGGCCGAAGTTACGCTGTAGAGCAGACAGCCGAGCGGCGCCAGGATGAGAACGCCGGAAGCGCGCACAGACGGCTCGCACTTTACGCAGCAGCTCTGACATGTTACGGTAGTAGTGAATGAATTTCTGCACCACCAAATTCAGCACATGCGCCAGGCAAGGGATGTGCGTCAAACCGGCTAGTCCCAGAGCTGCAACGAGATTTTGCCCATTATCGCACACCACCAAGCCGGGCTTGAGGCTCGCTGGCAGCAACCACTCGTCGGTCTGTTGTTCTATACCTCGCCACAACTCCTGCGCGATGTGGGGCCTGTCCCCCAAACACATCAGTTTCAGAACGGCCTGCTGATGTTTACCCCTGGCTGTGCTGAAGTTGGTGGTGAAGGTCTGTCGCTGACTGAATGAGGAAGTGGTAGAAGAGGAGGAGGAAGCCGAGTAGGAAGAGGAGGCAACAGGAGGCAAAGAATGATGCCCTGCGATCCTTGGCAGCGGAAGGACGTGCGCCAAACAGCTCTCCGCCTGGGGCCCAGCCACCACTACATTTACCCAGTGTGCAGTTAGGGAGATACAGCGTCCCTGGCCGTGCTTACTGGGCGTATATCTGTGATTAGGTGTACCTTGCCACAGATGGCGTTGTGCAGTGCACACTTGATTTTATCGGATACTTGGTTGTGCAGGGAGGGCACGGCTCTCCTGGAGAAGTAGTGGCGTCTGGGAACGACGTACTGTGGGACAGCAAGCGACATGAGCTGTTTAAAGCTGTCCGTCTCCACCAGCCTAAATGACAGCATTTCAAAGGCCAGTAGTTTAGAAATGCTGGCATTCAGGGCCAGGGATCGAGGGTGGCTAGGTGGGAATTTACGCTTTTGCTGGGCGGCAGGTGCCAACGTTACTCCAGAGGCGGAGGAAGAGGCCGAGGCAGCAGCAGAAGAGGGAGCAGGAGAGGCCTGAGCCCTTTCTTGGTTTTGAAGGTGCTTACTCCACTGCAGCCCGTGTCTCGCATGTAGATGCCTGGTCATGCAGGTTGTGCTAAGGTTCAGAACGTTAATGCCTCGCTTCAGGCTCCGATGGCACAGCGTGCAAACCACTTGGGTCTTGTCGTCAGCACATTGTGTGAAGAAGTGCCATGCCAGGGAACTCCTTGAAGCTGCCTTTGGTGTGCTCGGTCCCTGGTGAAGGTGGCCAGTAGCAGGCGAACAGTTTTGGCGACGGCTGCTCTGCTTTTGCACCCTGCTCCCGCTTTTGCTACGCTGTTGGCTCGGTCTCACCACTGCCTCTTCCTCCAAACTCTGAAAGTCAGTGGCACGACCTTTATTCCATGTGGGGTCTAGAACCTCATCGTCCCCTGCATCGTCTTCCACCTAGTCTTCCTCCCTGACCTCCTTTTCGGTCTGCACACTGCAGAAAGACGCAGCAGTTGGCACCTGTGTTTCGTCATCATCAGAGACGTGCTGAGGTGGTATTCCCATGTCCTCATCAGGAAACATAAGTGGTTGTGCGTCAGTGCATTCTATGTCTTCCACCCCTGGGGAAGGGCTAGGTGGATGCCCTTGGGAAACCCTGCCAGCAGAGTCTTCAAACAGCATAAGAGACTGCTGCATGACTTGAGGCTCAGACACGTTCCCCGATATGCACGGGGGTGATGTGTCAGACTGATGGGCATGGGTTTCAGGCGCCACCTGTGCGCTTTCTGCAGAAGACTGGGTGGGAGATAATGTGAACGTGCTGGATCCACGGTCGGCCAGTCTGCCACAAAATTGACTAGCCCCTGTACTTGCTCAGGCCTTACCCTCCTTAGAACGGCATTAGGCCCGACCAAATATCGCTGTAGATTCTGGCGGCTACTGGGACCAGAGGTAGTAGGTTCAGTAGGACATGTAGCTGTGGCAGAACGGCCACGTCCTCTCCCTGCACCAGAGGCTCCACCAACACCACCACCACGACCATGACCTCGTCCCTTATTAGATGTTTGCCTCATAGTTAGCATTCACAAAGCAAAGTAAAAAGTGGTTAAGTCTGTTAAAAATAATTAACCGCCAATAAAAACCCTGATGTAGGGTATTGCACTCCCAAATTTTTTTTAACTCTATATGACAGCGGTATTTGTGGCCTAAATTTCACAGTAACTTATGCAAGTCTAATCCCAGATGTGCAGTATATCAGAGGTTTTTTTCACCCTAGTAACCAAAAAGCCGTATTTCTGGTTTAAATGTGACAGTCACTTATGCACGTCTAATCCCAGATGTGCAGTATATTAGAGGGTTTTTTCACCCCAGTAACCAAAAAGCCATATTTCTGGCCTAAATGTGACAGTCACTTATGCACGTCTTATCCCAGATGTGCAGTATATTAGAGGTTTTTTTTACCCCAGTAACCAAAAAGCCGAATTTCTGGCCTAAATGTGACAGTCACTTATGCATGTCTAATCCCAGATGTGCAGTATATATTAGAGGGTATTTTCACCTCAGTAACCAAAATGATGTATTTCTGGCCTAAATGTGACAGTCACTTATGCACGTCTTGTCCCAGATTTTGCAGTATATTAGAGGGTTTTTTCACCCCAGTAACCAAAAAGATGTATTTCTGGCCTAAATGTGACAGTCACTTATGCACGTCTAATCCCAGATGTGCAGTATATTAGATGTTTTTTTCACCCCAGTAACCAAAAAGACGTATTTCTGGCCTAAATGTGACAGTCACTTATACATGTCTATTCTCAGATGTGCAGTATATTAGAGGTTTTTTTTACCCCAGTAACCAAAAAGCCGTATTTCTGGCCTAAATGTGACAGTCACTTATGCAGGTCTAATCCCAGATGTGCAGCATACATTAGAGGGTATTTTCACCCCAGTAACCAAAAAGCAGTATTTCGGGCTAAATGTGACAGTCACTTATGCAGGTCTAATCCCAGATGTGCAGTATATATTAGAGGGTATTTTCACCTCAGTAACCAAAAAGCCGTATTTCTGGCCTAAATGTGACAGTCACTTATGCACGTCTAATCCCAGATGTGCAGTATATATTAGAGGGTATTTTCACCTCAGTAACCAAAAAGCCGTATTTCTGGCCTAAATGTGACAGTCACTTATGCATGACTAATCCCAGATGTGCAGTATATATTATAGGGTTTTTTCACCCCAGTAACCAAAATGATGTATTTCTGGCCTAAATGTGACAGTCACTTATGCACGTCTTATCCCAGATTTTGCAGTATATTAGAGGGTTTTTTCACCCCAGTAAGCAAAAAGATGTATTTCTGGCCTAAATGTGAGTCACTTATGCACGTCTAATCCCAGATGTGCAGTATATTAGAGGGTTTTTTCACCCCAGTAACCAAAAAGCCGTATTTCTGGCCTAAATGTGACAGTCACTTATGCACGTCTTATCCCAGATTTTGCAATATATTAGAGGGTTTTTTCACCCCAGTAAGCAAAAAGATGTATTTTTGGACTTGCAGACATGCAGATAGCCTGTGCTGGTGCACTATCGTTGCATAAAATGGCTGCCGATTATGTACTGATTTTGCCAAACTAAAGTAAAAAAAAGTTCGTTTTCAGCAGTAGTTGGCTCAGGGCAGGCTTAAAAAAATTGTGCACTGCAC
The DNA here is from genome assembly GCF_905171765.1 of Bufo bufo. Lineage (NCBI taxonomy): Eukaryota > Metazoa > Chordata > Amphibia > Anura > Bufonidae > Bufo > Bufo bufo. The sequence goes on from NC_053391.1 coordinate 453,079,730, forward strand.
CCACAAAACACATTTGCTGTAGATCGCTGAGTAAAAAAATCAGTTCTTGATAAGATTTCTCCCTGATCTCTCCCTCATAGCAGCTGCAGCCTTTACCTACACTAATCCGAGCAGAGTGACGGGCGGCGCTACGTGACTCCAGCTTAAATAGAGGCTGGGTCACATGCTACAGTTGGCCAATAACAGCCATGCCAATAGTATGCATGGCTGTGATGGCCTTTTGGGGCAAGTAGTATGACGCTTGTTGATTGGCTGCTGTGCAGCCTTTCAAAAAGCGCCAAGAAAGCGCCGAACACCGAACCCGAACTTTTACGGGTCCGGGTGCCGAAAAACCTAAAGTTCGGTACGAACCCGAATGTTACAGTTCGGGTTCGCTCAACTCTAACTATAAGCTTTCAACAGAAATAACTGTAATAGTGCAGTGAGTATATATTTTTCTTTTTTTTACTGTAATATGCCTCTGTACGCCTTTAACAGAAATAACTGCAGAAGTGAACTGAGAATATATTTTTATTTTTGTACTGAAGTAGGCCACTATACGCTTTCACCAGAATTAACTGCAGAAATGCACTGAGAATATATTTTTCTTGTTGTACTGAAACACGACCGTATACGCTTTGACCAGGAAAATGTGTATATATTTTTCTTGCAGTACTGAAATACGCCCCTATACGCTTTCACCAGAAATAACTGCAGAAGTGAAATGCGTATATATTTTTCTTGCAGTACTGAAATACGCCCCTATACGCTTTCACCAGAAATAACTGCAGAAGTGAAATGCGTATATATTTTTCTTGTAGTACTGATATAAGATACTAAAGATACAAAAAGATATAAGCCACTAAAGGCTTTTCAACATAGCTCTTGCAGCCCAAAAAGCTGAAATGATAGTGCTGTCTAATTGCTATTTGGATCCCCAAATAATCTTTCCCTGTACTTGTGAATTCGCTTTCCTATCAATGTCTCTATAGCTCCTTCTGATGTCTCTCCCTGCACTAAGATGCTGTGAAATGATTCCTTCATATCCTTTCCCTGCACTTATAAATCCTTTTTTCATAATTTTTTTTAAACATAGAGGTTTTTCCAATTGCTGTTCCTAGAGCCTTCACACGTCTGTCCTTGCACTCTGAACGCTGGAAAATGTCTGACTGTAAGATGACTGCCGTATTTATAGGGCTGTGACATCACAGGGCTGGCTGCTGATTGACTGCATGCAGGCATGTCAGTCTCGGTGATCCTGCCTTCCCAGAGCTCCTTGCCCCATGTCCTCAGTCCTCACACGTGTAGCCGCCATTTCTAGGAAAAATGTGATTCGTTACCACGAAGTGCGAGGAAATTCCCATTCGTTGTGAATCAAATTTTTCCTGAAATTCGGATCGAATTCCAGTTCACCAGCTTCGATTTGCTCATCTCTAAGGCCTCTTTCAGGCGGGCGTTGCGGGAAAATGTGCGGGTGCGTTAAGGGAACACCCGTGATTTTTCAGCGCGAGTGCAAAACAGTGTAATGCGTTTTGCACTCTCGTGAGAAAAATCGCGCATGTTTGGTACCCAAACCCGAACTTCTTCACAGAAGTTCGGGCTTGGGATCGGTGTTCTATAGATTGTATTATTTTCCCTTATAACATGGTTATAAGGGAAAATAATAGCATTCTGAATACAGAATGCATAGTAAAATAGCGCTGGAGGGGTTAAAAAAAATCTTGTCTGTCTCCTTCTTTGCTGAACAGGACCTGTGGTGAGCATTCATTCCAGGACCTGTGGTGACGTCACTCCGGTCATCACATGATCCATCACATGACCCATCACCATGGTAAAAGATCATGTGATGGATCATGTGATGACCGGAGTGACGTCACCACAGGTCCTGGAATGAATGCTCACCACAGGTCCTGTTCAGCAAAGAAGGAGACAGACGAGATGTCGGCAGCGCCAGCAAGTGGATTAAGGTGAGTTAAATTATTATTATATTATTATTTTTTAACCCCTCCAGCGCTATTTTACTATGCATTCTGTATTCAGAATGCTATTATTTGCCCTTATAACCATGTTATAAGGGAAAATAATAATGATCGGGTCTCCATCCCGATCGTCTCCTAGCAACTGTGCGTGAAAATCGCACCGCATCCGCACTTGCTTGCGGATGCTTGCGATTTTCACGCAGCCCCATTCACTTCTATGGGGCCTGCGTTGCGTGAAAAACGCATAATATAGAACATGCTGCGATTTTCACGCAACGCACAAGTGATGCGTGAAAATCACCGCTCATGTGAACAGCCCCATAGAAATTAATGGGTCGGTATTCAGTGCGGGCGCAATGCGTTCAACTCACGCATGGCATCCGCGCGGAATACTCACCCTTCTGAAAGGGGCCTAAGATTAGCTTTAATTAAAAAGTTGCTCTTCATAATTATTCCCTCCATATGTTCGAAAGAATAGTTTCTTCAAATGTCTTTATAAACATGACCCAAATAAGTTCAGGCACCACAGACTGAGTGTCACTAACCTGGATACCCTTGCTCTGAATCAGTGGCTCAACACTTTTGTCACCTGTAGGGGGCTGTTTGTTAAAGGAGTTGTCTCACTTCAGCAGATGACATTTATCATATAGAGAAAGTTAATACAAGCCATTTGCTAATGTATTGATAATGTTATTGTCCATATTGCCGCTTTTGCTGGCTGGATTCATTTTTTCATCACATGATATACTGCTTGTATTCAGAGGTTACTTCTAGTGTTGAGCGAATCGAAGCTAAACGAATTGACTTCGATCCAAATTTCAGTAAAACTGTGATTCACCGCAAAGCTGAATTTCCTCGCGCATCATGGTAATGAATCTATTTTTCCTGAAATGAAAAATATGGACTCATTTTGATGGTGCTACATTGCTGCTGCCATTCTGCAGCCCCTTTTTTTGTGCACTCTCTGCTGCTGCATACTTCCCTTAGTTTACTTGCTGATGCAGCCAGCAAAGAGGTGAGATCACACTACACAGTTCATGGTGCATCCTCTGGCATTCCCTGGCAGTGCTTGTCATTGGACCTCTCCGTCCTCTTCTTCAGAGTGGTGACACTTGGTTAGTAATACCTCTCACATGAAACCAGGGGTCAGCACTCTTCTGTTCCATGCACAGGCTAGCCATGCTCTGCTTCGTGATTAAAGGATCCATATCACACGGGGCAACTAGGTTTAGTGTAGCAACATTGCTCTTTTTTTCTTATAAAAGGGCACTGCCCTTACAATAGTGTAAAAGAGCTGCTGAATGCAGCAACATTCTGGACACACAGAGCTAACATCCCATCCTGCTCATGCAAGGGACATGACCACTTGACAACAGTGTCAAACTAGGAGTAACTTAGGGACATTTATGAAGACCGGAGATTTAAATGCCAGTTTTCTTCCCTACTTTGCTGGCGATTCATCTGCCTAAGTTATGTAGAGGAGAAAAAGTTGCAGATTGTGGCACAAATAACATTTACCCCAGAATATGATACAGATATACACCAAAAAGTGGCTGTTATCTGTTCATAAATGACCCATATGTACAGTATCAAAAGGTCTAAATATTAATGAAAAGATGGAGGTTGAGGCCAGAGCGCAAACATTACGTAACTCAAGGCAACCATTACTGTAAAACTCATTATTCCATGTCAAAGGTGCCCATATGCCATAAGCTGGGACCGCACATGCAGTTTTGGTGGCGGATGCAGTCTTTTTAATTAAAGGGCAGAGATGTATCCAGATAGATTGAAACATATATAAAGACTGATACTTCTTCCCTTTTTGTACCCACTACTATTTTTTAATTTAAAAAAAGCAATAAATCTGTCACAAAAAAGTACTGCATGTGTGATTCCGACATGGGCGATACAATTGGTTTTAGATATCATATTTCTTTATGCAGCTGTATATTTAACGTGCTCTTTGTTTCAACTTTATTTGTAAAAATCTGTTTTCTATACTCAACTTTCCTGCTGTCATGGTTTTCCATAAAGAAATAAGATTGCACTATTGTGCTAGAGAGAACGGCTGTGGGAGATCCACAGCAATATTGCCAAGAGAGATACTACCACAGCTTAATGAATGCTATCTACAAGCAATCCTCAATAAATTGATTAGGATTTATGAGTACTGCTACATGGCTTATGCAGTGCAGAACTGTACTAAGCTCTTCTATTGCAGAAAATAGTGCAATAAATGAAGAGCTCCCAGCATTGTGCAGCATAGATGAATGACAACATAAAATAGCTTAACCATTTTATGTCCATTTACTGTTTTTATGCTGTAAAGGGATAAAATTAATTTATATGTTTGTTAACTTTTAATTAGATCTTTATCAAGGAATGGCATTTAAAGTCTACATTATATGACAAATGTATAATGGAAATGTAATGTAAAATACCTGTGAGCATTGCTTGTTTTACAAGGATACAATATTATATAGCATGAATAATAGTGAGCAGTTGCAGAACTTCATGTAAAGGCGCTCACAGATCAACCAACAAATGAGCAAACGCTCATTTGTCAGCTGATCGAATCATTCATGCGGCTCTTCATTCAAGCAATTATCTGCTTGTGTAAAAGTCCTTAAAGGAAATCTGTTAACATTTGGCCTACACAGGGGTGGATTTGCCATAGACCTTACTGGGAAATTCCCCAGAGGGTCGATGCCATGTAAAAGTGTCACAGTTAAATAATGTGGTGAAGCTGGCAATATTATGTGTTCCACTGTGGTGTTTGATTTTGCTGAGGCTGCATTTTGTACTGCACTGTGGTATTTAGTTCTGCTGGGGCAATATCTTGAAGTGCACTATGGTGTTGCTACCCCTCCCCTCCTAATTCTGTCATCCCTCTATAATTTTGTTTGCCTGCCTTCAGTCAATTTGAACCCACCTAGAACATGAGGCACTTAATTTTTTTTCCCAGGGTTATTTTCAGCTTACTTTCACACTTGCGTTGTTTTCCGGTACTGAGATCCGGCAGAGGATCTCAATACCGGAAACATTTTTAGTCCTGACTCCTTATGCATTCTGAACGGAAAGAGACCCATTAAGGATGCATCAGGATGTTTTCTGTTCCGGCAGCACTCTGTTTTGTGACCGGACATAAAAATGAAAAAAATCGATCCTTACTGTGTGGAATGTGGAGTTATAATCTAATTCCAGCCATGATCTAATTCCAGCCATTTGCTGTCAGCTAGCAGAGGAAGTGGACTCCACAGGGGGCCTGGCTTCAAAACAGACCACATATTTACAGTTCACACCCCACTCAGTCACACTGGCAACTCAACCTCTCTGGCAGGATGCCGGTGGGGGTGTAAGGGCTGAGTTGGTCATCAGAACAAAAGAATCAATCAGACATTATGGAACCGGGGGTTCATAAGGAATTATGAATTGCCCGTCCATCACATGCATAAACCAGTTACATATCTGCAACCCTAGGACCAAGACGGACATGCCCCGGGTCGCCGGTTAGGGGTAGGGTGCCAGGAAGGGGAGATACAGAGATGTCCCAGTAGGAACCAAATAACGGTGCCATGTTTGGTCTCCACTTGTAGCCGGAACTCAGGCGGATCCTTTGGTCCCAGAACCATCTCTCTGTGACCTTCTGGTATAGAGCTATGATCCATAATGGGTTTTGTGGATCTTTGGTACCAGAAAAATGTAGACAGAATGAGAGGTACATGGGTACCAAGGCAGAGAGACACAGTGCTGGGTCAAAACCCTAGGCAACCCTATCGCTACCTCTCCTTCCCCCTAAATAACTACAGAGGCCCTAGTGTCACCCTCCCTAAATGTGGACTGCCCAGCTTTGCCCGATAGACAGAAATTGGTCCCTGCTACACGCGGGACGCCGAGGAGCATCTTCCACCCATCCATATCCGGGAACAGTTGTCATCTAGAACTGGACGGATAAGTAGATTACGCTCATATGCTTACACATGGAGATGATCTAGCATTGCATTGTAGAGACCTTTTACCCTCGCTGGTGATATTACTTGTGGGAGGTCTGTCAGAATGCATATTAATTAGACACTTTGAATCAATGTGATTTGTTTTGTGACCTGACCTGAGGTTTGTGCACTTTGATTTGGATTGGAGTCTCATTGAGATATTGATGACATAGGGTTACTCCTGGCTCACTATCCAGGCTGTGATACTTATATCCGGACAACTATGCAAACGCATTTGAATCTCTATATGATTAGAAATTAAGTACTAGGAACTACTCTATGTCATGTGACCAAGAGGCTAACCAGGCCATATACCTGTGCCATCGTAGTCCTTGGTCGGATATATTGTATACCCTTACCTGTCTGTGATGTTTTCACACTACGATCTATCTGTGATTAAACAACTACAGTGCAACTATCAATAGCAACATAGATTATGGTAATTGATTAGATAGGGTACAATACTATACTCTCTGAGACTCCTTACTTTTGGCTGGAGAAATTATCCTAGACTAAGGGACCCTCTGAGACCCCTTATCTTGACTGGAGTAATTACCCTAGGCTAGGGAACCTCCTACAATATTTTCCCCAGAGAAGATATCCCATGTCAAGGGACCTCCTGGATACAATTTTGTCCCCTGATGAATCAGACATCATTGAGGAAACGCATCGGGACACTGTAAATATCTGATTTATCTTTATATATATATTTTTTTCAGGATTTACTTACATCCCTGTATATATATATATATATATATTGACATATATGTGTGTGAGTTGAATTAGGATTGTGTGGACGACGGAATCGTACACGGCGCCTACACTTGATCTAACTCACCACACATTCCATGCCAGTCTATATGCCCTCCTTGTAACCGTCATCGGTCTTAGGTAAACGGGACCAATTTCTGTCTATCGGGCAAAGCTGGGTAGTCCACATTTAGGGAGGGTGACACTAGGGCCTCTGTAGTTATTTAGGGGGAAGGAGAGGTAGCAATAGGGTTCCCTAGGGTTTTGACCCAGCACTGTGTCTCTCTGCGTTGGTACCCATGTACCTCTCATTCTGTCTACTTTTTTTGCTATCCCTATATATGGTCCCCTCCCATCTCCGCACATTATTTTAGGAGATTAGTGTAGCCGGTGGTTACCAAATTAGAGTGTTTAATATTATTACAGGGCCCATTATTTTACTCTTGAGACATTATTAAATGTTAAGTTTTATATCTAATAAGCTACCCATTGTTTGTGAATAGATTTATTGATTTATAGGGTTTAGCACACTAATCAGTAACTGTAGTTTGACCCACTATTATCGGTTGTGTTACTATTATCTTTGGTACCAGGACTAGGAAGGGGGAGTGGACTCCTCCCAGAGGGAGGGAGGGGAGTGGCAGACTACATGTGAAAAGGCCCATGCGGGCCAGAAGCCAGCTTCTTTCTCTGAAGGGGGCCACATCGTGTAATGTGTTTGTGGAGACCTGGAAACTGCTGACATCACTGCCCTCGTTTGACTACAGCTAAGGATTATAGCAACCAAGAATTCATTATCATAACTAGAGGTGAGCGGACACCTGGATGTTCCGGTTCGACGGGTTCGGCCAAACCTCGGAAAAAAGTTCGCGTTCGGGACCTGAACTTGACCAGAACTTGACCCCGAACCCCATTGAAGTCAATGGGGACCCGAAATTTTGAACACTAAAATGGCAGTAAAAATGTAATGGAAAGGGCTAGAGGGCTGCAAATTGCGTCAAAAGAGGTTAAGAGCATGGCAAGTGCTCTGCAAACAAATGTGGATAGGGAAATTACTTTAAATAACATAAAATACGTAAAAATAAAAAATAATAATCTTGATCTAGGAGGACCAGGTCCATATGAAGTAGTAGGTTGAGGAGGCGGCGGATGTGGCGGTGTAGGTGAAAGCGGCGGTGGAGGAGGAGGTAGCCTACACTGCTTTTGGGTTTTTAATTTTATTTTTAAAATTAGAGTACACCCCAAAACATTGGTAAATATAACCTGTGATAACCCCCTCCAGTCATGCTAAACACACTTTCAGACAATACACTGGCTGCAGGGCAGGCCATCACCTCCAAGGGGTAAAGGGCAAGCTCAGGCCATGTGCCCATTTTGCAGAAGAAGTTGCAGGGGCTGACCCCTGTCAGTCAGTTCGTGTAGGCGTGTGCACACTTACTGCCCCACCATGTCGCACGTCCCCGTTATGTTCACAATCCAATTTGATATCAACTTTCGATGTTCTTTTAAGCGTCTATCATGGTGATCACGGGTGGCGGGGAATCAGGGTTCCAGGCCAGAGAGGGAGTGTGAGAAAGAGAGACCACATGCAAGGGAGGATTCATTTTTTAAAATTTAAAATTAGAGTTGAAATATGGGAGAAATTATTAAAGCATAAAAGTGTGACAACTTTTCAAAGTTTAAGCATTGAATGTAAGGATGTGGTGCACATGAATTACTGAATAATTTATTACATTTTATTCCCTGTCACCTATGCATAGCAGGTGTTTATTCATGTCTAAAATTGTAGAATGTCAACCCAAGAATGTAACAGAAAAATTATTGAAATTTATTAAGCTGTCAACTAGATAGAGGAGGGGTATATTACACCCAAAAATTGGTGAATTTCACCAAAAAATGTAACTGACAATCTTTTTTTCTGCTTTACTAGGTATAGGAGTGGTACATCACACCCAAAAATTGGTGTATTTCACCAGAAGATATAACTGACAATTTTTTTTTTGTTTAACCTGTCTACTAGGTATAGCAGTGGTACTAGACACCCAAAAATTGGTGAATTTCACCAGAAAATGTTAATGACAAAGTAGTGAAATGAGATAAAATAAAACACATGCAAAAAAAAATAATAATGGATTTATGAGGTGGCGTTCCATATGGAGTAGGAGTTTAAGGATGCGATGGACATAGCGGAGTAGGTAGAAGCGGCGGTGGAGGAGGACGAGATAGCCAACACAGATTTTTGGTTTTAATTTTGTAAAATTAAGGTACACTCCAAAAGAGTGTGAAATATCCAAAATACAAACATGAGCAATTGCGCTGCAGTATAACAATGGCTGCTTAGTCTCGGTATACATGTCTATTCTGCACAAGGTATGGACAAGTCCTGAGGGATCCATGCCTGGTTCATTTTAATGAACGTGAGCTTGTCCACATTGGCTGTGGACAGGCGGCTGCGCTTGTCTGTGATGACGCCCCCTGCCGTGCTAAACACACTTTCAGATAATACACTGGTTGCAGGGCAGGCCAGCACCTCCAAGGCGTAAAGGGCAAGCTCAGGCCATGTGCCCAATTTGGAGACCCAGAAGTTGAAGGGGGCAGACCCGTCATTCAGTACGTGTAGGCGTGTTCACACATACTGCTCCACCATGTTGGTGAAATGGTGCCGCCTGCTAAAACGTTCCATATCAGCTGGTGGTGCTGGTTGTTGTGGCGTGCTGACAAAGGTTTTCCACATTTCGGCCATGCTAACCCTGCCTTCTGAGGTGCTGGCAGTGCCCCAGCTGCATTGGCGACCTCTTCCTCTGCCTTCGCCTTGTGCTTCCACTGTGCCCCCGCTGTCAGGTGGGAATGCCACCAACAGCGCGTCTACCAGCGTGCGCTTGTACTCGCGCATCTTACGATCATGCTCCAGTGACGGAATTAAGGACGGTACGTTGTCCTTGTAACGGGGATCCAGCATCGTGGCCACCCAGTAATCAGCACAAGTTAGAATGTGGGCAACTCGGCGGTCGTTGCGGAGACACTGCAGCATGTAATCGCTCATGTGTGCCAGGCTGCCCAGAGGCAACAAAAATCAGTCCTCTGTAGGAGGTGTATCGTCTGTGTCCTCTGTATCCCCCCATCCATGCACCAGTGATGGTCATGAGCTGGTCTGGGTGCCACCCTGCTGTGAACATGGTTCCTCCTCCTGCCTCTCCTCCTCCTCATCATCCACCTCCTTATCCTCCAGAACTGTGCCCTGGCTGGACAATTGTGTACCTGGCGTTTGTGGGTGCAGGAACCCACCCTCGGAGCCACTTGGGAATGACTGGCCGGAAACCCTACGAAATGATCCCTCTTCCTCCTCCTCCTCCTGTGCCACATCCTCTTCCATCATCGCCAGGAGCGTTTTTTTCAGGGAGGTATAGAAGTAGCATAGTAACGCTGAGAATGGCGTTATCGGCACTGGCCATGTTGGTGGAGTACTCGAAACAGCGCAACAAGGAACACAGGTCTCGCATGGAGGCCCAGTCATTGGTGGTGAAGTGGTGCTGTTCCGCCGAGCGACTCACCCGTGCGTGCTGCAGCTGAAACTCCACTATCGCCCGCTGCTGCTCAAACAGTCTAGCCAGCATGCGCAAGGTGGAGTTCCACCTTGTGGGCATGTCGCATATGAGGCGGTGAGAGGAAAGGCCGAAGTTATGCTGGAGCGTTGAAAGGCGAGCAGCAGCAGGGTGAGAACGCCGAAAGCGCGCACTGACGGCCCGCACTTTATGCAGCAGCTCTGACATATCGAGGTAATTTTTAACAAATCTCTGCACCACCAAATTCAGCACATGCGCCAGGCAATGGATGTGCGTCAAACCAGCTAGTCCTAGAGCTGCTACGAGATTTCTCCCATTGTCGCACACCCCCAGGCCGGGCTTGAGGCTGACTGGCACAAACCACTCATCGGTCTGTTGTTCAAGGCCCGTCCACAGCTCCTGCGCGGTGTGGGGTTTGTCCCCCAAACGGATAAGTTTCAAAACTGCCTGCTGTCGTTTACCCCTGGCTGTGCTGAAGTTGGTGGTGAAGGTGTTACGCTGACCGGATGAGGAGCTGGTAGAGGATGAAGAAGCAGAGTAGGAGGAGGAAGCAACAGGAGGCAAACTGAAGCGCCCAATCCTCGGTGGTGGAAGGACATGCGCCAAACTGCTATCCGCCTCAGGCCCAGCCGCCACTGCATTTACCCAGTGTGCTGTTTTGGAGATATAACGGCCCTGACCGTGCTTACTGGTTCACGTATCTGTAGTCAGCTGCACCTTGCCACAGATGGCGTTGCGCAGTGCACACCTGATTTTGTCCCCTACTTGGTTGTGAAGGGAAGGGATGGCTCGCCTTGAAAAGTAGTGGCGGCTGGGCACGACGTACTGTGGGACAGCCACCACCGTAAGACCTTTAAAACTATCCTTCTTCACCAGACGGAATGATAGCATTTCAAAGGCAAGTAATTTAGAAATTCTGGCATTCAGGGCTAGGGATCGTGGGTGGGTAGGGGGTACTTCCTCTTCCTCTCCAGCGTTTGGGTTATGGAGAGCTGAACGCTTCCGTGGGAAATTGTGGAGATGCTTGGTGACCCAGGTGTTGCTGGCAGATCCTCTGTTTGCGGGGTGCCAGGTGGCACTGTCACTCCAGAGGTGGATGAAGAGGCCACGACTGAGGCAGAAGAGGAAGCAGGAGGAGCCAGAGACCTTTCTTGGATTTTGAGGTGTCTACTCCACTGCAGCTCGTACTTTGTACTTAAATGCCTGGTCATGCAGGTGTAACGGTCACGTACACACACACACACAGGGGGGAAGGAAGTGACCACTGCGCTCCACCCTTACCCCTGGCCCTGCCTACTTGCCTCGCGAGTCCTAATGACAGGGGACAACTGGACGGCAATCCCTAACTTGGAATAAGTGCAGGGATGACAGACAGACAAACAACAGGACGTGAACGGACCGAGTCAATACCAGGAAAGCTACAAAGTACAAATGGAGCAAGCAGAGAATTGTCAGGAGAAGCCGGGGTCATAAAAACCAGGAGAGACGTGAAGTACCAAAGGAGTCAGCAGAGGATCGTCAGGAGGAGTCCGGGGTCAGAATACCAGGAGAGCAGCAAAGTACACAAGGAGCAGGCAGAGGATCATCAGGAATTCAGCAGGAGGTAAGTACGTCAGGAAAGACCAAATCACAGGTGGAACCTAAATTAACAGGCAACCTGTGGCCAGCAGGCTGCCTGTATTTATAGTGGGGAGTGAGGGTCATGGGACGTGGCCAGCGTCACATGACTGACAGACCAACCAGTCGAGCACCGAGTGATCAGCTCGGCACTCAAGGCAGACTTAGGAGCAGGGAGCCACCCAGCTAGTAAAGCCGCCCTGGGAACGAGGTAAAACACAGATCCTCGTTCCCGAAGCTAAGCAGCAGGTCTGCGGCTAATGGGGGACCGAGTGTACCTTTCGAACCCCGTTACAGTACCCCCCCTTTTACGAGGGGCCACCAGACCCAAGACTTTAGGCGATGGCCTTTCAGGGTGTTCTAAATGAAATTTTCAAACAAGTCTAGGAGCATGAACCTCCCTGGCAGGTACCCACGATCTCTCTTCAGGTCCATACCCCTTCCAGTGAATCAGGTATTGCAAGGAATTACGCACCTTCCTGACATCCACTATTTTAGACACCACATACTCGACAGCATCTTTAACAAGAACCGGTGGAGGCGAGGCTTTCGATGGTACTACCGGTTCAAAATATTTTTCTTTCTTTTTAAAATCTTTTTATTGATTTTATCACAGAAATGGGGGTGAACAAACAATATTGCAGACAGGCAAATTCTGCAAAGGTATACTAGTAAGTCCGCACAGAAGGTTTACAGCAATTGGACAAGGGTACAATTTGATACATTAGAACACAGCCTGGCCGACTAAGGCAGGTAGAGCATACTAAATTGCATAAAACAGTCATTATTGATAAGTTAACCATTACAACCTGCTCTGCTGGCCTCACTTCGTCCAATAAATCAAGGCTATTTCAAACAGTCTTTCCTGAACTGGGACGCGCGAGACCAAGATCCCTTTTTATTTCAAAGAAAGCCCTTGCCCGGATGGTGCAAGGAGCCGAGCGGACAGTACGTAGGCTTCTGACAATAAGAATAATAATATCAAGTGAAGTAAAACCAGAAAGGAAGAGAATAATCAAAAGGAAACTATAAATGAAATTGGGAGAAAAAGAAAAAACTGAACAATCAAGTAGGAAGGGGGGGGAGGGGGGGGGACGTGGCGGGTTGGCCTTCATTTACCACCGATATGAAGGCGGAAGACTAAACCTGCGGGTTATAGTATAAAACCAGTAATCCGTGAGCTATCTGGAGTGACCAGGCATCTCGTTCAAAATATTTTTTAAGTAGAGATTTATGGAACACATTATGAATGTGGAATGACTCGGGCAGCTCCAACCTAAATGATACCGGGTTAATCACCTCCGTGATCTTATATGGTCCAATAAAACGAGGAGCAAACTTTTTAGAATCTACCTTAAGAGAGAGATTCTTGGAGGACAACCATACCTTATCCCCAACCTGAAAATTCACCCGCCATGAACGTCTCCTATCGGCCTTGAGTTTCTGAGAACTTTGAGCCTTTTCTAAGTTCGATTGAACCTGGGCCCAAACTGTGCACAGTTCAGAGGAGAACCTATCCACCTCAGGGTTAGAGGAGGAGACGGATGACCCAGAATGAAAACGGGGATGGAAACCATGGTTACAAAAGAAAGGTGAAACCCCAGCAGAAGAATGGACATGGTTATTCAAAGCAAATTCAGCCAATGGAAGAAATTTCACCCATAATTGCTGGTCATCAGCAACATACAACCTCAAGAATTGTTCCACAGACTGATTAAGGCGTTCAGTCTGCCCATTACTCTCAGGATGGTAGGCAGAGGAAAAAGACAATGAAATTTTACATTTTTGACAAAAGCCCCTCCAGAATTTGGACACAAACTGCACACCCCTGTCAGAAACAATATTTTCCGGGATACCATGCAATCGAACAATTTCTTTCACAAAAATAGACGCCAGGATTTTGGCATTCGGGAGTTTAGACAGGGGAATGAAATGGACCATCTTGCTAAACCTATCGACCATTACCCAAACTACAGTCTTACCCTCCGCCGGCGGTAGGTCAGTTATAAAGTCCATCGAGATATGGGACCAGGGTCTACTGGCAATGGGTAGGGGTCGTGGTTACCAGCAGGGCGAGTCCTAGGTGTCTTGGACCTGGCAAAAACTCACAGGCTGACACGTAGGACTTGACATTAGGGATGAGCGAACCCGAAGGGTTCGTACCGAATTTTGGGGTGTCCGTGACACGGACCCGAACCCGAACATTTTCGTAAAAGTCCGGGTTCGGTTTTCGGCGCTTTCTTCGACGCTTGGCCAATCAACAAGCGTCATACTACTTGCCCCAAGAGGCCATCACAGCCATGCCTACTATTGGCATGGCTGTGATTGGCCAGTGCAGCATGTGACCCAGCCTCTATTTAAGCTGGAGTCACGTAGCGCCGCACGTCACTCTGCTCTGATCAGTGTAGGGAGAGGATGCAGCTGCTGCTGTTAGGGCGAGATTAGGCAGGGATTTATTTACTGAAGTGATCGATATACAGCTGAGTATCATACAACCTCTGCTATTCAATTGCTCACTGTTTTAAGGCTGCCCAGAGCATTTTTCAGTCACTTTTTTCTGGGGTGATCGGCGGCCATTTTGTGTCTTGTGGTGCGCCAGCACAAGCTGCCACCAAGTCCATTTTTAACCATCAATAGTGGCTTGGCTTGGCTGTGCTTGCTATTTTATTGAGGGGTAAAATACAATTGCCAAAATAGCAGTACCCTAAATCTGGTGTTTCAGCTGTGGCTAGCCAATTGTAATACTGTCTGCTGTCTGCCGAAGCACAGTTTTTGTTCCCAACTTAGCAGTTCAAATACAATTCCCAACTTAGCAGTTCCCTAAATTAGTGGTTTCTGCTCTATCAGGCCAAGTTTAAATCTATCCATAAAAGGGTATATTAGATTGAAGGTGCGGATAGGGTCATCCTCAATAACTTCACACACTACCGTGCATTTCCAAGTCTAATTCTGTCCGTAAAAGGGATACCTGTCATCCAGCGCCTAAATACTAGGCCTACAATTTATATTCAGCTAAATCTGTCGTTACTGCTGTGCCTGTATTAGTGTAATACGGTACCTAAATAGATAGCCAGATAGTATTAGGTGCCTGTAAAAAAAGGCCTGAATTTTAATTCAATACATTGGGCCAAAGAATTTTTTTCTTATTGTGGTGAACGGTAACAATGAGGAAAACATCTAGTAAGGGACTCGGACGCGGACATGGTCGTATGGGTGTTAGTGGACCCTCTGGTGCTGGGAGAGGACGTGGCCGTTCTGCCACAGCCACACGTCCTAGTGAACCAACTACCTCAGGTCCCAGTAGCAGCCAGAATTTACAGCGATATTTGGTGGGGCCCAATGCCGTTCTAAGGATGGTAAGGCCTGAGCAGGTACAGGCATTAGTCAATTGGGTGGCCGACAGTGGATCCAGAACGTTCACATTATCTCCCACCCAGTCTTCTGCAGAAAGCGCACAGATGGCGCCTGAAAACCAAGCCCATCAGTCTGTGACTTCACCCCCATGCATATCAGGGAAACTGTCTGAGCCTCAAGTTATGCAGCAGTCTCTTATGCTGTTTGAAGACTCTGCTGGAAGGGTTTCCTAAGGGCATCCACCTAGCCCTTCCCCAGGGGTGGAAGAGATAGAATGCACTAACGCACAACCACTTATGTTTCCTGATGAGGACATGGGAATACCACCTCAGCACGTCTCTGATGATGACGAAACACAGGTGCCAACTGCTGCGTCTTTCTGCAGTGTGCAGACTGAACAGGAGGTCAGGGAGGAAGACTGGGTGGAAGACGATGCAGGGGACGATGAGGTCCTAGACCCCACATGGAATGAAGGTCGTGCCACTGACTTTCAGAATTTGGAGGAAGAGGCAGTGGTAAGACCGAGCCAACAGCGTAGAAATAGAGGGAGCAGTGGGCAAAAGCAGAACACCCGCCGCCAAGAGAGTCCGTCTGCTACTGGCCACCGCCATCTGGGACCGAGCACACGAAAGGCAGCTTCAAGGAGTTCCCTGGCGTGGCAAACAATGTGCTGACGACAAGACCCGAGTGGTTTGCACGCTGTGCCATCAGAGCCTGAAGCGAGGCATTAACGTTCTGAACCTTAGCACAACCTGCATGACCAGGCACCTGCATGCAAAGCATGAACTGCAGTGGAGTAAACATCTTAAAAACAAGGAACTCACTCAGGCTCCCCCTGCTACCTCTTCTGCTGCTGCCGCCGCCTCAGCCTCTTCCTCCGCCTCTGGAGGAACATTGGCACCTGCCTCCCAGCAAACAGAGGATGTACCACTAACACCACCACCTCCATCACCAAGCATCTCAACCATGTCACACGGCAGCGTTCAGCTCTCCATCTCACAAACATTTGAGAGAAAGCGTAAATTCCCACCTAGCCACCCTACTGGCCTATGAAATGCTGTCAATCAGGCTGGTGGACACAGACAGCTTCAAACAGCTCATGTCGCTTGCTGTCCCACAGTATGTTGTTCCCAGCCGCCACTACTTCTCCAAGAGAGCCGTGCCTTCCCTGCACAACCAAGTATCCGATAAAATCAAGTGTGCACTGCGAAACGCCATCTGTGGCAAGGTCCACCTAACCACAGATACGTGGACCAGTAAGCACGGCCAGGGACGCTATATCTCCCTAACTGCACACTGGGTAAATGTAGTGGCGGCTGGGCCCCAGGCGAAGAGCTGTTTGGCGCACGTCCTTCCGCCGCCAAGAATCGCAGGGCAACATTCTTTGCCTCCTGTTGCCTCCTCCTCCTACTCGGCTTCCTCCTCCTCTTCTTCCACCTGCTCATCCAGTCAGCCACACACCTTCACCACCAACTTCAGCACAGCCCTGGGTAAACGTCAGCAGGCCATTGTGAAACTCATATGTTTGGGGGACAGGCCCCACACCGCACAGGAATTGTGGCGGGATATAGAACAACAGACCGACGAGTGGTTGCTGCCGGTGAGCCTCAAGCCCGGCCTAGTGGTGTGCGATAATGGGCGAAATCTTGTTGCAGCTCTGGAACTAGCCGGTTTGACGCACATCCCTTGCCTGGCGCATGTGCTGAATATGGTGGTGCAGAAGTTCATTCACAGCTACCCCGACATGTCAGAGCTGCTGCATAAAGTGCGGGCCGTCTGTGCGCGCTTCCGGCGTTCACATCCTGCCGCTGCTCGCCTGTCTGCGCTACAGCGTAACTTCGACCTTCCAGCTCACCGCCTCATATGCGACGTGCCCACCAGGTGGAACTCCACCTTGCACATGCTGGACAGACTGTGCGAGCAGCAGCAGGCCATAGTGGAGTTTCAGCTGCAGCACGCACGGGTCAGTCGCACTGCGTAACAGCATCACTTCACCACCAATGACTAAGCCTCCATGCGAGACCTGTGTGCCCTGTTGCGCTGTTTCGAGTACTCCACCAACATGGCCAGTGGCGATGACGCTGTTATCAGCGTTACAATACCACTTCTATGTCTCCTTGAGAAAACACTTAGGGCGATGATGGAAGAGGAGGTTGCCCAGGAGAAGGAGGAGGAGGAGGAAGAGGGGTCATTTTTAGCACTTTCAGGCCAGTCTCTTAGAAGTGACTCAGAGGGAGTTTTTTTGCAACAGCAGAGGCCAGGTACAAATGTGGCCAGACAGGGCCCACTACTGGAGGAGGAGGAGGACGAGGATGAGGAGGAGGATGAGGATGAAGCATGTTCACAGCGGGGTGGCACCCAACGCAGCTCGGGCCCATCACTGGTGCGTGGCTGGGGGGAAACGCAGGACGATGACGATACGCCTCCTACAGAGGACAGCTTGTCCTTACCTCTGGGCAGCCTGGCACACATGAGTGACTACATGCTGCAGTGCCTGCGCAACGACAGTAGAGTTGCCCACATTTTAACGTGTGCGGACTACTGGGTTGCCACCCTGCTGGATCCCTGGTACAAAGACAATGTGCCCACCTTACTTCCTGCACTGGAGCGTGATAGGAAGATGCGCGAGTACAAGCGCACGTTGGTAGACGCGCTACTGAGAGCATTCCCAAATGTCACAGGGGAACAAGTGGAAGCCCAAGGCGAAGGCAGAGGAGGAGGAAGAGGTCGCCAACGCAGCTGTGTCACGGCCAGCTCCTCTGAGGGCAGGGTTAGCATGGCAGAGATGTGGAAAAGTTTTGTCACCACGCCACAGCTAACTGCACCACCACCTGATACGAACGTGTTAGCAGGAGGCAACATTTCACTAACATGGTGGAACAGTACCTGTGCACACCCCTCCACGTACTGACTGATGGTTCGGCCCCATTCAACTTCTGGGTCTCCAAATTGTCCACGTGGCCAGAGCTAGCCTTTTATGCCTTGGAGGTGCTGGCCTGCCCGGCGGCCAGCGTTTTGTCTGAACGTGTATTCAGCACGGCAGGGGGCGTCATTACAGACAAACGCAGCCACTTGTATACAGCCAATGTGGACAAGCTGACGTTCATAAAAATGAGCCAAGCATGGATCCCACAGGACCTGTCTATCCCTTGTGCAGATTAGACATTTATAACTACCTCCCCTTAACCATATATTATTGTACTCCAGGGCACTTCCTCATTCAATCCTTTTTTTATTTTCATTTTACCATTATATTGCGGGGCAACCCAAAGTTGAATGAACCTCTCCTCTGTCTGGGTGCCGGGGCCTAAAAATATCTGACAGTGGCCTGTTCAGTGTTGGGTGACATGAAGCCTGATTCTCTGCTATGACATGAAGCCTGAATCTCTGCTATGAGACCTCTCTCCTCTGTCTGGGTGCCGGGGCCTAAAAATATCTGACAATGGCCTGTTTCAGTGTTGGGTGACATGAAGCCTGATTCTCTGCTATGACATGAAGCCTGATTCTCTGCTATGGGACCTCTCTCCTCTGTCTGGGTGTCGGGGCCTAAAAATATCTGACAGTGGCCTGTTCCAGTGTTGGGTGACATGAAGCTTGATTCTCTGCTATGACATGAAGCCTGAATCTCTGCTATGGGACCTCTCTCCTCTGTCTGGGTGCCGGGGCCTAAAAATATCTGACAATGGCCTGTTTCAGTGTTGGGTGACATGAAGCCTGATTCTCTGCTATGGGACCTCTCTCCTCTGTCTGGGTGCCGGGGCCTAAAAATATCTGACAATGGCTTGTTCCAGTGTTGGGTGACATGAAGCCTGATTCTCTGCTATGACATGAAGCCTGATTCTCTGCTATGGGACCTCTTTCCTCTGTCTGGGTGCCGGGGCCTAAAGATATCTGACAATGGCCTGTTCCAGTGGTGGGTGACATGAAGCCTGATTCTCTGCTATGACATGAAGCCTGATTCTCTGCTATGGGACCTCTCTCCTCTGTCTGGGTGCCGGGGCCTAAATATCTGACAATGGCCTGTTCCAGTGGTGGGTGACGTGAAGCCTGATTCTCTGCTATGCCATGAAGCCTGATTCTCTGCTATGGGACCTCTCTCCTCTGTCTGGGTGTCGGGGCCTAAATATCTGACAATGGCCCGTTCCAGTGGTGGGTGACGTGAAGCCTGATTCTCTGCTATGACTTGAAGCCTGATTCTCTGCTATGACTTGAAGCCTGATTCTCTGCTATGACATGAATCCTGATTCTCTGCTATGACTTGAAGCCTGATTCTCTGCTATGACATGAAGCCTGATTCTCTGCTATGGGACCTCTCTCCTCTGTCTGGGTGCCGGGGCCTAAATATCTGACAATGGCCTGTTCCAGTGGTGGGTGACGTGAAGCCTGATTCTCTGCTATGCCATGAAGCCTGATTCTCTGCTATAGGACCTCTCTCCTCTGTCTGGGTGCCGGGGCCTAAATATCTGACAATGGCCTGTTCCAGTGTTGGGTGACGTGAAGCCTGCTTCTCTGCTATGACATGAAGCCTGATTCTCTGCTATGACTTAAAGCCTGATTCTCTGCTATGACATGAAGCCTGATTCTCTGCTATGGGACCTCTCTCCTCTGTCTGGGTGCCGGGGCCTAAATATCTGACAATGGCCTGTTCCAGTGGTGGGTGACGTGAAGCCTGATTCTCTGCTATGCCATGAAGCCTGATTCTCTGCTATGGGACCTCTCTCCTCTGTCTGGGTGCCGGGGCCTAAATATCTGACAATGGCCTGTTCCAGTGGTGGGTGACGTGAAGCCTGATTCTCTGCTATGACAGGAAGCCTGATTCTCTGCTATGACTTGAAGCCTGATTCTCTGCTATGACATGAAGCCTGATTCTCTGCTATGGGACCTCTCTCCTCTGTCTGGGTGTCGGGGCCTAAATATCTTACAATGGCCTGTTCCAGTGGTGGGTGACGTGAAGCCTGATTCTCTGCTATGACAGGAAGCCTGATTCTCTGCTATGACTTGAAGCCTGATTCTCTGCTATGACATGAAGCCTGATTCTCTGCTATGGGACCTCTCTCCTCTGTCTGGGTGCCGGGGCCTAAATATCTGACAATGGCCTGTTCCAGTGTTGGGTGACGTGAAGCCTGCTTCTCTGCTATGACATGAAGCCTGATTCTCTGCTATGACTTGAAGCCTGATTCTCTGCTATGACATGAAGCCTGATTCTCTGCTATGGGACCTCTCTCCTCTGTCTGGGTGCCGGGGCCTAAATATCTGACAATGGCCTGTTCCAGTGGTGGGTGACGTGAAGCCTGATTCTCTGCTATGCCATGAAGCCTGATTCTCTGCTATGGGACCTCTCTCCTCTGTCTGGGTGCCGGGGCCTAAATATCTGACAATGGCCTGTTCCAGTGGTAGGTGACGTGAAGCCTGATTCTCTGCTATGACAGGAAGCCTGATTCTCTGCTATGACTTGAAGCCTGATTCTCTGCTATGACATGAAGCCTGATTCTCTGCTATGGGACCTCTCTCCTCTGTCTGGGTGTCGGGGCCTAAATATCTTACAATGACCTGTTCCAGTGGTGGGTGACGTGAAGCTTGATTCTCTGCTATGACTTGAAGCCTGATTCTCTGCTATGACATGAAGCCTGATTCTCTGCTATGGGACCTCTCTCCTCTGTCTGGGTGCCGGGGCCTAAATATCTGACAATGGCCTGTTCCAGTGGTGGGTGACGTGAAGCCTGATTCTCTGCTATGACATGAAGCCTGATTCTCTGCCTTGAGACCTCTCTCCAATTGATATTGGTTAATTTTAATTTATTTTATTTTTATTTTAATTAATTTCCCTATCCACATTTGTTTGCAGGGGATTTATCTACATTTTGCTGCCTTTTGCAGCCCTCTAGCCCTTTCCTGGGCTATTTTACAGCCTTTTTAGTGCCGTAAAGTTCGGGTCCCCATTGACGTCAATGGGGTTCGGGGCGACGTTCGGGTCGAGTTCGGATCCCGAACCCGAACATTTCCGGGAAGTTCGGCCGAACTTCTCGAACCCGAACATCCAGGTGTTCGCTCAACTCTAATCATTAATAAGGTCTGTGGCTCTCACATCTCATTGACCCCAACACTAGTTCTGTTATGGCTTCCACAGAGAGATCTCAAACCTTCATCTAGAGATTTGGCCACGCATATGATCTCAGCTGCCAAGTACATTGTCCCTACCAAGTGGAAAAACTCTGAACCTCCCACCATTAATAAGTGGTTGGATAAAATCCACCAAATATGTATTATGGAGGAAATGCGGGGTTGGGAAAGGGCCAGTAGGAAAGATTTTTTAAAAACTTGGCAGCAGTGGTTAAATTTCTATAGAGAACACGGGAAGTTTTAACCCCTGTCCATATGTCTTTAGGGTTTGTTTATTCACTTTTGACTCTATAGGGAGCAGATTTGACTTCCCCCTCTCCTACTTTAGGTAAAACACTATTGGAACATTCTTCTCCTCTGATTCCGCCTTATATAAGGCCCATACATGGAACATATATATCCAGTCATATCCCATACTCACACACCAGAAGTTGTGTACCTGTGAAAACTGATATATTATCT
Organism: Bufo bufo; assembly: GCF_905171765.1. Taxonomy (NCBI): domain Eukaryota; kingdom Metazoa; phylum Chordata; class Amphibia; order Anura; family Bufonidae; genus Bufo; species Bufo bufo. The sequence continues at coordinate 453,101,546 of NC_053391.1, forward strand.
GAATACACCCAGGTCATAAAGAACTGTCTCAGACCCTTCCGTCTGTTGTGTTTACTGTTATTTCTTTCCTTTCTTTTCTTTTATTAGTTGATGGTACAATTAATACTTGGAACCTAAGGCTGATAGTCTTACTATTCCTCACTAATAGCAAGGCCCATACTTCATAGATCTTTTATACTCCTTAAAGTATTCGGTGAGTTGTTGGGGCTTACTGCAGTCGCCGATCAGTTACCTTATTAAGAATTATCAACATTTTTGGAAACATTTTATGTGGTGATTTAAGTGGGGATTGTCCACTTGAGCTCCTGTAAATGTACTATTTGCCTTATTTGTACTTGAAAAATTTACTAATTTGTTGTCCTCTTTTTCTCTATCGAAAATCTCATAAATAAAGAATTTACAAAGAATTGGGATAAAACGCAATTCTGATAAAGGTTTTTTTTTTTTTTTTACACTGTACACTATGCGGTAAAATTGACCTGTTATTTTCATTCTCCATGTCAGTACGGTTCCAACGATACCACACTTGTATAATTTTTCTTGCGTTTTAATACTGGAAAAAAAAAAACTTTGAGAAAAATAAAAATTTTCATAACCATACTCTGACCTGTTCTTTTTAGTGATACCAATTCTAAGTGTGTGCGGCTTTTTGATTACTTTTTATTTTAAAATTATTGGGTAGTTGAAGTGACAAAAAATGGCAAATTGGCTGTTTTTATTTTTTTCCCACTACGCCATTTGCCGTATGCCATTAATATTGTTCGGCTTCTTGAAGAAGCCGAACGAAACGCGCATCGGGGTGCGCTCACCAGAGATCTAAGGTCTGTCCCCCATAATATGTTTAATTGGTGGTTACTTGCTCTTTGTTGTTATATGGGCTCCACATGGATTATTACATGTGGGTGGCTCTGACATATTTATACTTGAAAGAGATCTGCTTCTGTATGCACCCTGATTTCTCCTTCATCTCTAAAGACAGGCGCCTGGAGAGCTGTCAATGACCCACACAATATGGTCTCTGAAACAGCTCAGAGTTTATTCTGAGAATACAGCTTCTTATACCTACATCAATACATACAGGAAACAGATATAGTTCACATTACAATAGTGCTGAGTAGAGACAATTCCTTATATGGAATTAAGGCTAATGTAAATACATTCACCCTCTAGTATGATGTCACCCAACATCCTGTCATTCATACAGATCATATAGCTTATTCTATTTAACCCTTCAATCCCCTCTTAAGTCATGAATATGACTTATCTTCTTTCTCTCATAGAGAGGTAAGTAGCATATGATTGTCCAGGATCTGTGGGTTTTGGACACATTACACAAAAAATCGGTATGAGGGATGGGATACATTGGATACAACAACATATGACAACCAAGGAAGCAATTATAATTATAATACTGATAAATAATATTCTTAACCAACTCAAATCCGGCAGCCAGCTCAATAAACAGTCCCACCAAGAGGATGAATCAACATCCTTCTTGATATTATTGGCAATTTCATGTAATGCTTGAATATGGGACTGGATTGATCTGGAATGGTCAAATAAATTAAAGCAACACATTCCTTTAAAATCTTGACATCCTATATTATGTTTAAGTAACAGATAATCCACAGCAAATCTAATTTCTAACACTGCTCCTCTTACGCCTTGTAGATCTAAAAGCATGTCTGATAAGGCGATAGAGGTATGATTCAGAGATTTAGCGAAGTCACATGCAATAGAATTTATAGTACGAGTATTATATATAGCCAGTCCAGGCACTCCTAATATAGAGGCGCCCAAACTTGCATATTCTGCACGGCTGAGAAGGGGTAAAGTAGAGTCACAGTTTTCTGATAAAGTCTTGGTAACCGATATGTAAGCTCTCCTGATAGGGGGTTGACTGGGAAGGGCCAAAGTAAGCCTGGATAACGCACAGGGACCTCCAATAACATTAGCAGGAATGTAATTGTAAGTGCTGTTACCACAAGACAAAAACCATCCCTTAGGGAGCATTAGATTATAGATAAAACTGGGAATCACAATGGTCTTATTACAACTCATGGAATTATTCAGGGGGCTAGCAAGCCTACTATTCTTTTTACAAGTGTCGTCAATATAATCATATACACTATTCTTAGGTAATCCACTTTTTATGTCCCTACTATCACAATATAACGTCATATCCTGGGAAAAGGTAAAACAAGTCCCTGCTGTAGTCACATTAATAGTAATTATTCTAATATTATCCCTGCTATTTCCTAATTTCTGACTCTCCCCACAGAAGTCATACAAGGGAATAAAACATTGTGTATAGCTAGCCATCGATCAGACTTCAAGGAGGGATTCATTGGGTGTAGGCACAGCAATAACACATGTTTGTATAAGATCCCGTGGACTCTGTAAGTCTTTAAGGCACAATGAACTAACATTTAGGGCATTTGCCACCCTGACTATACTATTCTGTTCAGAATAAAAGGGGACGGGAGCAAAGGGATATTGCTCCTGAGCTCTTTTATATACTGACTGATTATTTGGTGCACCGCAGAAGAAACTCATCTCCTCTGGGTGATAAATACATGTAGTAATAAGCCAGACTGGCAAGAAAACAGAGATTAACAAAGATTAATAATTATCAGCCGACAAATATTGATGTCCCGAACTATTCGCCGGCGAACAGTTTCCGGCGAACATAGCTTGTTCACGTTCGCCACGGCGGGCAAACATATGCGATGTTTGGTCCGCCCCCTATACATCATCATTGAGCAAACTTTGACCCTGTACCTCACAGTCAGCAGACACATTCCAGCCAACCAGCATACCCTCTCTCCCAGACCCTCCCACCTTCTATCAAAAAGCAAGGACAGCATCCATCTTAGATTCATTCTGAAGCTGCAGTGTCACAAATTTCATTAAGTTGTAATCGCAATGCGATTAATACAGGTTATATTAATCGCATTGCAAATTCAACTTAGAGCTGGGTTCCTAATGGTTGTATTGCTAGAATATAACGAAGATTGAGAATATAGTGCTATATTCGTTATATTCGTCAATTCTAGCAATACAACCATTAGGAGCTCAGATCTAAGTTGTAATCGCAATGCGATTAATACAGGTTATATTAATCACATTGCGAATTCAACTTAGAGCTGGGTTCCTAATGGTTGTATTGCTAGAATATAACGAAGATTGAGAATATAGTGCTATATTCGTTATATTCGTCAATTCTAGCAATACAACCATTAGGAACTCAGATCTAAGTTGTAATCGCAATGCGATTAATACAGGTTTTATTAATCGCATTGCAAATTCAACTTAGAGCTGGGTTCCTAATGGTTGTATTGCTAGAATATAACAAAGATTGAGAATATAGTGCTATATTCGTCATATTCGTCAATTCTAGCAATATAACCATTAGGAACCTAGCTCTTAATTGAATTCGCAATGCGATTAATGCAGGTTATATTAATCGCATTGCGAATTCAACTAACCAACTCTGCGTCCCACTACGTGGGAGTTTTGCCATGGATCCTCCTCCGGCACGCCACAGTCCAGGTGTTAGTCCCCTTGAAACAACTTTTCCATCACTATTGTGGCCAGAAAGAGTCCCTCTGGGTTTTAAAATTCGCCTGTCTATTGAAGTCTATGGCGGTTCACCCGGTTCGCCCGTTTGCCGTTCGCGAACGGAAAATTTTATGTTCGCGACATCTCTACAGACAAACAAATCTCCCAGAATACTGTGGGGTCATCATCTTCAGCCTGTGGCAAGGGACTTTTCAGGGAAACTTCTTCTGAGCTCCCCTCTTTGTTCAGGGATTTCACACCTGCTTCACCCTCTTTGTCTTTGTCTGTCACCAGAGAAGAAACCTCAGGGACCCTTTTCACTCTGCTAGCGTGAATCCAGATTGGAGCCTCTTCTGTGAGAATCGCTGTTCTGGTGACTGCTACCACTCGGGTGGGTGGTCCAAACGGGAACTCAGTCTGTTTTCGTCCTTTTGCCAGGCGCTGGACTATCACCACGTCTCCTGGTTGGAAAGGATGCGTAGGTTCCTGTGGAGAGAAAGGAGAGGCACGAGCAACATCTCGCTCAATTTGATCTAAAGTTTCTACAAGTTTCCTCACATATTCTGCCTGTACTTCTTCTAGATCCCCTTTTTCTATCACGGGGGCCTTTTGACCCCAAGGGGTGAGGAAAGGTCTTCCCATTAGGACTTGAAATGGTGAGTAACCAGTATTCTTATTAGGCTGCATCCTAATTTCTGCTAGGGCTATGGGCAAGAACCTTTTCCAATTAGTGAACATGCCTCCAGTAATTTTCCTTATTTTTTCATTAATTGTTCTATTCATCCTTTCTACTACCCCGGAACTCTGTGGGTGATAAGGGAGGTGGAACTTCCAGTCTATCCTAAGGGCTTTGGAAAGCTCCTTACATACCCTGGACGCAAAAGCTGGGCCATTATCAGAGTTCATTTGAACAGGACACCCCCATCTGGGGATGATCACTTGTAACAAAATTTTTACCACAATTTGTGTGGTTTCATTGGTAGTAGGAAAAACCTCCGGCCATCTAGAGAACATATCCACAATTACAAGGGCATACTTCTGCTTTCTTCCTGTCTTTGGGATATGGGTGAAGTCAATTTGTAAGTGTGTGAATGGCGAAGTCAGGTAATTCAGATGCTGGTGTTGGGCCTTCTTTGAATTATTTGGCTTGTTTCTGAGACATATACCGTGAAACATAAGATTGTACCTTTGATCTAAGACTTAAATATTTCACTTATGAGTGTCTCAATTGGTATAAAAAAATATCTCCAAATGAGGTCAGTGGTCCCCTATGGTGAAGACCATGATATTGTGCAATTAAAATCTGGGCGCTTGCAACTGGAATACATGGTTTCCCCTCTTTGCAGATAAGACCCGTATCAGGGTCTTGTACTGCACCTACCGACTGCCATTCTATTTTGTCACTACTGGTATCCAAATACTGGAGGATTAGCAATAGATTGTCAGTAAGGATAATGTCTGGAACTAGGGAGGGCATTTGAACTGTTGCTGCCGTTCTAATAGCAGCCTATTTTACTGCCTGATCAGCTAGGGCATTCCCTTTAGCTATGTGCTTTTGGAGACCAGTATGTGCCTTACAATGTATAATAGCAACTTTGCTTGGTAATTGTATGGCGGCCAGGATATCATGTACTAGGGTGGAATGTGGGATTTGTCTCCCATCTGCAGCTATGAAGCCTCTCCTCTGCCAGATTACCCCATGATCATGTACAACCCCAAAGGAATACTTGGAATCGGTGTATACATTTAAATCTCTCCCCTCAAAAAGACAACAAGCTCTAGTGAGGGCAATCAGTTCAGCTGCTTGGGCTGACTGAAAGGGTATAGGATTCGATTCCAGTATAACATCAGGGAGTTGAACCACAGCGTATCCTGCATGATAAGTGTTGTCATTAGGGCGGGAACAGGATCCATCCACAAAAATATCAGGTGCTCCTTCAATGGGTGTGGACTGTAAGTCAGGCCTAGGTGAGGTATGTTTATGTATAAGTTCAGTACATGCATGAGGAGGAGGCAAATCATCCTGCTCTCCCTTGTAGCCAAGTAGGGCATTCAGTATATCCATTGGACCGGATGCTGAGTATTTGACATGAAGTTGAGGATTAGATAGCAACAAAACTTCATATCCACTCAGTCTTTGTGCTGACATATGTTGTGTATGTATGTTCTTCAATAGAGCCTGAACATTGTGTGAGGTATGCAGAGTGGTGGGGTGACCTGGGGTGATAGGCGTGGACATCTCAGCGACCATAGCACAGGCTGCCAAACTCCTGAGACACACAGGCATGCCCTGAACCTGTACGGGAACCACTTTTGAGAAAAAAGCAACAGGGCGGAATTTGCCTCCATGATCTTGCGCCAGGACTCCCGCCATGGTTTTGCAATTGTCCCGGGAAACATCACGCAATAGTCGGGGAGGCCCAAACCAGGACTTGAAACCATTGCACATTTCAAATGACTAAAAGCTTGTAACATTTCATAAGACCATTTAATGGAGTCAGACATATCAGTATTTGTACACAAACATAGAAAAGGATTCTTTACGGTAAGAGCAGTGAGACTATGGAACTCTCTGCCTGAGGAGGTGGTGATGGTGAGTACAATAAAGGAATTCAAGAGGGGCCTGGATGTATTTCTGGAGTGTAATAATATTACAGGATATAGCTACTAGAGAGGTTGCCTGATTGGAGTCGGGAAGGAATTTTTTATTCCCCTAAAGTGAGGAAAATTGGCTTCTACCTCACAGTTTTTTTTTTTGCCTTCCTCTGGATCAACTTGCAGGATGACAGGCCGAACTGGATGGACAAATGTCTTTTTTCGGCCGTATGTACTATGTTACTAGTATTAGTGGCTTGTCTCAGAATATTAGCATAGTAGGAACAATCAGTAATCCATTGGCGGCAGTAACCAATCATGCCAAGAAAAGTCAACATGTCTTTCTTGGTTTGTGGGCGGGGCAGACCCAGTACGGTGGTAATTCTGGCATGGCTGATTTTCCTCTCACCTTTACCGAGAATAAAGCCCAACTACTCAACACTTTCCATACACCATTGTAATTTCTTCCTAGAAACTTTGTGACCACATTCATATAACCACAGTAATAAACTAACACAGTCTGCCTGGCAGGCCTCCCGAGTAGAACTACATATGAGGAGATCGTCCACATATTGTAGAAGGACAGAACCATGAGGGGCAGTCCAAGGGCGCAATGTAACTTGGAGGACAATGGAGTAGACTACTGGGGAGTCTACATAACCCTGAGGCATTCTACACCAAGTATACTGGCAAAATTTAAATGTAAAGGCAAAAAGTGGCCGTGTCTCCTTGTCAACTGGGACAGAAAAAAATGCATTCTTTAAATCAATAACAGAGAAAAACTCTGCATGGGCAGGAATAGCCGATAGCAGAGATGGTATGTCTGGAACCACAGGGGCTATGGGTATGATCTGTGCATTTACCGCTCTAAGATCCTGGACAAACCTAAAGGTATTATCTGCCTTTCTCACTAGGTTGATAGGTGTATTATAGGGGGAAATAATTTCCTCAATAACCCCTGCCTCTAGGAATTCATTCAACATAGACTCAATCCCCTTTTCTTTTTCTGGGGAAAGGGGGTATTGTTTAATATAAACAGGTGCAGTGCCAGGCTTAAGCATTGCCATATATGGTGTACAAGAGATAAGGCCAACATCTTGGTCAGTATTTGCCCAAACCACAGGAGGAACCGGATCAAGTAGCGGATCCTGAAGTTGGCATTCCAAATATAAAAAACAATTATCCTTTGGTACATGAATGGACATAATTGAGGATGTGACATGTAGGTGTCCCGTCTTGCTAATCCCCAACTGCAACCTTAGCAGAACAAACAAATCTCTCCCTAATAAATTCACAGGACAATTTGGAATGATCCTGAAACTGTGTGTGAACATTGACTGGTGCTTGTATGGATGTTGATCGAGAGGGGAGGAGTTTTATAAGATCTTGTCAGTATCCCATTAATTCCCACAGAGGGCTCAGCATTCTCTCTTGGACCACTATAATAATCCTCACATATAGTACTACTAGTAGCACCAGAATCCACAAGAAAAGGGAGAGGACGTCCCTCTATGATTAACACAATCAGTGGTGATCCCTTATAGTGGTTTGTGATGAGAGTGAATGCTGGGATACTGTCCCCTGGGCATCCTCGTTGTGATGTCTGCTGCCCCCAGGCTACGGGGAAAACAAGGGGTATTATTCTGGGGCTGGGGCAGTGGGGGGGGGGGGATCTCGGATCTGAGCTTGTGGATATGGTTGGGTGCCTTGAGCTTGGGTATCATTTAGGGCATGTTGCCTAAGTGGGTAAGGGTATCGACTGATCCAGTGGTAGAGATGTCACGAACATAAAATTTTCCGTTCATGAGCGGCGAACGCGAATTTCCGCAAATGTTCGCGAACCGGGCGAACCGCCATAGACTTCAATAGGCAGGCGAATTTTAAAACCCACAGGGTCTCTTTCTGGCCAGAATAGTGGTGGAAAAGTTGTTTCAAGGGGACTAACACCTGGACTGTGGCATGCCTGAGGGGGATCCATGGCAAAACTCCCATGGAAAATTACGTAGTTGACGCAGAGCCGGGTTTTAATCCATAAAGGGCATAAATCACATAACATTCCTAAATTGTTTGGAATAACGTGCTTTAAAACATCCAGTGTGTGTATACGATCAGGTATGATGTTGTATCGATCAGGTAGTGTAAGGGTTACGCCCGCTTCACAGTGACAGACCAAACTCTGACAGACCAAACTCCCCGTTTAACGCACCGCAAACAGTCCATTTGCACAACCGCAAACTACCCATTTGCACAAGGTTGGATACCAAGCTAGCCATGTTCCGTTCCTTGTCCTCACTGACATCATTGAAGGTCTCTTCCTCCACCCAGCCACGTACAACACCAAGGGTCCCCGAAAGGTGACAACAAGCCCCCTGGGATGCCTGCTGTGGTTGGTCTTCCACCTCCTCAAAGTCATCTTCCTCCTCTGACTCCTCTTCTTCAGACTCCTCTCTCTGCATTGCCGCAGGTCCAGCAATCGACGACGACAAGGCTGCTTCTGGTGGTGATGGTGACCACAACTCTTCCTCTTCATGCTCGTCTATGGCCTGATCCAGCACTCTTCGCAGGGCACGCTCCAGAAAAAACGCATATGGGATGAGGTCGATGATGTTGCCTTGGGTTTGACTGACCAGGTTTGTCACCTCCGCAAAAGGACGCATGAGCCTACCGCCATTGTGCGTGAGCGTTCAGTAAAGCGCCCAAAAAATACCAAGCTCCGCAGAGGCTGTCCTCTTTTTTTTTTATTAAAAAAATCAGTTCTTACCAGTTTAATCTCTGTTTTGTCCCCTATCAGGGGCCGGTGTTTGGAATAGATTTTAGGAACCGGGAGATGGAAAAAGATGGTTGGTCGGTCCTCTTACTTCCAATTTTGGACACTGCGCGTGCGCCGTGCAATGTACTGTGCCACCCTATATGAGTGGTGTGTTAAGTAGTACTATTCCTGTCAGTTTAATCCCTGTTACGTCCCCTATCAGGGGCCGGTGTATAGAATAGATTTTAGGAACGGGAGATGGAAAAAGATGGTTGGTCGGTCCTCTTATTTCCAATTTTGGGCACTGTGCGTGCACCGTGCAATGTACTGTGCCACCCTATATGAGTGGTGGGCAGTGGGCACATTACAGTCTCTGGGCCTGACACTCACTGGCAGGCAACTGCAATTATATTACAGAGAAAAAAAATTATGACTTTTTTATCTGCAAGGTATTGTGCCACCTTTCTCCATTAACTTATTTTGGAATTGATCTTTATTCAGACCAGGCCATTCGGAGATCATTTGTTTAACAGTAAGCTGGAGATGTGGCTGTAGATTGGTGAGCAAAGTCTGAATGAGCATAGAATGCATATTATCCTGAATACTCATTCCTGCCTCCAGAGTCCAAACTTCATTAAACCTCTTCCAAAAGTCTATAACAGACTCTCCTGATTTTTGTTTACAGGCTACAGCAGTGTGGCAACCAGGACCTAGTCTAAAAACACCTCTCCATTTCACACTTAATTTCTTCCCACATTGTGTCTATGCCTGCCTCAGTATTTAATTTATAATTTCTAGCCGGCGTATTCGGGGGCTCTACAGTGCTTATAGAGGGGACCTTACTCGAATCCCTGGGGGAAATTGTGCGCAACGATCCCATCTATTATAAGGTGCATATCCTCCTGAGTCAGACATCTGCCTTTACAAGCTCTCTTCAAATAATGAAATGTCAGAGATGAAGATGAAGAGGGTTTAGGGCAGTGTTTAACAATCTTATTAATATCATCTACTTCAATAGGTTTCTTTAACAAGGTGTCCCCTACAGTCATAAAAGGGAACTGTTCCTCAAGGTCACTGTCCTCATCAGGAAGAGGTATATGTTCAGGTTTGGGAAAAGACTTTTGTGATCTAAGGCGCCTGGGAGATATGACATCCCCATCACCAACAGCACCAGCCACTGGATCCTGACCACTCTGATCAGCCATAGGTTTGGGCAACTGCGGAGGTGGCTGCGGGAGCTGGGGAGCTGTAGGTGGTTGGATGTTGGTAGCAATATATCCAGCCAGTAAATCTAAGTCATCTTTTGAAAGGGATGGATATATATGTGAGATATTTCCTAAATAGGGAGGAGGGGGCTTCTGAAGTGAACCCCTTGTCAATCATTTTTCTAACTCATGTTTCTTTTTATATCCCTCCTGGTTCTCTGCCTTCTGTTTCTTAACCTTTTTATTTGGTCTGTCATACCAATATGGTGCATAAGTAAACCAAATGTCCCACTGGGGTTCTGGACCATAATATGGGTAGGCTTCAGTGTTACCCAAACATAACCATTTTACTATGTCCATATGGAAGGTGTCATTAGCCCCTTCCCGAGGGAACGAATTTATACTCTTCATCCCCTCTGTCCATCCTGCCATATTATCCACCCAGAGAGTAACTAAATAATAATCAGTCCCACAGACCCGGGCTACATAATCCTTACATGTAATGCACCCATTACTTATAACTTAATTGAGACGGAGGCAGAGTAGAACTCTCCCCAGGACTGGCTGTACTGAACCGTAAAGGCTCTGACAATGCCTGTCAACTGGGTATAAAGGACTTATGTCTATGCTCAACTTCCTTCTCAACTGTCTGTTAGTATTATCCCTTAAAATCGTCACTTGCGTCCACCAGTTTCTGGGTTTAGCGAGTTTCCCCTCACCAGAGTGGTGGGGCATCTTATGGTTCTCCAGGACACACAATAAAGTTAGTACAGTTTTCACTGTATCATTTGCTGCTTACCTTCAGCATAAAATAAAATTACTTAATGCTTCATAACATCATAACATAATAGAGGGCATAAGAAAAGTGACAGATAAGAAGCGATAGAAATTGGCTGACAAGAGAAACCAGGGTGGAGACAATATTTGAATTCTTCCCAAAATAATTCCTCTTTTAAATCCTTCCCTAAAGAATTTATCTTTTAGACTTGGCCAGTAGTCTATTTAAAATCTATCTTGCCTAAAGATAGATAGTATTCCTTTCAGTGTGTCTGAAGTGGATTCAAAATAGAAACAACAGAGAGTTTTCGGAAAGCATCGGAATTTCCCCAGTCCTTAAAGGCAGGGATTTTCCGTACTTACTGAATTCCTGTGTGTTCTATTCCGGACAGAGCCCCCAGCTGAAAGAGATCTGCTTCTGTACACACCCTGATTTCTCCTTCATCTCCAAAGACAGGCGCCTGGAGAGCTGTCAATGACCCACACAATATGGTCTCTGAAACAGCTCAGAGTTTATTCTGAGAATACAGCTTCTTATACCTACATCCATACATACAGGAAACAGATATGGTTCACATTACAATAGTGCTGAGTAAAGACAATTCCTTATATGGAAATAAGGCTAATGTAAATACATTCACCCTCTAGTATGATGTCACCCAACATCCTGTCATTCATACAGATCATATAGCTTATTCTATTTAACCCTTCAATACTGACATCCAATATTATTTTCAATGATTGTTGCAACTTTCTTTGCAAGTTATCACCTACACCATCATCATAATACACGCTCTCCTTTTGCTTGCTGAGGAGATTTTTTATCTCCGTTTGAATATTATTGCCAAGCCATCAGGAGGGGTGTTTGAAGGGGGTACATTTATCCTGTGTATCTTTGGTGTGCCGCTGATTCGCAGCGCTACTGCATTACTGCAATTTACTTTATTAATTATTACTCATTTTGTTGTCTTTTATGATGCCATTTAATAAAAATTCATTATCAACGTATATGTGTGTTCTTGTCTGTTGGTTATATTGAGTATTTGCTCACACATAATCCTTCATCTTTTTGATGATTGTTTTGGTTATAAATGTTAAAGATAATACAAACGGATACGTTCTGAACGGATGCATGCTGTTGTATTATCGGTGTGGATCCGTCTGTGCAGTCCCATGACGGATCTGCACCAAACGCGAGTGTGAAAGTAGCCTTAGTCTTATCTTATTAGAATGTCATTGTTTTAATCAAGTCTTTGTGATACCCAATGGTTTATACTTCAGTAATGTATTACTGACAAAAAAAGAATGTTTTTTTTTTCTTTATCGATAGGAGCATGAATATTGCTAGTGCTGTCTTGAAGTGGGCATGTAGAGATAGTAAGAAATAATAGGCTTTTCAAACAGCTAATTAAAGAATACATGCAGATACAGTCAAAGCTGATGAAAAGGGAAGTGGGTGTGAAAATAGGTTTGCTTCTGAATGGTCATTAAAAAGTCTATTGTACCAACTCAGTCATCGTAAATTGTGAATTTGCAACATCCCTTATAAAACCGGATCAGGGAAAAGTGTAAATTTTTCCATATAAAATACGTACTATACTACTTATGGTTCAATACAATTAATTTGAGTTTTCTCTTTAGGTCAAAAAACAATTCTCACATAATAAGTCATATATAATATAGGATTTTAAAAACAAAGAAAAAATAAAACTAAAATAATAAAAACAAACAAAACAATGAAAGCTTTCCACAATTTATAGCTAGACTTGCGCTGACATGTGATGGGATTGGAAGTATCCATTTGATAACATGGAGCTCAAACACTGGGAACATAATTTATAACAATATCTATTATAGCAGAATTTATTCCTATATTTAGAAGTAGAACAGTGTTGTGGTTGTCCAGTTAATTGCTCAGTAAATAACCCTATATCACAACTGCCTATAAAGTGCCTGCATGCTACAAGACAGAGAATGAAAAAGGGTTATATGTTCCTTACCTTCTGAGATATAAAATATAAACATGTTACTATGTTATGCATCTTTTACTGAAAACAATAAAAGCTCTTGTTTAACCCTTTCCCATCACAGCCATTTTTTATTTAACGTTTTTTTTCCTCCCTGCCTTCCATGAGCCACAACTTTTTTTCTTTTTCCGTGCACATAGCCCTAAGAGAGGTTTTTTACAGGACAAATTATATTTTGTAATTACTCCATTTAATGGTCCATGTAATGTACTGAGAAGCTGTAGAAATAAATATCTGTGGGGTGGAAATAGGAAAAAAAGACACTTTTGTCATTGATTTTTTTTTTTTCCTGCATTAACTGTGGGCTAAAAACATGTTAAATGAGTTATTCCACAAAAAAAATATTCTTCCGTTTTCAAACCAGCAGTTGAGTCTCAATTGTTTTGTAATTGCATTACATTTAGTATAGCCACTGAATAATTCATTCAATGAAATCTATCTGCATAGCGCCACCTGCTGTTTGCTTGTATTATTATTGTAATTGCATTGACTTTCCATGTGTACAAGTAACTGCTGTGGCAAACCACTGGCCTCAGTGGTGGTGTCCTGTGTACTGCTGAAACCAGTACTCGCAACACTGAGACCTGTGTGCATTGAACAATACAACCAGGAAGATTAGGTCAGCGGCATGGAGGACCAGAGCGCAGCAGAGCTTCTGTTATTATTTTAGCACATTTACAAGGGCTGCCCAAGTTTTTAATAGTTAAAAATGTTAAATATGTTAAAAATAATGGTAAAATGATAAAATAAAATATGTTAAAAATAATGGAAAAAATTTGCATCTTAGCTTCTAGTCTATGGCCATTCATTGTAAAATTAAGTAAACTGAACCTAAAGAAAGCAATGATTGTCGGATGTCATGAGATGCATTTCTTTGGTATTTCAGTTGGCCAAATGAAGGGTTGCAATGAAATACATAAGATGTTTTGGCTGTCTTCAGTCATCTTTCAGTGCAACAGATCGTTTGATGAATTATGTAGCCAACGTGCCCACTTCTTTTAAAATGTTATCCACGTCACTACAAGATGCTTTGGATAATTTATTTTTTTCATCTTCCTAGATTATCAGAACAATGAATAGCTAGTCTTCAAATAATATGTGTACTAAGTATAATAAACATATTTCACAAAAAAAATTATGAACCAAGAAGGAGTTGTTGGAACCAAATGAAACTTTCTATGTGTCAATGTAATGATGACATGTGTAAGTGATTACAGTACTAGAGTGAAATTATATGACATCATTCACACCTCCTCCCCTCCACGCAACATTTTGGGAGTACACACCCTTTAGTCATGCGATGAATGTTCTTATATGATTTGAAAGACCGTCATAGAGACATGTCTAGCAGTCAATGATCTCTCACCAAGAGGTACATTAGCCAAAAGTAGCCTCTGAGAGCTATTTATAGTGCAACATTTGTATTCCTGTAATCATTTACATATCTTACTTGAGACATAACTGCATGCTGAGTTTTGTGGCAATTCAACTTTTCTATTTTGGTGTGTTACTTTTTTTGTTAATGTAAGTATATGAAAACTAGCTATATATGGTTCTGTATTAAAGAGAAGTAAACAGAAACTTTATCCAAAGCAAATAGCAGTGACTTGGATAACTTTGGAAAAGTAGAGGGCACTTTGTCTATTTAATCCATCAAAAGATTTGATGCGTTGGAAGATGAATGAAGACAGCAAAAGCATCTAAGGTCCTTGATCTCAATCCTTCAATTTGGCCAACTCAGCCACAAAGCAGCAAAGAAGCGGCATCTCCTGACATTTTTACAGAAACATGAACAAGTAGTAACCCAGTCATGTATATGTAAGAACAGATTACTAATTTTTTAAAGGTATATTTCTATTAGTTACCCACCCATAATCAGATCATGAAAATGAACCCTATACGCACTTGCTCTCGATTACTATATTACTGTATGTACCATTGAATACTATATGTTTAGTTGAAGTAGTCTACAGTGTTTGATAGAAAAAAGACTGCTCAATGTTCAGAATGGTCAGAAGGTTTTACAGAGCATGAGCCCTTTCTTCTAGAATGCTGTATTCAGTGGGACCTCACTGTACAGCTCCTATTATGAAGAATAGGGACATTCTAGAGACATAGATCACAAGATCTTTTGTAGATTTTAGTATTGCAACTCAACCCTTTTTAATACCTTGACGACCTCTGCAGTAAATGTTCGGTGGAAGTCATCATTTTACAGATGGCGGCCACTCGTGCCATTTTTTCAAACACTAGAGGCTCGAGGCTAATGTCTAAGGCTAATCACAGATATTTAACCCCTCAGATGCCGTGGTCAAATGTGACCATAGTCAAGTAACAGCCTTTCCTGCCTGGGATCAGGGAAGCTGTTACATTTGAGTGATGGCTCGGGGCCTGCTTGAGGCTCTGATACCTATCACTGGTATATTCCAATACAGGTCTGCAGGTGGCAACACTGTATTGGAATACTATGAATAGTGTGTTCTGCGATGGCTAAATATACATCACAGCATACAATTGGCAATCTAACAATTGCTGGTTAAAGTCACCTAGGTAGGGATGAGCGAACCCGAACTGTATAGTTCGGGTTCGTACCGAATTTTGCGGTGTCCGTGACACGGACCCGAACCCGAACATTTTCGTAAAAGTCCGGGTTCGGGTTCAGTGTTCGGCGCTTTCTTGGCGCTTTTTGAAAGGCTGCAAAGCAGCCAATCAACAAGCGTCATACTACTTGCCCCAAGAGGCCATCACAGCCTTGCCTACTATTGGCATGGCTGTGATTGGCCAGTGCAGCATGTGACCCAGCCTCTATATAAGCTTGGGTCACGTAGCGCTGCACGTCACTCTGCTGATTCAAGCATAGGGAGAGGTTGCAGCTGCGACGTTAGGGCGAGATTAGGCAGATTAACTCCTCCAAAAGACTTCATTCTGTGATCGATCTGCAGCTGTGGATCATTGAAGTGCTAATATCGACTTGCTCACTTTTTTGAGGCTGCCCAGAGCGTTTTTAGATCACTTTTTTCTGGGGTGATCGGCGGCCATTTTGTGGCTTGTGGTGCGCCAGCAAAAGCTATCACCAAGTTTATTTAACCATCAATAGTGTGGTTATTTTGTGCTATATCTTACATCAGCTGCAGACTGAGCCTGTGTCACCGAAGTGCATTTAACCATCAACAGTCTGGTTATTTTTTGGCCATATACTACATCAGCTGCAGGCTGAGCCTGTGTCACCGAAGTGCATTTAACCATCAACAGTCTGGTTATTTTATGGCCATATACTACATCTGGTGCAGGCTGAGCCTGTGTCACCCAAGTGCATTTAACCATCAATAGTGTGGTTATTTTCTGGCCATATACTACATCAGGGGCAAGTTGAGCCTCTCACCCAGCGCCTAAAAAATAGACCTGACATTTCTATTCAACCAAATTTGTACTGGTCAAGTTATTTGTAGTGACCGTAAAAGCACACTTTTTGTTCTGGGTTGAAAAACTATTCCCAAATTTGCCATTCTCAAAATAACTAGTTTCTGCTATATGAGGCCTACTTGAAATCTATCCCAAAAAGGATATCTTACATTGAAGGTGCTGATAGTGTCATTCAGAAAAACCTAAGACACACGCTACCGTGCAGATAGAAGTCTAATTCTGTGATTAAACCTATACCTGTCACACAGCGCAAAAAAAAAAACAGGCCTCACATTTCTATTCAACCAAATCTGTACTGTTTTAGCTGGTCAAGTTATTTGTAGTGACCGTAAAAGCACATTTTTTGTTCTGGGTTGAAAAACTATTCCCAAATTTGCCATTCTCAAAATAACTAGTTTCTGCTATATGAGGCCAACTTGAAATCTATCCCAAAAAGGATATCTTACATTGAAGGTGCTGATAGTGTCATTCAGAAAAACCTAAGACACACGCTACCGTGCAGATAGAAGTCTAATTCTGTGATTAAACCTATACCTGTCACACAGCGCAAAAAAATAAACAGGACTCACATTTCTATTCAACCAAATCTGTACTGTTTTAGCTGGTCAAGTTATTTGTAGTGACCGTAAAAGCACATTTTATGTTCTGGGTTGAAAAACTATTCCCAAATTTGCTATTCTCAAAATAACTAGTTTCTGCTATATGAGGCCTACTTGAAATTTATCCCAAAAAGGATATCTTACATTGAAGGTGCTGATAGTGTCATTCAGAGAAACCTAAGACACACGCTACCATGCAGATAGAAGTCTAATTCTGTGATTAAACCTATACCTGTCACACAGCGCAAAAAAAAACAGGCCTCACATTTCTATTCAACCAAATCTGTACTGTTTTAGCTGGTCAAGTTATTTGTAGTGACCATAAAAGCACACTTTTTGTTCTGGGTTGAAAAACTATTCCCAAATTTGCCATTCTCAAAATAACTAGTTTCTGCTATATGAGGCCAACTTGAAATCTATCCCAAAAAGGATATCTTACATTGAAGGTGCTGATAGTGTCATTCAGAAAAACCTAAGACACACGCTACCGTGCAGATAGAAGTCTAATTCTGTGATTAAACCTATACCTGTCACACAGCTCAAAAAAAAAACAGGCCTCACATTTCTATTCAACCAAATCTGTACTGTTTTAGCTGCTCAAGTTATTTGTAGTGACCGTAAAAGCACACTTTTTGTTCTGGGTTGAAAAACTATTCCCAAATTTGCCACTCTCAAAATTGTGGTGAACGGGAACAACGAGGAAAACATCTAATAAGGGACGCGGACGCGGACGTGGACATGGTCGTGGTGGTGTTAGTGGACCCTCTGGTGCTGGGAGAGGACGTGGCCGTTCTGCCACAGCCACACGTCCTAGTGAACCAACTACCTCAGGTCCCAGTAGCCAGCAGAATTTACAGCGATATTTTGTGGGGCCCAATGCCGTTCTAAGGATGGTAAGGCCTGAGCAGGTACAGGCATTAGTCAATTGGGTGGCCGACAGTGGATCCAGCACGTTCACATTATCTCCCACCCAGTCTTCTGCAGAAAGCGCACAGATGGCGCATGAAAACCAAGCCCATCGGTCTGTCACATCACCCCCATGCATATCAGGGAAACTGTCTGAGCCTAAAGTTATGCAGCAGTCTCTTATGCTGTTTGAAGACTCTGCTGCCAGGGTTTCCCAAGGGCATCCACCTAGCCCTTCCACAGGGGTGGAAGAGATAGAATGCACTAACGCACAACCACTTATTTTTCCTGATGATGAGGACATGGGAATACCACCTCAGCACGTCTCTGATGATGACGAAACACAGGTGCCAACTGCTGCGTCTTTCTGCAGTGTGCAGACTGAACAGGAGGTCAGGGATCAAGACTGGGTGGAAGACGATGCAGGGGACGATGAGGTCCTAGACCCCACATGGAATGAAGGTCGTGCCACTGACTTTCACAGTTCGGAGGAAGAGGCAGTGGTGAGACCAAGCCAACAGCGTAGCAAAAGAGGGAGCAGTGGGCAAAATCAGAACACCCGCCGCCAAGAGACTCCGCCTGCTACTGACCGCCGCCATCTGGGACCGAGCACCCCAAAGGCAGCTTCAAGGAGTTCCCTGGCATGGCACTTCTTCAAACAATGTGCTGACGACAAGACCCGAGTGGTTTGCACGCTGTGCCATCAGAGCCTGAAGCGAGGCATTAACGTTCTGAACCTTAGCACAACCTGCATGACCAGGCACCTGCATGCAAAGCATGAACTGCAGTGGAGTAAACACCTTAAAAACAAGGAACTCACTCAGGCTCCCCCTGCTACCTCTTCTGCTGCTGCCGCCGCCTCGGCCTCTTCTGCTGCTGCCGCCGCCTCGGCCTCTTCCTCCGCCTCTGGAGGAACGTTGGCACCTGCCGCCCAGCAAACATGGGATGTACCACCAACACCACCACCTGCGTCACCAAGCATCTCAACCATGTCACACGGCAGCGTTCAGCTCTCCATCTCACAAACATTTGAGATAAAGCGTAAATTCCCACCTAGCCACCCTCGATCCCTGGCCCTGAATGCCAGCATTTCTAAACTACTGGCCTATGAAATGCTGTCATTTAGGCTGGTGGACACACACAGCTTCAAACAGCTCATGTCGCTTGCTGTCCCACAGTATGTTGTTCCCAGCCGGCACTACTTCTCCAAGAGAGCCGTGCCTTCCCTGCACAACCAAGTGTCCGATAAAATCAAGTGTGCACTGCGCAACGCCATCTGTGGCAAGGTCTACCTAACCACAGATACGTGGACCAGTAAGCACGGCCAGGGACGCTATATCTCCCTAACTGCACACTGGGTAAATGTAGTGGCGGCTGTGCCCCAGGCGGAGAGCTGTTTGGCGCACGTCCTTCCGCCGCCAAGGATCGCAGGGCAACATTCTTTGCCTCCTGTCTCCTCCTCCTCCTACTCAGCTTCCTCCTCTTCTTCTTCCACCTGCTCATCCAGTCAGCCACACACCTTCACCACCAACTTCAGCACAGCCCGGGGAAAACGTCAGCAGGCCGTTCTGAAACTCATATGTTTGGGGGACAGGCCCCACACCGCACAGGAGTTGTGGGGGGTATAGAACAACAGACCGACGAGTGGTTGCTGCCGGTGAGCCTCAAGCCCGGCCTGGTGGTGTGCGATAATGGGCGAAATCTCGTTGCAGCTCTGGGACTAGCCGGTTTGACGCACACTCTGCCGCTGCTCGCCTGTCTGCGCTACAGCGTAACTTCGGCCTTCCCGCTCACCGCCTCATATGCGACGTACCCACCAGGTGGAACTCCACCTTGCATATGCTGGACAGACTGTGCGAGCAGCAGCAGGCCATAGTGGAGTTTCAGCTGCAGCACGCACGGGTCAGTCGCACTGCGGATCAGACACACTTCACCACCAATGACTGGGCCTCCATGCGAGACCTGTGTGCCCTGTTGCGTTGTTTCGAGTACTCCACCAACATGGCCAGTGGCGATGACGCCGTTATCAGCGTTACAATACCACTTCTATGTCTCCTTGAGAAAACACTTAGGGCGATGATGGAAGAGGAGGTGGCCGAGGAGGAAGAGGGGTCATTTTTAGCACTTTCAGGCCAGTCTCTTCGAAGTGACTCAGAGGGAGGTTTTTTGCAACACCAGAGGCCAGGTACAAATGTGGCCAGACAGGGCCCACTACTGGAGGACGAGGAGGACAAGGATGAGGAGGAGGTGGAGGAGGATGAGGATGAAGCATGTTCACAGCGGGGTGGCACCCAAAGCAGCTCGGGCCCATCACTGGTGCGTGGCTGGGGGGAAATACAGGACGATGACGATACGCCTCCCACAGAGGACAGCTTGTCCTTACCTCTGGGCAGCCTGGCACACATGAGCGACTACATGCTGCAGTGCCTGCGCAACGACAGCAGAGTTGCCTACATTTTAACGTGTGCGGAGTACTGGGTTGCCACCCTGCTGGATCCCCGGTACAAAGACAATGTGCCCACCTTACTTCCTACACTGGAGCGTGATAGGAAGATGCGCGAGTACAAGCGCACGTTGGTAGACGCGCTACTGAGAGCATTCCCAAATGTCACAGGGGAACCAGTGGAAGCCCAAGGCGAAGGCAGAGGAAGAGCAAGAGGTCGCCAACGCAGCTGTGTCACGCCCAGATCCTCTGAGGGCAGGGTTAGCATGGCAGAGATGTGGAAAAGTTTTGTCAACACGCCACAGCTAACTGCACCACCACCTGATACGGAACGTGTTAGCAGGAGGCAACATTTCACTAACATGGTGGAACAGTACCTGTGCACACCCCTCCACGTACTGACTGATGGTTCGGCCCCATTCAACTTCTGGGTCTTCAAATTGTCCACGTGGCCAGAGCTAGCCTTTTATGCCTTGGAGGTGCTGGCCTGCCCGGCGGCCAGCGTTTTGTCTGAACGTGTATTCAGCACGGCAGGGGGCGTCATTACAGACAAACGCAGCCGCCTGTCTACAGCCAATGTGGACAAGCTGACGTTCATAAAAATGAACCAGGCATGGATCCCACAGGACCTGTCCATCCCTTGTGCAGATTAGATATTAACTACCTCCCTTTAACAATATATTATTCTACTCCAGGGCACTTCCTTATTCAATACTATTTTTAATTTCATTTTACCATTATATTGCCGGGCAACCCTAAGTTGAATGAACCTCTCCTCTGTCTGGGTGCCGGGGCCTAAATGTGTGACAGTGGCCTGTTCCAGTGGTGGGTGACGTGAAGCCTGATTCTCTGCTATGACATGAAGACTTATTCTGTGCTGACATGAAGCCAGATTCTCTGTTACGCGACCTCTCTCCTCTGCCTGGGTGCCTGGGCCTAAATATGTGACAGTGGCCTGTTCCAGTGGTGGGTGACGTGAAGCCTGATTCTCTGCTATGACATGAAGACTGATTCTGCGCTGACATAAGGCCAGATTCTCTGTTACGGGACCTCTCTCCTCTGTCTGGGTGCCGGGGCCTAAATATGTGACAGTGGCCTGTTCCAGTGGTGGGTGATGTGAAGCCTGATTCTCTGCTATGACATGAAGACAGATTCTGTGCTGACATAAGGCCAGATTCTCTGTTACGGGACCTCTCTCCTCTGCCTGGGTGCCTGGGCCTAAATGTGTGACAGTGGCCTGTTCCAGTGGTGGGTGACGTGAAGCCTGCTTCTCTGCTATGACATGAAGACAGATTCTGTGCTGACATAAGGCCAGATTCTCTGTTACGGGACCTCTCTCCTCTGCCTGGGTGCCTGGGCCTAAATATGTGACAGTGGCCTGTTCCCGTGGTGGGTGACGTGAAGCCTGATTCTCTGCTATGACATGAAGACAGATTCTGTGCTGACATAAGGCCAGATTCTCTGTTACGGGACCTCTCTCCTCTGCCTGGGTGCCTGGGCCTAAATATGTGACAGTGGCCTGTTCCAGTGGTGGGTGACGTGAAGCCTGATTCTCTGCTATGACATGAAGACTGATTCTGCGCTGACATAAGGCCAGATTCTCTGTTACGGGACCTCTCTCCTCTGTCTGAGTGCCGGGGCCTAAATATGTGACAGTGGCCTGTTCCAGTGGTGGGTGACGTAAAGCCTGATTCTCTGCTATGACATGAAGACTGATTCTGTGCTGACATAAGGCCAGATTCTCTGTTACGGGACCTCTCTCCTCTGTCTGGGTGCCGGGGCCTAAATATGTGACAGTGGCCTGTTCCAGTGGTGGTTGACGTGAAGCCTGATTCTCTGCTATGACATGAAGACAGATTCTGTGCTGACATAAGGCCAGATTCTCTGTTACGGGACCTCTCTCCTCTGCCTGGGTGCCTGGGCCTAAGTATGTGACAGTGGCCTATTCCAGTGGTGGGTGACATGAAGCCTGATTCTCTGCTATGACATGAAGACTGATTCTGCGCTGACATGAAGCCAGATTCTCTGCTATGGCATGAAGAGACTGATTCTCTGCTGACATGAAGCCAGATTTTTTGTTATGGCATGAAGAGACTGATTCTCTGCTGACGTGAAGCCAGATTCTCTGCTATGGGACCTCTGTCCAATTGATATTGGTTCATTTTTATTTTTTTTATTTTTATTTTAATTCCTTTCCCTATCCACATTGTTTGCAGGGGATTTACCTACATGTTGCTGCCTTTTGCAGCCCTCTAGCTCTTTCCTGGGCTGTTTTACAGCCTTTTTAGTGCCCAAAAGTTCGGGTCCCCATTGACTTCAATGGGGATCAGGTTCGGGAAGAAGTTCGCGTCGGGTTCGGATCCCGAACCCGAACATTTCCGGGAAGTTCGGCCGAACTTCTCGAACCCGAACATCCAGGTGTTCGCTCAACTCTACACCTAGGCCGACTTTAAAAAAAAGTTAAAAAAAAGTTTTAAAAAATATAAATAATAAAAGTTCAAATACCACCTTTCCACAAAATTAAAATAAATGAACAATTAAAAATAAAATGGCATAGTCATCACTGCATACGAAAATCCCTGTACTATTAAAAATATTGACCTAATACAGCACATCTCGTAACAAAAAAAATGGGCACTTTGCCATTTTTTGTCACTTCACCTTCCCCCAAAATTGCATAAAAAGTGATCATAAAGTCACACACACTCTAAAATGATATCACCGCAAAAAAAAAAAAATTAGCCCTCGCACATCTCCAAAGAAATAAATATATAAAATTTATAGGAGTTAGAATATGGCACAAAAAAGAAAAAAAAATATCCAATGATCCAATACAGCAAATCTCGTAACAAAAAAAATGGCCACTTTGCCATTTTTTGTCACTTTACCTTCCCAAAAAATTGCATAAAAAGTGATCAAAAAGTCACACACACTCTAAAATTGTATCACCGCAAAATAAATGAGCCCTCACACATCTCCATAGACATAAATATATAAAAAAGTTATTGGGGTAAGAATGTGGCACAAAAAAAGAAAAAGAACACCGTAAAAACAAACCTATAAAACCGTGGCAGAATAGCATTTTTTCCCAATTGCGCTCCATTTGGAATTTTTTTCCAGCTTCCCACTACATTGAATCAAATAATACAGTAAATGGTGTCATTAGAAAATACAACTTGTCCGGCAAAAAAAATAAAAAAAAAAAAATATATATATATTGCTCTGGAAAGGTAGGGAGTGAAAAATGAAAACTGCCTGGTCCTCTATGGTTTAAGTAGATAGAACAGAGCTACAATTCCACAACTGCTACTAAGGATATGCAACCACAATTCTAGTCCTAGAAAACCCTTTTAAACCATATTTAAAAAGTTAAAGGCTATGGACATTACTACAGTGATTTTGTGTCTTGCTCATTTGCTTCCTAGATTAAAAAAATGTTAACGTAGTTTTCATTAAAACTAAATACTGAAGTGGAGTCACTACAACTCCTCTACATAGCTGGCTGTCTTGCTGCTTCTGATATAGATCAGAGGGCAGTATCACAGACCAGCACAACTAAAGCGTAACTTTTAATATAAATTCTGAAAAAGTAACATAGTATCTCCTCCTATAACCCATAGGGAATTCAGTACTGTGTAGAAGAGGAGGAAATATGTATCCCTATTCCTATTGAGTCTCTACCTAAGAAAGGAATAGCCGCCCCGATAGGGGCAATCCCATGTAAGGAGCCTCCTGGTCACCCTATTAAGTCCCTGACACAGAAAAGAATACCATCACCATAGTACCAGATGCTAGTAGATGTTGTCCAGTAATCGAGTCCAGGTCATAAGGTCCTATTAGTCACACCTTACTAAATTGCAATCCTTACATATGTTACACTTTACAATAAAACAATATAATAGGTATTTACAACAGATATATCTATTCAGATCCCGTTATGTCCCAACGCGTTTCGCTGTGCCATTCAGGCACTAGCTCATCAGGGGACAGAGTCCAGATGGGAATATGCCCATATAGATGAATATAATACTATGGTTAGAAAATAAAGAAAGCCAAAATAATCATAAAGTGGAGTGTGACCACTCATAGGGTGTAAAAAAAAACAAGGATAAATGTCGACAGCCTATGATGTAAGTAACCCTAAAATGGCCATGTCAGCCATGTCCTCCTAAATAGCACCAGATAATCTATATCAGAGTCTCAAATGTTAATAAGCAAATATACATATTTTGAGCCTGGCCACTAAGGCCATATACTTGAGCATTTGTAGCATATGGATGTAGGGGTTCTTATGGTCAATTCACCGTCCTAACATATAGGCTGATGGTGCCTCGGTAATCCTAGGGGGCCCCTGTAGCATGAAAAGGAGTTGGCTGCGCTGTAGCAGATGTCAATGCCGGTCCTCGGTATGGGTCAGAAGGCACACTGGTCCTGGCTATCAGCTCTTTTTGCTCAACTCTTCCTTCAGTGTTAAATATACTAGCAGGAAGGGGTAGGTGGTTGTAAACTGTAAGTCAGTGTAGAAAGGGAGGAAAGTAAACAAGACATCAGGTAGGGCAGATCAAACAAGCAATACTGTATCGGAGTATAGACAGGGAAAGTATATACAGGGCAGTCTTCAGGGAGAGATATCCCACATACTATTTATTAGCAGTTGGTTTATAAAGAGGCCGTTTATTACCTTCAGCAGCCATGTGTTTACCCACAGCCATATATGTCGCTGTAAAATTACTAATACTGGCCTGGGGTTAATGAGTTTGAAATGAGATGCAATCCCAGAATGTTGTACATGGTAGTTGGAGCACTTTTGACTTGGGTCAAATTTATTTAGACCTGAATCAAATCACCCGTCCGATTCAGCCAAGTCTAATCTGAATTGAATTTCAAGAAATTTGCTCATCGTTAATGACATGCTTATTCTATGGGTCTGTATAATTAGGGTAATACCAACTTCATGTAGTTTTATTATGTTTTAGTACATACTTAAACAAAACCTTTAAAAAAATATCGATTTTCTTTACTCCGCCATATTCTGACATCCATCATTTGTTTTATATTTTCACCTACAGAATATGTGTGAGGGCTTGCTTCCCTTTAGCAACATAAGATGCTGCTTTTATTGGTACCATTTGGTATTACATATGACTTTTTGCAATTTTTTTTTATTCCACTGAATACTGTTTGCGTTTCTTTATACTGGCTCTTTTAAAAGGTTATTAGATTAGTATATTGGCTATGGTAAATTCCAGTGTTATTTTCACATATTATACTGAAAGATTACATTCCCAAGAAAAGACAGCTTTTGTTCATTTTGTCTTAACTGCTTAGTCTTCTTTAGACATTAAATCAATCGATGAGAGAGCTGAGAGCAATCCCTTGAGATGAATGATTGAAACTGAGAAATTAGGAAAGCCGCTGACAGTTCATAGGATTTACAGTGTTTGAACATTATCATCCTTAATTGAGATGTGCAAGCTGATTAGCTTTGGCATTGGTAAATACATTTGTTAATTTACTCTGATACAGAATGCTGGGAATCAATATTCCCTATAATGATACCACACGTTTATTTGAGATCCTGCACATAGAAAAGCTCTGAATCTTCCATAAAGAAATAAGAAAAAAACTTTGAGACTGTTAAAGCGGCTCTGTCACCAGGATCAACCCTATTAAACCAGACATACTGGCTTGTAGGGATCATCATGCTGATTAAAAGTATACCTTTCTTCTGTATGATAAATAGCTGCAAAATGCTTTTATTCATATGCAAATGAGCAATTCAAGCACTCAGAGGCGGGGCTGAATATTCTAAGCACTGCTATGTAACACCCCCTGAGCTCTGCACACACCCCACTCCCCTTGACTGACAGGGCTAGTCATCATGCTGAGGGCAGAGCTGTGTGCTGGCTATATCATATCACTGTTTAAAGGTTCACCACACTGAGATCTTCTCAGAAAGCTAATCTACATATAACTGCTTTATTCACAGGCACAATATATGATTATACAGATACCAGTAAAATGTAATAGCTTATAGGCATAAAAACACCATGTATCTCTATGATGTAATGCTATAGCTTAGTGGTATAGTGGTACAGTCCTAACCTCAGTATCTGAGGAAAGGGATTTAGGGGTCATTATTTCAGAAGACTTAAAGGTAGGCAGAGAATGTCATAGAGCAGCAGGAAATGCTAGCAGAATGCTTGGGTGTATAGGGAGAGGCATTACCAGTAGAAAGAGGGAGGTGCTCATGCCGCTCTACAGAGCACTAGTGAGACCTCATTTGGAGTATTGTGCTCAGTACTGGAGACCATATCTCCAGAAGGATATTGATACTTTGGGGAGAGTTCAGAGAAGAGCTACTAAACTAGTACATGGATTGCAGGATAAAACTTACCAGGAAAGATTAAAGGACCTTAACATGTATAGCTTGGAAGAAAGACGAGACAGAGGAGATATGATAGAAACTTTTAAATACATAAAGGGAATCAACAAGGTAAAAGAGGAGAAAATATTTAAAAGAAGAAAAACTGCTACAAGAGGACATAGTTTTAAATTAGAGGGGCAAAGGTTTAAAAGTAATATCAGAAAGTATTACTTTACTGAGAGAGTAGTGGATGCATGGAATAGCCTTCCTACAGAAGTGGTAGCTGCAAATACAGTGAAGGAGTTTAAGCATGCATAGGATAGGCATAAGGCCATCCTTCATATAAGATAGGGCCAGGGGCTAGATGGGCCAAATGGTTCTTATCTGCCGACACATTCTATGTTTCTCTGTTTCTATATAGAGATCAAAGGTTCAAATCCCAGAAAATATATACGGTACATTTTTATTCTGGTATTTTTTTCTTTTATTAAAAACCATATTAAAAGGCTATACTATAATAAATAATATATAATCATATAATAATAAGGCCTTACTATATTGAGAAAAGTGTTTTTTGTGCTAAAATCTATTACTGGTTTATTCACAGACATAATATATGATTATAAAGAAACTAGTAATATTTATTAGCTTTCTAAGAAAAACCATTATTCTCAATATCAGTGGCGTACACAGAGAAGTAAGGGCCCCATAGCAAGGATCAAACAGGGCCTGACTGGCCTACCAGGATACCGGGAAAATTCCCGTTAGGCCGGTAGCCCTGACTGCTGCACGGGCGGCCGCAGGCGACAGTGTGGCTCGTGCTGCAGGAGGAGCAGCCTGGCAGTCAACCGCAACCTTGTAAAGTCCTTGGCGGCTACAAGGTACAAGGATAGGACACGTTGTATAATGTGTGGATAGCACATGGATGACGTCCATGAGCTCTCTGTATAGAAATGAAGCTCTTCAATAGAAATGAATGGGTCTGCGGATAGGGCATGGACCAAAACTACAGTCATGTAAATGCTCCCTTAGGGGGCTGACACACGTTTAGGTTTTTTGATGCAAAAACAGGTGTGGATCATAGCAGGAGAGAAAGTATTAGGTCAAATACGTCTTCTCCCCTCCTTTAATCCACTCCTGGCTATGGCTTCAAAAACTGCATCAAAAAACCTGAACGTGTGTCAACACCCTTAGGGTTAGGTTCACACTGAGTTTTTTTGGAAGGTGCTGGCGTGTAGCTGACTGTCGCAAAGCCAGCTGTGCAAAAAGCGAGGAGGCTCCCTGGCCGGTGTAGCTACTAGCTGACTGCTGCACAGCCAGCAGTGCTGATCACAGAGAGCAGGTCGGTATGCCACAACCTGCTGGTTCAGGTTCTTCTCTATGTCTATCTGCCTCTGCTGGGGAGTAGTTTCTTCAGTAGGCGGGTAAAGAAAACTGCTCATCAGCGACTCTAGACTTAAGTTGCTGCTGATGGAGCTGGTACTGCTCCTGCCCACCCCTAGAAGCCATGGCAGTAGAACGTGAACGCAGAGTGTTCCCCCAGTCAGACCTGCACGGGGATGGGCAATGGCACACATAGGCAGCAGCCAACTGACTACATAGGATGTCTCGATAGTTCAGTTTGTCCTCCCTCTCAGCAGGTGTAAAAAAAAGGCCCCCTTTTTGGATCGGTGACGAGGTTCTAACATGGTGGAGAGCCAGTAATCATCCCTCTGCCGAATGGTGACAATTCAGCTGTCGCTACGCAAGCAAGTGAGCATACATCTGGCCATTTGCACAAATTACTCAGAGGGACTCCCTGCCTCCATCTCCATTGCATACTGCCCCGTCTTCCTCATCGCCCTGTAGCTCCTCAGGCTGCAACTGCTCCTTCTGCTCTTCCTCCTGTCACCTTTGTAGAAAAACCACCCATTTATCTGCGCATTGCTTGTCCTCAAAAGTCCTCTTACTCCTCCTCTAGTTCATCTCCCACAGGGCTCATGGGACCGTGAGATTTAGTTGCCACGTCTCCTGTCCCCTGGCCAGCCTGACTGAGCAGCATCTGTTCCAGGACATGAATCAGTGGAATGACGTTGTTCATCTCGTTGTCCTGGCGAGGGACAAATAAATTGGCCTCCTCAAAGGGCCCGTGCAAACGGCAGGTTGTCACGCATGAGCTGCCACTGGCTAACATCAAAGTTACCCAGGGATGTCCACCTGTATCATCAAGAAATCGTTTATGGCCTTTCTCTGTTCGAATAATCGGTACAACATATGGAGGGTGGAATTCCAATGGGTGGAAACGTCGCATATAATCCTATGTTGGGGGACGCCTTTCTGCCTTTGCAGCTCAAGGAGGGTTGGCTTTGCGGTGCACGAGTGGCTGTAAAGTTTCCTGGGCATTTTTAGGATGTCTTGCAGATGGGGTGAATACTTCAGGAACTGCTTTACAACAAGATTGATCACATGCAATATGCAGGGCGCATGGCTCAGCCCTCCTTGATGCAGCGCCAACACCATGATCTTCCCGTTGTCAGTCACCATGGTTCCGATTTTGAGTTGTCGAGGAGAAAGCCTGGATTCCATTTCTTGACGAAAGTAGCGGAGCAGTTCCTCCACTGTATGACTCCATTAGCCAAGGCAGGCTAGGTGCAGAACAGCGTGACACTGCTGTGCCCTGCACATGTGGTATGCTGGAGGAGCACTGTGAATTGTCCCTGCAGTGGAAGCTAAGGACAAGGTGGAAGATAAGCAGGCAGAGGTGGACATTGTCGCAGGACCAACGTTGCGAGAAAGTGGACAACGGCGTTAGAACGTTGAGATGGAAGCAATGACACCTGAACAAGTTACTGGAGTGGCTGGGCAGGAACCTCATTTACCCAGTGGGCCATGAAGGACATATATTGTCTTGATCATAGTTATAGCTCCACATGTCGGCGCTGCCATGCACTTTGGCAGATACCGACAGGCTCAAGGACTGGCCCACCTTCTGTTCTACATATGTGTGCTCAGCTAGCACTGCCTTTTTCACAAAGAAATGACGGCTTGGGACTCTCCACCTCAGCTCAACACAAGTCATCAGTTCTCTGAAAGGTGCAGAGTCCACCACTTTTAATGGGAGGGACTGCAGCACCGGCAGCTTGGCCAGGACCACATTCATCTTCTGCGCCATTGAATAAGTGCACGCATACTGCTGTCTCTTGGCAATCGCTTCGGTGATCGATTGCTGACGAAATGACTAACAAGGTGGAGGAGGAGCAGGAGCATCAGGACCAGCAGATAATGGGAAGTACAGAAAGCTCCCTTCAGCTGAGGTAGTGGAGCCTTGACTGCATGAAATCATGTGCGTGCCACTGGGTGATGCAGTGGTAGCTGCAGTAAGCTGGACCACCACATCGAAGCCAAGGTTCTCCTAGGACACTTTATGGTGACACTGCATGTGTTGACACATGGTCGTGTTGCCAGCATTGGCACCCTGGCCACAAGTTTGGCAAATGGCCATGTTCATCACCTCCTCCAGCAGCTTAACAAAAAACTGCCACACCGCCGAGTATGCCATTTTCCCCCCAACATTCTGCACTGATTGCCAGCTACCGCTGCCTCCGTGAGCCCCTGCACCACTACTTTACAGACAGGTGAGATCCTGCAAAGCAGGTGGTCAACCCCAGGCACGTTTGGCTCCAGACCTCCTACTGCTGCCACCCTGCTGACTCACGGCCACGCTGCCACCTTGCTGACCCAGCCACTGCCTCGAGCGAAAGCTGCCACTCTCTTCTCCTGATGATGAAGAAGCTCCCAAGTGCGATCGGCTACATCATCATCATCCGCTATTGTCATCACTGATGTCCCCCTCAACAGTTTTAGGGCAAGGAGCCTGACAGCTCGCAACACCAGCTCCCATGCAACTTTCATTATCACTACTTGCCTACATACTGGCAGAAGCCTCCTTCAGATCTTGGCTGGGCAGTAGCTGCTGACTGTCCTCTAGTAGCTCGTCCTTGCTGAAAAGTGAAGCAAAACCTACGGCATAAAATACTTCTCACACTGAGAGAACAGAAAATGACACAGGCAGGATGAGAACAGTTGGGGGCACAGGGCCTGCTCCTGGGCCATGCCAACTAAGCGTTGTGTCAGAGGAACCCACCGACTTTTGGCTGTATAATAAAATAATTAAATTAAAAGTAAAATAATACACCCCAAAAAAGGCTGTAGTACAATGTAACTTTACAGCAGAACGGTAATTAAATATTTTTTTTTTCCTATTAATACACCCCACCCTGTGAATAGCTGTAGCACAATGTAACTTCACCACAGAATGGCAAATAAGACGTATTTTTTTTCCTATTAATACACCCCACCAAAAAAATGTATTGCAGCGTACTCAAGTTGTGTGTAATAGAGTTTCTGGGTGTAGTAGTGCAATGACACTAACCTGAGACGGCTGACTCTCTGCAAGGGCAGGTGATGGTACAAATTGTTCGTGACGCCAGTGCCAATTAAACGGTGGCACGCCGTTTGCGGATAGCAGGAATAAATTGAGGAACACGTGGTATTAAAACAGAACTCCAACTTTAGTAGTTTTCATGCAGAGACAATATTGGAATCGCAGTTCCTTGGCATACAGTCGATTTTGCAATACGGTTGATGCAGGCAATTACAGATTTAGCAAGGTGATTACAGAGTGTTGAACACAGGACTTGCAGCACAGGAGCTTGCACTCTATTTCTGTCTGATCCTGGAATATAGCAATTCTTCACCAAGGCCCAATAACCTAGTTCTGGCTTTATATCCTTGGCTATAGCTTTAGAAAGTACCTCCTCTGTTATTTTTAGTACCTCTTGCTTCTCTGCAGTTTGCCTCGGTCTCTCTCTGCTGCTTCCTTCCTCAGGCTCTTTAGCTAAGATATTCCTGTTTCTGCATATGGGAATTCAGGAGGGAATCTTCTCCTGGACAGCAGGCTTCAGGCCTGGACTTGTCTCTGACATTGTCTAATCTCCAACTGTAGTTTACAGACACTAGACTCCGTCTGCCTTCTACTTCCCTGACTGGGCCTTATATAAACTAGGGCTCCCTAGCTCCCTCTAATGACTAGAAGCTGGAATGACACCCTTAGCAGGCCTGTACATGCAAGTGTCATAGTAACAGGGAAACACATAGCATTGCATTACATGACATTTTATAAAACTGACATATAACAACTTCTCCATAATTAGGAGGGACGACAGCACTAGTGATGTCGCGAACATAAAATTTTCAGTTCGCGAACAGCGAACGCGAACTTCCGCAAATGTTCGCGAACTGGCGAACCGGGCGAACCGCCATAGACTTCAATAGACAGGCGAATTTTAAAACCCACAGGGACTCTTTCTGGCCACAATAGTGATGAGAAAGTTGTTTCAAGGGGTCTAACACCTGGACTGTGGCATGCCGGAGGGGGATCTATGGCAAAACTCCCATGGAAAATTACGTAGTGGACGCAGAGTCGGGTTTTAATCCATAAAGGGCATAAATCAACTAACATTCCTAAATTGTTTGGAATAACGTGCTTTAAAACATCCAGTGTGTGTATACGATCAGGTATGATGTTGTATCGATCAGGTAGTGTAAGGGTTACGCCCGCATCACAGACATTGACAGACCAAACTCCCCTTTTAATGCACCGCAAACAGTTCATTTGCACAACCGCAAACTCCCCATTTGCACAAGGTTGGATACCAAGCTAGCCACGTCCCGGTGATGTCATTGAAGGTTTCTTCCTCCACCCAGCCACGTACAACACCAAGGGTCCCCGAAAGGTCAATTGAATTGATTTTTCGAACGGGGAGATGGTTAAAAAAACGCTGGCTCCCTCCACTCTGTTTTAATCCACGGTGACTGCGTCTGCGCCGTGCAATTTACTGTCACACCCGATATGAGTGGTATTTTCTGTAGTACTATTCTCATCAGTTTAATCCCTCTAACATCCCCAATCTGGGGGCCATTTATTAAATAGATTTTTTGAACGGGGAGATGGTTAAAAAAACGCTGGCTCCCTCCACCGATATGAGTGGTATTTTCTGTAGTATTATTCTCATCAGTTTAATCCCTGTTACGTCCCATATCAGGAATTGCCTTTTATGAAAAAAAATTTAGGCCGGGTACCTTCGACTGCCTTCACAGTGACAGACCAAACTCTCATACACTAAACTGAATTGATTTCAGGAACCGGGAGATGGAAAAAGCAGCTTGGTCGGTCCTCTTACTCCCAAATTGGGGCACTGCGCGTGCACAGAGCAATGTGCTGTGACACCCTATATGAGTGGTGTCTTAACTAGTACTATTGCTATCAGTTTAATCCCTGTTACGGACCCTATCCGGTCGAATTGATTAACCATTGTCGAATCCCCATTGACATCCCCCTTATAAGCTGTGTAAAGCATATTTTTAGTTTGGTTTTGAACTGCTGCATCCTTTCCGACTTTTGGTAATTTGGTAACATTTCTGCCACTTTCTGCTTATACCGGGGGTCTAGTAGCGTGGCCACCCGATCGCTTTTGGTCTGACCATAATGAAGCAACGGCCTTATCATCTGGGGTGTGGCAACATTGCCAACACACTTTTATAGAGGTGATGATGATTGCTTCATTGTGATACGCAAGCCCCTTCACCACAACAAGGTAACGATCACGAAGGGGAATTGACACTTGTATGTGCCTTTTTTTTTTGGTTTGTTTTTGCAGCCACAGTGCTGCACCATAGGACAGAAAAATTAGGCATGTACACATGCCTGAAAAATAATGGCACTGTTGCAGACGCTATTGTAGCAGCGGCCGGAAAAATTTATGTTTTCCAGGCAGAAAAGTGACTAAAACATTACGGCTTGAACCCTAGTTGGTGGTGGAGAATTCACGAAAGTCATCCGGTATGCAGACATTAAATACAGCAGCGTGGGGACCATTTTGAGGCCAAGGCATGTAATCAGGCCTTTTGTTAGTCAAACGTATCCCCCACTGTCAGTCCCTTCGGGATCCATGCCTCATTCATCTTTATGAAGGTGAGGTAATCAACACTTTTTTGACCGAGGCGACTTCTCTTGTCAGTGACAATGCCTCCTGCTGCACTGAAGCTCCTTTCTGACAGGACACTTGAAGCAGGGCAGGCCAGAAGTTCTATCGCAAACTGGGATAGCTCAGGCCACAGGTCAAGCCTGCACACCCAGTAGTGAAGGGGTTCATTGCTCCTCAGAGTGTCGATATCTGCTGTTAAGGCGAGGTAGTCTGCTACCTGTCGGTCGAGTCGTTCTCTAAGGCTGGATCCCGAAGGGCTGTGGCGATGAGTAGGACTGAAAAAGCTCCGCATGTCCTCCATCAACAACACATCTGTAAATCGTCCAGTCCTTGCCGCCGTGGTAGGAGGAGGATTACACTCACCTCTTCCCCTGTTAGATTCCCGTTGTGCTGTGACATCTCCCTTATAAGCTGTGTAAAGCATATTTTTTAGTTTGGTTTTGAACTGCTGCATCCTTTCCGACTTTCGGTAATTGGTAACATTTCTGCCACTTTCTGCTTATACCGGGGGTCTAGTAGCGTGGTCACCCAGTACAGATCGTTCTCCTTTATCCTTTTTATACGTGGGTCCCTCAACAGACATGACAGCATGAAAGACCCCATTTGAACAAGGTTGGATGCAGAGCTTCTCATTTCCCGTTCCTCGTCCTCACTGATGTCATTGACGGTCTGTTCTTCCCCCCAGCCACGTACAACACCATGGGTCCCAGATAGGTGACAACAACGAGCACCCTGGGGTGCCTGCTGTGGTTGGTCTTCCTCCTCCTCAAAGCCGCCACATTCCTCCTCTGACTCCTCTTCCTCATACTCCTCTTCCAGCGTTGCTGCAGGTCCGGCAAGCGATGATGACAAGGCTGTTTCTGGTGGTGATGGTGACCACAACTCTTCCTCTTCCTCTTCACGCTCATCTACAGCCTGATCCAGAACTCTTCGCAGGGCACGCTCCAGGAAGAAAACAAATGGGATGAGGTCGCTGATGGTGCCTTCGGTGCGACTGACTAGGTTTGTCACCTCCTCAAAAGGACGCATAAGCCTACAGGCATTGCGCATGAGTGTCCAGTAACGTGGCAAAAAGATTCCCAGCTCCGCAGAGGCTGTCCTAGCACCCCCGGTCATACAAATACTCGTTGACGGCTTTTTCTTGTTGGAGCAGGCGGTCGAACATTAGGAGTGTTGAATTCCAACGTGTCGGGCTGTCGCATATCAAGCGCCTCACTGGCATGTTGTTTCGCCGCTGAATATCGGAAAAGTGCGCCATGGCCGTGTAGGAACGCCTGAAATGGCCACACACCTTCCTGGCCTGCTTGAGGACGTCCTGTAAGCCTGGGTACTTAGACACAAAACGTTGTACGATGAGATTCAACACATGTGCCATGCACGGCACATGTGACAACTTGCCCAAATTTAATGCCGCCAACAGATTGCTTCCATTGTCACACACCACTTTGCCGATCTCCAGTTGGTGCGGGGTCAGC
The DNA here is from genome assembly GCF_905171765.1 of Bufo bufo. Lineage (NCBI taxonomy): Eukaryota > Metazoa > Chordata > Amphibia > Anura > Bufonidae > Bufo > Bufo bufo. Next base: position 453,136,698 of record NC_053391.1, read on the forward strand.
CACTGATCCACCTGTGCGTTCAGGGCGGACAGGAGTGCTGGTCCTGTGTGGCTCTCTGCTTTCAGGCAAGTCAACCCCAAGATAGCGTTACACTGTCGTATCCGGGATGTGGAATAGCCCCTGGGGGGAATCAGTTGATGTGCAGCCAGACGCCGCAGCAGAAGAGGACTCAGCCGAGGAGGAAATTAAAGAGGATGGAGTAGGAGTAGAGGAGGTGGCAGTAGGTCTGCCTGCAAGTCGTGGTGGTGTCACCAACTCCGCTGCAGAGCCACGCATTCCATGCTTGTCAGCCGTCAGCAGGTTGACCCAATGCGCAGTATACGTGATATACCTGCCCTGACCGTGCTTTGCAGACCAGGTATCAGTGGTCAGATGGACCCTTGCCCCAACACTGTATGCCAGAGATGCCATGACTTCCTTTTCAATGACATGGTAGAGGTTTGGGATTGCCTTTTTTGAAAAAAAATTTCGTCCGGGTACCTTCCACTGTGGTGTCCCAATAGCGACAAATTTTTTGAAGGCCTCAGACTCTACCAGCTGGTATGGTAAAAGCTGGCGGGCTAAGAGTTCCGTCAAGCCAGCTGTCAGTCGCCGGGCAAGGGGGTGACTTTGTGACATTGGCTTCTTATGCTCAAACATGTCCTTGACAGACACCTGACTGTGGGCAGATGAGCAGGAACTGCTGAAGGTGAGAGATGGAGTGGCGGGTGGTTGAGAGGGGGCAGGGAGGACAGCAGTGGTTGACGTGGCTGAAGATGCAGGACCAGGAGGAGCATGGTGGCTTTGAGTTTGTGTGCTGCTTGTACTCATGTGTTGATCCCATAGGCGTTTGTGATGTGAGATCATGTGCCTTCGCAAAGCAGTTGTACCAAGGTGGGTGTTGGACTTCCCACGACTCAGTTTCTTTTGGCACAGGTTGCAAATGGCATTGCTTTTATCAGAGGCAGACACACAAAAAAAAATGCCACACTGCTGAGCTTTGCAATGACGGCATTCTAGTGGTGGCAACAGCATGCGTTGACTGGCGTGCTGTCTGGCTGACCCCAGGTGCCGATACATGCTGTCTGACTGTGCCACTAACTCCTTGCGACGACCTCCCCCTGCTTCCAACTCGTCTCCTCATTCTCTCTGTCTCCCCTTCAGAACTTTCCCCCTCTTCTTCTCTTCGAGCAGGCACCCACGTGGCATCCGTGGACACATCGTCATCATCAACCGCTTCACTTGTATCTGACACCTCAGCAAAGGAAGCAGCAGCGGGTACAACATCATCATCATCACACTGTACGTCCATGTGTGTAATCCTGCCTGACTGAGACATATCCCCGTAATCTACATCATCTGGCAATAATAGTTGCGCATCACTAATTGCATCCAACTGATGTGTAAATAACTCCTCTGACGGATCAAGTGAAGCGGCTGTGGTGGCTGTGGTGGTAGTGGCGACGGGCGGGTGCGTGGTAACTTGAGAGCAGGTGACCGAAGCTGAGTTGGAGGAGGATGGTGCGTCAAGGTTCTTAGCGGAAGCTGTTGAAGATTGGGTGTCCTGTCTAAGCCAGTCAACTACGTCCTCTGAATTTTTCGGGTTCAGGGTACGTGGCCTCTGAAAACTGGGCATTATTCCAGGGACAGTGGAAATCACAGCACCACGACCACGACGGCCCCTGCGGGGTGGCCTGCCTCTGCCTGTCATTTTTTTTTTAGATAAGTGGTACTACGCGTGCTAGGTACTGTGCCACCTGGTATGAGTGGTTGGCACTGGCAGTGGGCACACTACAGTCTGTGGAAGTGGGCCTGACACACACTGGCAGCAGGCAAGCAACTGAATTTAGACTACTGTCTAAAAATTAAATGCCTTATTTATCGGCAAGCTACTGTGCCACCCGGTATCAGTGGTTGGCACTGGCAGTGGGCACACTACAGTCAGTGGAAGCGGGCCTGACACACACTGGCAGCAGGCAAGCAACTGAAATTACACTAAAGTGTAAAAATTAAATGCCTTATTTATCGACAAGCTACTGTGCCACCCGGTATCAGTGGTTGGCACTGGCAGTGGGCACACTACAGTCAGTGGAAGCGGGCCTGACACACACTGGCAGCAGGCAAGCAACTGAATTTAGACTACTGTCTAAAAATTAAATGCCTTATTTATCGGCAAGCTACTGTGCCACCCGGTATCAGTGGTTGGCACTGGCAGTGGGCACACTACAGTCAGTAGAAGCGGGCCTGACACACACTGGCAGCAGGCAAGCAACTGAAATTACACTAAAGTGTAAAAATTAAATGCCTTATTTATCGCAAGCTACTGTGCCACCCGGTATGAGTGGTTGGCACTGGCAGTGGGCACACTACAGTCAGTGGAAGAGGGCCTGACACACTGACTGGCAGCAGGCAAGCAACTGAATTTAGACTACTGTCTAAAAATTAAATGCCTTATTTATCGGCAAGCTACTGTGCCACCCGGTATCAGTGGTTGGCACTGGCAGTGGGCACACTACAGTCAGTGGAAGCGGGGCCTGACACACACTGGCAGCAGGCAAGCAACTGAAATTACACTAAAGTGTAAAAATTAAATGCCTTATTTATCGGCAAGCTACTGTGCCACCCGGTATCAGTGGTTGGCACTGGCAGTGGGCACACTACAGTGAGTAGAAGCGGGCCTGACACACACTGGCAGCAGGCAAGCAACTGAAATTACACTAAAGTGTAAAAATTAAATGCCTTATTTATCGACAAGCTACTGTGCCACCCGGTATCAGTGGTTGGCACTGGCAGTGGGCACACTACAGTCAGTGGAAGTGGGCCTGACACACACTGGCAGCAGGCAAGCAACTGAATTTAGACTACTGTCTAAAAATTAAATGCCTTATTTATCGGCAAGCTACTGTGCCACCCGGTATCAGTGGTTGGCACTGGCAGTGGGCACACTACAGTCAGTAGAAGCGGGCCTGACACACACTGGCAGCAGGCAAGCACTGAAATTACACTAAAGTGTAAAAATTAAATGCCTTATTTATCGGCAAGCTACTGTGCCACCCGGTATGAGTGGTTGGCACTGGCAGTGGGCACACTACAGTCATGGAGAGAGGGCTCTGACACACACTGGCAGCAGGCAAGCAACTGAATTTAGACTACTGTCTAAAAATTAAATGCCTTATTTATCGGCAAGCTACTGTGCCACCCGTATCAGTGGTTGGCACTGGCAGTGGGCACACTACAGTCAGTGGAAGCGGGCCTGACACACACTGGCAGCAGGCAAGCACTGAATTTAGACTACTGTCTAAAAATTAAATGCCTTATTTATCGGCAAGCTACTGTGCCACCCGGTATCAGTGGTTGGCACTGGCAGTGGGCACACTACAGTCAGTTGAAGTCGGCCTGACACACACTAGCAGCAGGCAAGCAGCTGAAATTACATTAAAGTGTAAAAATTAAATGCCTTTTTTAAGCAAAGTCCTGTGCCAGCCGGTATGAGTGGTGGGCACTGCCAGTGGGCACACTACAGTCAGTGGAAGTCAGCCTGACACACACTGGCAGGCAACTAACCTTAGATTAAAGTGTAAAAATTAAGTGCCTATTTTTTAAGCAAAGTCCTGTGCCACTCGGTATGACAGGGGTGGGCACTGGCAGTGGGCACACTACAGTCAGTTGAAGTCGGCCTGACACACACTAGCAGCAGGCAAGCAGCTGAAATTACACTAAAGTGTAAAAATTAAATGCCTTTTTTATGCAAAGTCCTGTGCCAGCCGGTATGAGTGGTGGGCACTGGCAGTGGGCACACTACAGTCAGTGGAAGTCAGCCTGACACACACTGGCAGGCAACTAACCTTAGATTAAAGTGTAAAAATTAAGTGCCTATTTTTTAAGCAAAGTCCTGTGCCACTCGGTATGACAGGGGTGGGCACTGGCAGTGGGCACACTACAGTCAGTTGAAGTCGGCCTGACACACACTAGCAGCAGGCAAGCAGCTGAAATTACATTAAAGTGTAAAAATTAAATGCCTTTTTTAAGCAAAGTCCTGTGCCAGCCGGTATGAGTGGTGGGCACTGGCAGTGGGCACACTACAGTCAGTGGAAGTCAGCCTGACACACACTGGCAGGCAACTAACCTTAGATTAAAGTGTAAAAATTAAGTGCCTATTTTTTAAGCAAAGTCCTGTGCCACTCGGTATGACAGGGGTGGGCACTGGCAGTGGGCACACTACAGTCAGTTGAAGTCGGCCTGACACACACTAGCAGCAGGCAAGCAGCTGAAATTACACTAAAGTGTAAAAATTAAATGCCTTTTTTATGCAAAGTCCTGTGCCAGCCGGTATGAGTGGTGGGCACTGGCAGTGGGCACACTACAGTCAGTGGAAGTCAGCCTGACACACACTGGCAGGCAACTAACCTTAGATTAAAGTGTAAAAATTAAGTGCCTATTTTTAAGCAAAGTCCTGTGCCACTCGGTATGACAGGGGTGGGCACTGGCAGTGGGCACACTACAGTCAGTTGAAGTCGGCCTGACACACACTAGCAGCAGGCAAGCAGCTGAAATTACATTAAAGTGTAAAAATTAAATGCCTTTTTTAAGCAAAGTCCTGTGCCAGCCGGTATGAGTGGTGGGCACTGGCAGTGGCACACTACAGTCAGTGGAAGTCAGCCTGACACACACTGGCAGGCAACTAACCTTAGATTAAAGTGTAAAAATTAAAGTGCCTATTTTTTAAGCAAAGTCCTGTGCCACTCGGTATGACAGGGTGGGCACTGGCAGTGGGCACACTACAGTCAGTTGAAGTCGGCCTGACACACACTAGCAGCAGGCAAGCAGCTGAAATTACATTAAAGTGTAAAAATTAAATGCCTTTTTTAAGCAAAGTCCTGTGCCAGCCGGTATGAGTGGTGGGCACTGGCAGTGGGCACACTACAGTCAGTGGAAGTCAGCCTGACACACACTGGCAGGCAACTAACCTTAGATTAAAGTGTAAAAATTAAGTGCCTATTTTTTAAGCAAAGTCCTGTGCCACTCGGGATGACAGGGGTGGGCACTGGCAGTGGGCACACTACAGTCAGTTGAAGTCGGCCTGACACACACTGGCAGGCAACTAACCTTAGATTAAAGTGTAAAAATGAAGTGCCTTTTTTTTAAGCAAAGTCCTGTGCCACACGGGATGACAGGGGTGGGCACTGGCAGTGGGCACACTACAGTCAGTTGAAGTCGGCCTGACACACACTAGCAGCAGGCAAGCAGCTGAAATTACACTAAAGTGTAAAAATTAAATGCCTTTTTATGCAAAGTCCTGTGCCAGCCGGTATGAGTGGTGGGCACTGGCAGTGGGCACACTACAGTCAGTGGAAGTCAGCCTGACACACACTGGCAGGCAACTAACCTTAGATTAAAGTGTAAAAATTAAGTGCCTTTTTTTAAGCAAAGTCCTGTGCCACACGGAATGACAGGGGTGAGCACTGGCAGTGGGCACACTACAGTCTGTGGGCCTGCAGCTCCTCACACACAGGCAGGCCAGGCAACTGCAATATGTATATAAAGGAAAAAAAAAAAGCAGACTAATGTTGCAGCCCTAAAAAGGGCTTTTTGGGGTGCTGTCAGGACGCTGTCCTTACAGCAGAGATCAGATGAGTCTTTCAGGACTGGAGTGGACACTGAATTCACTAGCCTAGCTATCGATTTCCCAATTAAATCAGCAGCAGTTACAGTCTCCCTCCTCTCACTAAGACTGCAGCTTCAGAATGAATCTAAAATGGATGCTGTGCAGGAGGTGGGAGGGTCTGGGAGGGAGGGTATGCTGCTGATTGGCTGGAATGTGTCTGCTGACTGTGAGGTACAGGGTCAAAGTTTGCTCAATGATGATGTATAGGGGGGCGGACCGAACATCGCATGTGTTCGCCCGGCAGAGGCGAACGCGAACAAGCTATGTTCGCCGGGAACTGTTCGCCGTCGGATAGTTCGGGCCATCTCTAGACAGCACACCAAGTGACACTTTGGTAGTGACGGGTATTACAGTCCCCGTACACTACATACCCCACTGCTTTAAGCTGAGTACGACCTCGTACTCCATCATGGGTCGCCCAACTGGAATCTCTACCTGAAATAGAAAATAGAGACATGCAGGCATACATACATGTAATTCATCTGCATTTACATTTACATCAGGTCCAATTGGCAAAGGTGAAGGGTAGTGACAAGGGGCGTCGTTCTCTTCTCTCAGGATAATGAATGGAACGGGGGCGCTGACCTGGCACAGCGTAACATTATAACCAGGATAGTCCATGACAATGAATAAGTCCATGATAGAACAGCAAAATGGATAAAACAGTATAAAAGTTCTTGGAGGCTCAAAGAACAAACATGAGTCCGTACCCAGGTTATTTCTTATTAAATCACAGAGGCTCTCATGCAGTGGAGTCCATCCCTGGGCACAATACTTTTAAAAGAGTAAGAATCTCAGAGGCTCAGGTACTTTTGAGTCTGTCTCCGGGCACGGTTCCTTAGTATGAAGTTGCACAATAAAAGGACAGCAAAGACAAGTGCTGTAATACCCCTGATCAACCTGAAAAGGGGGTGAAGGGTAAAAGGTGCAACTAAAGGAACAGGCACAACTTGGTGTAGGGTAACAAAAGCAGGCAGGAGGTCCTGGAAACAAACGTGGCCTTGCTGACTTTGTGATTTCAGTGGTCAACACCTACCACTGAGCCGTGGACAAACTGGCAGCCGCAACAAAGGACCAGAAACATAGGACTCCTGTCCTGGAAGGGTTAACATCAAACTTCTGCAGTGAAATAAATCAAAGGCCTAGCAGGCTGATTCACAGTGGCATATCATAACCACTTGGCTCTGCTGGCAAGTACGGCCTGTAGTAGTCTTCTACAGGAGGGTGTGCTCACATAACAGTGTCAGGGGGCAGCTGTAGAGTAAATGGGCCCCTAATAGGTATTGGCCCCATAGGCCTAGGGGTGAACCCTCTGGTGGACCGTGCCGGTCCTGGCATGATCACTGCAGGGTGTAACGTGCTTGGCACTGCCACAGCAAGCGGTCCGGTGCTCTGGGTGCAGCAGTTTACGGCAATCACGGGTCCGGTCTGGGGCACTGACGGAGCGGTGGCAACAGAAGGCGGTCTACGGGTGGTGACAGGCACCCTTACCTCATCCTTCCTTGGCGGTGTCCGGATCCTGGCGGTGTGTATCTTGCGCAACTCCCGCAACTTCTCCTCCAGCCGGACGATCTGCTCACCGATGCTCTCTGTGTCGGAGCCGATGTCATCTGCTGGTGCCGCCGGCGCAGGTACAGTCAACGATGGCGCGGACTCGGCCTCTGCAGGTTCTGGCGATGCGTCTGGTCTCCGACCCTTCCGATGTTTCAAAGGTAGCACTAAGTCATTTTAACTGTTCCATCTCTGATATGGTCCTCTCCCGACGAGGCAGCTCGGGGGAAGGATAGGGGCTCACCCATTTCTCCAACACGGTTGGCTGCCAGAAGACGTTAGGCCCAATGAAGGAGCTCCGCTCCTGAAAGGCGTGATGGGCCGGCTCTGGAGAGCGTTCAGGTTCCCGCTCGCAGCCAGAGTAGTCTTCTCCTTCTTCTGCCTCCCAGTCCTCAGGCGCTCGTTTGGGACGGGTCACGGCAGTGGCATAAGGGCCTCGTAGGCTCTCGGCAGGGGTGTACTCCACTTCCTCTCCCTCACGGAGGCTGTGCTGGTAAGAAGGGAGGTAGTCTCTTTTGACAGACCTTCGATTCACATAGAGGTCTCTGCCAGTAAGATAGTCTTGGATGAACCCGTAGCCACGGGATTTGTCAAATGACAGCACCACTCCTTTTCTCCTTTCCAGGCGGGGTTGGGTGTACGTATGCTTCTCATGTATTGTCTTAGTTAGTTCTTCATAGAGGATTTTGGTCTTTGTATTCCGCTTTATAGCGGCCTCTCGGATCTCCGCCATCAGGGAGGACCATTTGAAAGATGGTTGGAAAAAGTCTCTTCACGAGCCATAGTAGGGCTCGGGTTCTTTCTCCCTTGGGCGGCAGGCGGGTTGCTCCGGTCCCGGAGCGTAGGCCGGTGGAGCCTCCTCTGGCTCTACACCAACATCAGGCACTTGCGGTATTTCAGGCGTCGACATTGCAACACAATGATGCTCACTTTTCAACATGCTCGATCCTTCTGAGGAGAGCGATAGGGTCACATCAATTACAGCAGCCAGCTCCTCCCACTGCACTGGGAGGCCGCTGCCCAGGTATTCCAGTATATGGAAGGCGGTGTCCATGCTGGCAGACATGCAAATGTCCAGATAAGCAGTGGCGCCTGACCTTGAACTCCTTCCCGCTATTTTCTCAGAAAGGGCGCCAATTTTTCCCTGCCTTTTCGGGATGAAGATGACACAGCAGCTATTTCAGCAAGCTCAGCGGCCATCTTTAGCAAGAAACGCTGTCTATTCACTGACAGCAAGCAGGAATGTAAAAAGTCCACAAAACCACACTCCAATGTGGCGATTTTCTTTCTCTGGGTAGCGCAACACTGCACAGCGCTTTTTAGAAGTTTTGGGTACACTTTGGGTATGTTTTTCAGTCCACAAAGTCCACTTTCAATAAACAGGTAATTTGTCACTTTGGTCACAGGGCAACTGTATAAGGCACAAAGTTCACGCTTCTTGCACTAGAAAGCGTGCGTATCCTGTTCGTGACGCCAAAAGAGAGGTGCAGCGTACTCAAGTTGTGTGTAATAGAGTTTCTGGGTGTAGTAGTGCAATGACACTAACCTGAGACGGCTGACTCTCTGCAAGGGCAGGTGATGGTACAAATTGTTCGTGACGCCAGTGCCAATTAAACGGTGGCACGCCGTTTGCGGATAGCAGGAATAAATTGAGGAACACGTGGTATTAAAACAGAACTCCAACTTTAGTAGTTTTCATGCAGAGACAATATTGGAATCGCAGTTCCTTGGGCATACAGTCGATTTTGCAATACGGGTTGATGCAGGCAATTACAGATTTAGCAAGGTGATTACAGAGTGTTGAACACAGGACTTGCAGCACAGGAGCTTGCACTCTATTTCTGTCTGATCCTGGAATATAGCAATTCTTCACCAAGGCCCAATAACCTAGTTCTGGCTTTATATCCTTGGCTATAGCTTTAGAAAGTACCTCCTCTGTTATTTTTAGTACCTCTTGCTTCTCTGCAGTTTGCCTCGGTCTCTCTCTGCTGCTTCCTTCCTCAGGCTCTTTAGCTAAGATATTCCTGTTTCTGCATATGGGAATTCAGGAGGGAATCTTCTCCTGGACAGCAGGCTTCAGGCCTGGACTTGTCTCTGACATTGTCTAATCTCCAACTGTAGATTACAGACACTAGACTCCGTCTGCCTTCTACTTCCCTGACTGGGCCTTATATAAACTAGGGCTCCCTAGCTCCCTCTAATGACTAGAAGCTGGAATGACACCCTTAGCAGGCCTGTACATGCAAGTGTCATAGTAACAGGGAAACACATAGCATTGCATTACATGACATTTTATAAAACTGACATATAACAACTTCTCCATAATTAGGAGGGACGACAGCACACCAAGTGACACTTTGGTAGTGACGGGTATTACAGTCCCCGTACACTACAGTATAACAATGTAAAATCACTGCAGAACGGTTAATAGGATGTTTATATTGTAAGGGGTTACACTCTCAGGCAGGGCAGCAATGACAGATTCTCTTGCAGACCACAGGGTTAAAGACCAAACGTTGCTTTATTTTTATAACACTCCGGCAATACAGGCAAACCCAGTTATAAATCACTGGGTAAGGTGAAGGTCCAGCACCACAAAACATAAACCAAACCAAAATAAACACCTGCCTGTCCGGGCTCTAGCTAATACAGTGAAGATCCTAGCTCACCTATTGAACACAGGTCACACAGAGAATTCGGCTTCTCTAGCCAGCAGCGCAGTCATCTTCCCAGACTTTCTTCAGGCATTACTCTCCCCAGACTGAAAGCCTGGACTGTGCTTTATTTCCCCTTATCGACCCCAGCTGGCTTCAGCTAGGAATCCATCAGGCTAGGGGAAAACCTGCCCCGGAATGGGGTGGACTGGGGAGGTCCCTCTACCAAGCCTACCTTCTCCCAGTCCAATAAAATCCAGCCCATAAACTTAACAAAACTGTCTCAGCAACCTACACATTGCTGAGATCATTTTAACCTTCTGAATTTTATTTACCTCACCCATTTGAGGAAGCTGGGTGGGATATGCACCCCTTCCAGGATTTTACCATACACTTTTCTGTTCACCTTACCACATATCCCCCCCTCTTCTCCAGACCGGAGGTCTGGATATTTTTAGCCAACAAACAGTGTATCCTGCACAAAGCATCTGCGTTCCCCTGTAATTTCCCTGGCCTATGTTCAACCTTGAAATTTAAATTTTGCAGGGAGAGAAACCACCTGTTTTTTCTCCCTGTTTTGTTTCATCCAAGTTAAAGGAGTGTGATCTGTTACCAACAGAAATTTCCTACCCAGCAAGTAATATTTAAGTGACTCCAGAGCCCATTTAATGGCTAGACACTCTCGTTCCACTATGGCATAATTTTTCTCTGCCGGGGTCAACTTCCTACTTAGGTACATCACTGGGTGCTCCTCCCCATTTATCACTTGTGACAGGACCGCTCCCAAGCCTGTCTCAGATGCATCAGTCTGGACCAGAAACTCTTTTCTGAAATCCGGGGAAATGAGCACTGGCTGTTGACAGAGAGCGGATTTTAGGCTTTTAAAGGCCTTTTCTGCCTCTGGGGTCCACTTCACCATTACTGACTTAGGGCTTTTTGTTAAGTCAGTCAATAGTGCTTCCATCGAGTCAAAATTTGGTATGAATCGGCGGTAGTACCCTGTTATGCCAAGGAAGGCCCTGACTTGTTTTTTTGTTAAGGGTCTAGGCCAGTCTTGTATCGCCTCTACTTTATTGATCTGGGGTTTAACCTGCCCTTTACCAATAATGTAGCCCAGATATTTTGCTTCCTCTAGACCCACGGCACATTTCTCAGGGTTTATGGTTAGGCCAGCATCACTAATGGAGTCTATAACGGCCTGTACCTTCCAGAGGTAACTTCTCCAATCAGATGAAAAAATGACCACGTCATGAAGGTAAGCGGCAGCATGGTCACGATGTGGCTTCAAGATTAGGTCCATCAACTTCTGAAATGTAGCAGGGGCTCCATGTAACCCGAATGGCATCACTGTGTACTGGAACAGCTCCTCTGGAGTGGAGAATGCCGTCTTTTCTTTTGCATCATCTGATAATGGTATCTGCCAATATCCTTTTATAAGGTCCAGGGTCATGATATACCTTGCTTTCCCAAGCCTCTCAATTAGTTCATCTACTCTAGGCATGGGGTATGCATCGAATTTTGACACCTCATTTAGCTTCTGGAAATCATTACAAAATCTCCAAGTCCCATTGGGCTTCGGGATTAAGACAATAGGGCTTGACCACTCACTGGTAGATTCCTCAATGAGCCCTAACTCAAGCATGCACCTGACCTCAGAGGACACCGCTTTTCTGCGTGCTTCTGGTATCCTGTATCCTTTCTGGTTGATGCACCTTATAGTTCACCTCACCCACTTTTTTCACAACCTCGTAGGGACCCTGCCACTTTGCCAGAAACTTACTTTCTACAGTGGGAACTAGAATCAGGACCCTATCCCCGGGATTAAAGTCCCTTACCTTGGCAGACCTGTTATAGATTCTGCTTTGAGCCTCCTGAGCTCTTTGCAGATGTTCTTTAACAATGGGCAACACTGTCGCTATCCTGTATTGCATGTCAGCCACATGTTCGATGACTCTCTTATAGTAAGTAGCATCAGCCTCCTAGGTTTCTTTAGCTACATTGAGTAAACCCCTCGGGTGATGGCCATATAGTAACTCAAATGGTGAGAACCCTGTAGAAGCCTGAGGCACCTCCCTAATAGAGAACATAAGGTATGGTAGGAGGCAGTCCCAGTCCCGACAATCCTTTTCTACCACTTTTTTTAACATCTGTTTCAGGATCTTGTTAAACCTCTCGACCAATCCATCTGTCTGTGGGTGACACACCGAGGTACGTATCTGGGTGATTTTTAACAACTTGCACAACTCTGTTATGACCTTCGACATAAAGGGGGCACCCTTGTCCGTGAGAATTTCTTTAGGGATCCTATTGAACACAGGTCACACAGAGAATTTGGCTTCTCTAGCCAGGAGCGCAGCCACCTTCCCAGACTTTCTCCAGGCATTACTCTCCCCAGACTGACAGCCTGGACTGTGCTTTATTTCCCCTTAATGATCCCAGCTGGCTTCAGCTGGGAGTCCCTCAGGCTAGGGGAAAACCTGCCCCGGAATGGGGTGGACTGGGGAGGTCCCTCTACCAAGCCTACCTTCTCTAAGTCCAATCCAGCCCATAAACGTAACAAAACTGTCTCAGCAACCTACACATTGCTGAGACCATTTTAACCTTCTGAATTTTATTTACCTCACCCAGTTCAGGAAGCTGGGAGGGATATACACCCCTTCCAGGACTTTACCATACACTTTTCTGTTCACCTTACTACAATATATACAGTATATATCCTATTATTAACCTAAATGGCTATAGTGCAATGTAACTTCACCGCAGAACGGCAAATAACACATATTTTTTTCCCTATTATTATACCCCCCAAAAAATGTCTAATGGCTAAAAGAACATACATATATTTCCTATTAATACACCCATTAAATGGCTGTAGTACACTGTAACTTTACCACAGAACGGAAATTAAGATGTATTTTTCTTCCTATTAATGCACACCCCAAAAAATATATAACAATGTAAATTCACTGCAGAATGGCTAATAGGACGTATATATATTTCCTTTTAATACACCCCGTAAATAGCTGTAGTACAATGTAACCACTGCAGAATGACAATTAAGATGTAATTTTTTTCCCTATTAATACACCTCCCAAAAAATTGTATAACAATGTAACTTCACTGCATACCGGCTAATAGGGCGCACATATATTTCCTATTAATACACCCCATAAATGGCTTTAGTACAATGTAACTTCACCACAGATTGGCAAATAAGATTTTTTTTTCCCTATCAATACACCCCCAAAAAATGTATAACTATATAACTTCACAGCAGAATGGCTAATAGGACATACGTATATTTCCTGTTAAGACACCCAGTAATTGGCTGTAGTACAATGTAACTTCATTGCAGAACAGCAATTAAGACATATTTCTATTACTATTAATACACTCCCCAAAAAAATGTATAACAATGTAAATTCTCCTGAGAACGGCTAAAAGGACCTACATATATTTCCTACTAATACACCTGGTAAATGGCTGTAGTACAATGTAACTTCACCACAGAATGGCAAATAATAAGTATTTTATTTCCTATTAATACACCCACCAAAAAAATGTATAACAATGTAAATGCACCACAGAACGGCTAGTAGGATGTTCATACATATATCCTATTAATACCCCCCGAAAATGGATACAGTGCAATGTAAATTCACTGCAGAACGGCAAATAAGAAATTTTTTCCCCTATTAATACACCCCTCAAAATATGTATAACAATGTAAATTAACCGCAGAACGGCTAATAGGACGTACGTATGTTTCCTATTAATACACCTTGTAAATGGCTGTAGTACAATATAACTTCACCGCAGAACGGCAAATAAGACATATTTCTTCCTATTAATACACCCCAAGAAAATGTATAACAATGTAACTTCACTGCAGAACGGCTAATAGGACGTACGTATATGTCCTATTAATACACCCCGTAAATGGCTGTAGAACAATGTAACTTCAACGCAGAACGGCAATTAAGATGTATTTTTTTTCCTCTTAATACAACCCAAAAAAAATGTATATCGATGTAAATTCACCACAGAACGGCTAATAGGACGTATGTATATTTCCTAATAATACACTTCGTAAATGGCTGTAGTACAATGTAACTTCACCGCAGAACGGCAATTATGACATATTTTTCTTCCTATTAATACACCCCCCCAAAAAAAAGTATAACAATGTAAATTCACCATAGAATTGCTAATAGGACGTACGTATATTTCCTTTTTATACACCCCGTAAATAGCTGTAGTACAATGTAACCACCGCAGAATGACAATTAAGATTTATTTTTTCCCCCTATTAATACACCTCCCAAATAATTGTATAACAACGTAACTTCACCGCAGAATGGCTTATAGGGTGCACATATATTTCCTATTAATACACCCCATAAATGGCTGTAGTACAATTTAACTTCACCACAGATTGGCAAATAAGAATTTTTTTTCCCTATCAATACACACCAAAAAAATGTGTAACTATATAACTTCACAGCAGAATGGCTAATAGGACATACGTATATTTCCTATTAATACACCCAGTAATTGGCTGTAGTACAATGTAACTTCATTGCAGAACGGCAATAATTAATTATTATTATTAATTATTAATTATTATTTTTTCCTATTAATACACCCCCCAAAAAAATGTATAACAAAGCAAATTCACTGCAGAACGGCTTATAGGACGTACGTATATTTACTATTAATACACCCCGTAAATGGCTGTATCACAGAGCACCTGCACCCCAATAAAGAGCAAGGTTTGCTGGAAGTACTGAGCTATCATATAGTGCAAATCTAAAAGCAGCAATATAACAGCAATTTAGATCCCCAGTTAGCGCAGCAAGGTGTAATTGAATCGCTCCTATTACCCAGGCTGTACACTCTCCTATTGGACCCTGTTCTCCTTTTATAGCACAGATAATGCCTCCCTATCCTTTCCCTACACCTTGACTAATCTTTCCCTGAACTTGTAGATAGTTTTTTCAGCACAATGAAGTCTTCCCTAGCACTGTCCTTAGTACCAGCTGGCGTCTCTCTCTGCACTAAGTACACTGGAAAATGGCTGAATCCAAGATGGCTGAGGCTATTTATAGGGCTGTGACATCACAGGGGCTGGCTGGCTGCTGATTGGCTGCATGCATGGCATTGTGGGTGATCCCTCATTCCCAGAGTTCTTTGCTACATGTCCTAACATGTGCAGTAGCCATTTTAGGAAAAAATGCAATTCGTTACCACGAAGCACGAGGAAATTCGACTTCGGTGCGAATAAAAAAAAATTCTTAAATTTGGATCAAATTCTACTTCGTCAACTTCGACTCGCTCATCTCTAATTACAGGTGTAATTTATCGCTGTCTACATCATTGTGCAGTGCACCAAGATTCATAGATAATCCCTTCAGTTAAACAAAAAGAAAAGCATACAGCACCCTTTGGTAAAGCCTCAAATCCATGCACGCCCCTGCAGAAGCTGGCTCCTTAGTGGAACAAAATAAAGAAATGGCGGCAGTACCAATAAAGTAGTGGATAAAGAAATGCTCTTTTAATGCATTCTGTGGCAGTCCAAACACATGCTTTTTAATCCCTTCTGTTGGCTTTAGATTTACTGTGCATCAGTATTATTATTGTCTTAACTGTGCAGTGCCGCAAGATTCAAGTAGTGGCCCCATGACAGATTGGGAGGGTGGCAGCAGTGGCAGTACCAGTGACAGTAGTGGCCCCATGACAGAGTGGGGGGGGGGGGGGGCAACAGGAGTGTCAGTAAGCATGTGTTTACATCACTGTTTATTGTTCTGTTCTTTGGAGCCATCAGAAGAACAGAAAAAACTAAACAAAACAAAGCCTCAATTTTGAGCATCCATAAAACCTCTTTTAGACAGTCAGTATTTGATCAGTAATTGCAAGGCAAAACCAGGAGTGGGTGCAAAACAGAGATAAAATGTAATAGAAATGTTTGCATGTCTTCTGTGTTTTGGATCCCTCCTGATTTTGGCTAACAAATGCTGACCAAATACTGACAAAATGAATAGTGGCTGCATGACAGAGTGGGGATTGGGGGGCAGGATCAGTGACATACAGCACAAGATGGTGGTAGAGCATTGTAGTAGCAGAACTCAAAAACAGCAGTGTGATGGCAAGACCCAATGGCATGCACATCCTTTTAAAAAATTAACATGTACATACAGTCCTGATCAAAAGTTTAAGACCACTTGAAAAATGGCAAAAAATCATATTTAGCATGGCTGGATCTTAACAAGGTTCCAAGTAGAGCTTCAACATGCAACAAGAAGAAATGGGAGTGAGACAAAACATTTTTTGAGCATTCAATTTAATGAAAACAACAAATAAATTGAAACAGGCTGTTTTTCAGCTGATCAAAAGTTTAGGACCACACCTCCAAAAAAAAACGAAACCCCCCCAAAACAGAAATCCAACTTCCAAACATAAACTCAGTAATGAGTAGCTCCGCCGTTATTGTTTATCACTTCAAAAATTTGTTTCGGCATGCTTGATGCAAGCGTTTCCATGAGGTGAGTAGGAACATTTCTCCAAGTGGTGAAGACGGCCGCATAAAGGCCATCTACTGTCTGGAACTGTTGTCCATTTTTGTAAACTTCCCTTGCCATCCATCCCCAAAGGTTCTCAATTGGATTAAGATCAGGAGAACACGCAGGATGGGCCAAAAGAGTGATGTTATTCTCCTGGATAAAGTCCCTTGTCCTGCGAGCATTGTGTACTGTAGCGTTGTCCTGTTTAAAAACCCAGTTGTTACCACACAGACGAGGGCCCTCAGTCATAAGGAATGCTCTCTGCAACATCTGGACATAGCCAGCGGCCGTTTGACGCCCCTGCACTTGCTGAAGCTCCATTGTTCCACTGAAGGAAAAAGCACCCCAGACCATTATGGCGCCCCCTCCACTGTGGCGCGTAGGAAACATCTCAGGTGGGATCTGCTTGTCATGCCAGTAACGTTGGAAACCATCAGGACCATCAAGGTTAAAACATTTTCTCATCAGAGAATAAAACTTTCTTCGACCTTTGAATGTCCCATGTTTGGTGCTCTCTTGCAAAGTCCAAACGAGCAGTTCTGTGGCGTTCAAGGAGACGAGGTCTTTGAAGACGTTTTTTGTTTTTGAAGCCCTTCAGTCTCAGATGCCATCTGATGGTTATGGGGCTGCAGTCAGCACTAGTAAGGGCCTTAATTTGGGTCGAGGATCGTCCAGTGTCTTGACGGAGAGCCAATTGGATCCTCCGGCTCAGTGCTGATGAAATTTTTTTGGGTCTTCCACTTGACTTTTTTGTTCCATAACCCTCAGGATCATTTAAGAATTTAAGAAATTCCAAATGACTGTCTTACTGCGTCCCACCTCAGCAGCGATGGCGTGCTGTGAGAGACCCTGCTTATGCAGTTCAACAACCCGACCATGTTCAAAAAGGGAGAGTTTTTTGCCTTTGCCATCACAACGTGTGACTACCTGACAGAAAATGACAATGAATCCACATCTTTGCACAGATTTGGCCTTTTAAAGGCATGTGGTCCTAAACTTTTGATCAGCTGAAAAACAGCCTATATCATTTTTTTCGTTGTTTTCATTAAATTGAATGCTCAAAAAATGTTTTGTCTCACTCTCATTTCTTCTTGTTGCATGTTGAAGCTCTACTTGGAACCTTGTTAAGATCCAGCCATGCTAAATATGATTTTTTGCCATTTTTCAAGTGGTCTTAAAGTTTTGATCAGGACTGTATCAGTAAACCAAGAAGCTCCATTGTAGGAATGACAGTAGAGACAGCAGGCAGATGGTAGCATCAGAATGGTGGCAGCAGCTAGTGGTGAACAAATCGAAGTCCAAATTGACTTTGATCCAAACTTCAGGGAAAATTCAATTCTCTGTGAAGCCGAATTACCTCACGCTTTGTTGTAATGAATCTATTTTCCCTGAAATGGTGGTAGAAAAAAAAAAATACATACCTCATACATTCTTAAGATGCATGGAGTGATACAATAGACCTCCCTTTAATACTGAGAAACCCTAATTCTATATATAAACTAACAGCACAATGGAATTCAATGGGAGAACCCGAGCATTAAACCAGGCACCCCCTGCTCTGAAGAGGGGAGGGTGTCTGGTTCATACGAAAACTTCCTAAATTGATGGAAAAACAACTGAAATGGTTAGGGAAACGCATGGGGTGGATGTCTGGATGCATCTTGGCTCCCAGGTCGCTGTTGGGAACGATGTTGTCCGAGTAGTACGCCACTTTTACAGACTAACAATAATACACACAAAACCGAAGATAATATCGATTTTAGACGGAGGAAAAATTGCTAGGAAACATTCTTTCCTATATATTTACTTATATAAAGTGCAAGTGCTGCCAAAAATGACAAGGAAGAGGCACTCCGATACAACCTGTATATCACATAAAGGAGGGCCTCATTTACATTGTGGTACAACTGTTCAGGTAGTGGGACTACACTCATAAAGCCTATGCACTAAGTGAAAGGGCTGCCAAAAATGACAAGGAACCGGAACTCAAATACACCGTTTATTACACATAAAGGGGGGCATCATACACCCTTGAAAAATTATGATTGATGCGCTGGGACACGGAAGTGGATGTGGTCACTGATGGTGCTTGCAAAGGTCCAGGTGCAGGGCAGGAGGCATCCGGGCCTGAGCCTTTGACAGGGGGTTGGCCAGCACATAACACAGGGGAAGAGGAGGCAGTGGTGAGACCTGCAGACACAGACTGTGGACCCAGGAGTTTGGCCCACTCATTACAGTGCTTGGATGCCATGTGGCGGATCATGCTGGTGGTGGTGAGGTTGCTAGTGTTCACGCCCCGGCTCATTTTGGTACGGCACAGGTTGCACACTACTATTCTTTTGTCGTCCGCACTTTCCTCAAAAATGCACCATACTGCGGAACACCTACCACTTGGCAAGGGATATTTCCACAAGGGGGTGCTCCATGGAACAATTGCAGGCCTGTTTGGTGTGGCCCACCTTTTCCTTTTTGCCATCCCACTGCCTCTTCCAGCCTGTTGCGGTGAAGCAGATTCCTCCCCCTCTGTACTGCTGACCTCGCTCGGCTTTCATGCTTCCCAGGTTGGGTCAGTGACTTCATCATCCACCGCCTCTTCCACTTCCTCACTGTGCTCATCTTCCTGACTTGTTGACCTAACCACAACCTCAGTGATTGACAACTGTGTCTCATCCTTTTCATCAACCTCTTGAGACAGTAATTGCTGTTGACTTATTGGCAACTGTGTTTCATCATCATCATCCACCTCATTAAACAGTTATTGCCATTCCCCACCGTCATCTTCTTGTGACTGGGGTTGCTCAAGAGTTTGGGAATCAGGGCTCAAGATCTGTCCCTCTTCAAGCGTGCTTGGTGAGAGGGCCAAATCAAGGAATGGCTTGGATCAAGGAAAATAGGGCCAAATCAAGGAAAATAGCTCCTCGGAATATCAGAGTGTGGGATCACTTATTTGGCCAGTTTCTCCATGTCATGGATGAAGTTAGCAGATAGCTGGAACATATAAATAAATGAGCGACTGGCTTGATCCCAAACGAAGGAGCTTATAGGTGAGCCCTATAAAACCCTAAGAGCTCTCCCTGACTGCTATGTACATGCAAGGGTCTGTATGGTAGACGATTACATGCCTGCTTACCTAATACTGTGTGACACCTGAAAATCCTATAATAGTGAGCGGACACGACCACCGGCTCCCTGCACTTAAAACGGACGGGTCAGGGTCACCTAGAATCAAGCCAGCAAGGAAACACAATAAAGTAAATGACTTATCTGAACAAACAGCAGAAGCAGCCTCCAGCAGTGAACACCTCATCCAGGAAGTAGTATAAACCGCAAAGTGAGGCAGTATGGGAGGGATAATAAAGGAAGACGATTAGTCTAAATAAGTGACACCTGGCAGAAGGAAAGGAGATGAGAAAGTGAAACCAAAACAAAGAACATCATACAAGAGGTAGAGAAGAACGTCTGCCAGATCTTCTCACAGAACTGGCGGTGACACTCCATGGTGGGTGGAAGGAGGATCAGGGTGAGGATTGTGTTGAGCAGACTCTTGGCCACCGAGACTGGACTTGGTGGAAGACAGGGTGGTGCTTAAGCGACTGGAAGCATTATCTGCTGCAATCCAACCGACCACCTGGTCGCATTGGTCTGACTTCAAGAGTGGTGTCCTGCGCCTCCCTGCAAACTGGGACATGAAGCTAGGCTATTGTGGATGATTGTTTTTCTTGTGCTCTGGCAGAAGGCACAGTTTCAATGCATGCGTTTTTGAGGGACCGCGCGTTCCCTATCTGGAAGGTTAAACCTCTTCAATCTTGAGGCGTCCAAGATTTCTGACACAGACAAGTAAATCAGGTCCCCATTTAAGCACACTGAGGCACAAGCGCAGCTTGATATATAGACACATAGTATAGCTCCACGGCTCTCCTTTATCCACGTCTCTTCACCACCACTAAAACAAGGATTACTCAAATAGTGAAGCACTTCTAACAGGTGATTATCTAAAAATATTTATTATACTCACAAATATGAGATAAAACAAAGCAGTCAAGGCTGTCTTTTTCAAATCTGCCCGACCCTGGTTTCACTCCACGCTTCGTCAGGGGCGTCACCATAATCTTCCTTCCACATGTTACATACCCTCCCCCCCCTCCCCCATAAACAAATCATAAAATTAAATATCATAAAATTCATAAAACATTTATAACCAGGTTAAGACTTTTTTCTTTTTATTAGACTTTTTCTTTCAGCATCTATAATCGCATCCTCGGTATAGTTTTCTCTTCATTAAATTAGATGTTCATTCACTTACTATCCTCATTCCTGACGACAGAGTCTAAAGCACTGTGAACCAGTCGATTTTTTTTAATTCGGTACCTTTTTAAAAATAAAATCGGGATGACTGGGAATTTCTGCACCTATGATCGGATCATTCTTGAGTACACTCCAATTTTTTCTAATGCCGTTTTTGATGAGGCCTGATTGGACTGTATATTTGGTGAGAAAGGCAAATCTAAAATATTTCTTATTCTTCCTCTACTTTATTCATTAACCCTTTCTTATCCCCATTTTCCTGAACCTCACGGCTACATTTCACTAAGTCCTCTTTATTATATCCCTTCTCCAGGAAGCGATCCTGGATCAGTGAGCTTTGTTCTTGGAAGGTCGCAGCATCAGTACAATTTCGGTGAATTCTCCCGATCTGTCCCTTCAGGATGTTATTTAGCCATGGGCCATAGTGACAACTGGTCAGTTCAATAAAACCATTCACATCCGTTTTTAAAAAAAAGGTCTTTGTTTTAAGCTGCCCATCTTCTATAAAGATCATAAGATCGAGAAAATTCACCTCTTTGTCACTGATGCTGCTCGTGAAGTTGATATTGCAATCATTAACATTTAACTGTGCAATTAATTCTTCTAAACCTCTTTTTTCTCCTTCCCATATAAGGAAACAATCATCTATAAATCTACGCCATATGTTAAGTTGGCCAAACTCAGTCTTTTTCTTTAGAAGGGGGGTTATTCTCTCTGATTTCCATGCCGACATAAACAAGTTGGCGAAACTTGGGGCGAATTTCGCCCCCATCGCCGTCCCGACTTTCTGGAGGTAGTAGTTCTCCTTGAACCAGAAATAATTATGTGTTAGACAGAAATCTACACATTCCACAATAAAATCTCGTTGTTCTTTCTTTATTTCTGGATCTGCTGTTAATACTTCCTGAATAGCTCTAAAACCCAAGTCTTTTGGTATAATAGTGTACAGTGACGTAACATCTACTGTACCAAGCCACATATTTTCTCCACAAGTGTCTATATTTTTTGTCAGGTTCAATACACATCCCGTATCCTTTAAATATGATGGTGCCTTTACAACATACTTCTGCAGGAAATGATCTATATACTCTGTTAATCGACTCGTGAAGGACAGTTAACTGACGCAACCACATATCAGCTTTTGAAAAAAGACCCCACGATGGATTTTAAAAAAGAACTTAATTCCTTGTTACAAAAAGGATTTGATGAAGGGATCTTAAATACAAAAGAACTTGATTATCTGATGATAAAATTTCCTGTGATCCCTGCAATATATCAACTCCCCAGGATCCACAAAAATACAACCAATCCCCTGGGAGACCCATTGTGTCCGGGATTAACTCCTTGACGAGTCGATTAACAGAACACATAGATCATTTCCTGCAGAAGTATGTTGTAAAGGCCCCATCATATTTAAAGGATACGGGATGTGTATTGAACCTGACAAAAAATATAGACACTTGTGGAGAAAATATGTGGTTTCGTACAGTAGATAATGCAAAAAATCTGCAGCACTCGCCAGTGTGGAAAATCAGGTGGTGATTTATTCACAAATCAGCATGGTAAAAGCGACATTTCGACCTTCATCGGTCTTTCTCAAATGCTTGAGAAAGACCGATGAAGGTCGAAACATCGCTTTTACCATGCTGATTTGTGAATAAATCACCACTTGATTTTCCACACTGGCGAGTGCTGCAGATTTTTTGCATTTTCCTAGACGTTGGGACCCTTAGCCAGGATCCCCATCTGCGTGCACCACTACCTTTAAAGGTACCTTTAATGTTTTTTTTCCCATTATGGGATCAGTAGTGCTGCCAAAACCTCTGTGTAATATACCAAAAGACTTGGGAATTAGAGCTATTCAGGAAGTATTAACAGTTGATCCAGAAATGACAAAAGAACAAGGAGATTTTATTGTGGAATGTGTAGATTTCTGTCTAACACATAATTATTTCTGGTTCAAGGAGAACTACTACCTCCAGAAAGTCAGGACGGCGATGGGGGCGAAATTCACCCCAAGTTTTGCCAACTTGTTTATGTCGGCATGGGAATCAGAGAGAATAACCTCCCTTCTAAAGAAAAAGACTGAGTTTGGCCAACTTAACATATGAAAACAATAGCTTTTCATGGTGCGGTTTTTGTCTCCCGTGTAAGAATAGAATCAATGAAAATAAAAAAATGAAAACCACAGTGATCCATTCGACTAAAAGAGATAAAGATCTAAAAGTCAAAGGGCAAATTACGTGTGACAGTATAGGGGTTGTATACATGCTGGAGTGCCCTTGCGGTCTCCAGTATGTGGGTCGCACAACGAGAAAATTAAAAATTTGGATACAGGAACACATCAATAATATTAAAAAGGAACTGGAGACCCATGGAGTATCCATGCATTTTTAAAAAGTCCACAAAAAAAAACCTAAAGGACTTACATTCCCTGGATTAAAAGTGGTTAAAAAATGACTAGTGGGGAGGAGATGCAATTAAAAAGATAGACAGGCGGGAGGTTAGCTGGATCTATGAGCTGGATACTATCCAGCCACAGGGATTTAATGTCAAATTGGATTTAAAATCATGTTTGGTGGAATTAAGTAACTGATTTTGAAAAAAGAAAAAGAACAATCACCATTAGCCAATGAAGTGAGGGAGGTGTGTTTTTGAAAGAAGGCATGATGATTTAGACCAATCATAACAGGAAAGTGTGTACTAGGGGAGTGTTTAGACTCTGTCATCATGAATGAGGATAGTAAGTGAGTGATTAAGAGCGGTCCTCATGAGTAAATGAACATAAAATTTAATGAAGAGAAAACTATACCAAAGATGCGATTATAGATGCTGAAAGTCTTATAAAAAGAAAAAAGTCTTAACTTGGTTATAAATGTTTTATGAATTTTATGATATTTAATTTTATGATTTGTTTATGGGGGAGGGGGGAGGGTATATAACATGTGGAAGGAAGATTATGGTGATGCCCCTGACGAAGCGTGGAGCGAAACCCGGGTCGGGCAGATTTGAAAAAGACAGCCTTGACTGCTTTGTTTTATCTCATGTTTGTGAGTATAATAAATATTTTTATATAATCACCTGTTAGCGGTGCTTCACTATTTGAGTAATCCTTGTTTTAGTGGTGGTGAAGAGACGTGGATAAAGGAGAGCCGTGGAGCTTTACTATGTGTCTATATATCAAGCTGCGCTTGTGCCTCAGTGTGCTGATTGTGGGAATCTGATTTACTTGTCTGTGTCAGAAATCTTGGACGCCTCAAGATTGAAGAGGTTTAACCTTCCAGATAGGGAACGCAAAGTCCCTCAAAAACGCATGGTCTGAACTGTGATCTTTACCCACTTTACAATTGGAAACCGCTGCGACAATTTTGTCATACGGATTGGGACTTTTATTTATAATTTTTACAGTTTCAATGCACCATGGCCTCTGCGTGCACCATCAGCATCACGGCCACTTCCCCGTCCTTTACTGCTCGCCTCTTTATATTAAATGTTATATATGCTTGAAAGTATGTCACATATACAGTAGCAAAGGATTTGGAAGTGTATGCACAAAAAAATGTAAAAAGGTATTTGGGATGTGGAAACTTCACACAGAAGATATCCCACAGATAATGTCAATGCTGTCACCAGCAGCTAATAAAAAATTACAGGAAATGTCACAGGTATTTGGGATGAGGAAACGTTATACAGGAGAGCTACCACCGGTAATGTCACTGTCCAAAGCATCTACATAAAAAGTACACTGTATGTCAAAGATACATTATTTAAGCGCACACTTTACACTGGAGATGTGGCACAGCTAATGTCACTGTCCGCAGCGGACACGTCTATTGAAAAAGTACAATGGATGTCATAGATTTTTTTTTGGATGCGCACACTTTACACTGGAGATGTAGCACAGCTAATGTCGCTGTCTGCAGCGGCCTAACTATTGTACGCTATTTAGCGCAGGATGCGCTAAAAATAGATATTGCTGTCACACACAATAGTCCTTAGAACGACTTTTGGGTCTGTAAAGTTTAAGCTATTTAGCGCAGTTTGTGCTAAAAAAAAGATATTGCTGCTGCCACACACAATAGTCCTTTAAAAGGACTTTTGGGTCTCTGAGAAGTTTTGGTGGTAAAAAAAATTCTTTAATCACTCCCTACACTGTCTGTCCCTTCCTCAGCACAGCTCTCCCTGACTAAGAATGAGCTGAACATGCGTCATCGGGTGCTATATAGCACCCGATGATGTGTTCCGGCCAGTCAATCACTGTAATGCCATAAGCCAACATGGCTACGGTATTACAGTGAGGGCAGTACTTACCTGCACGTTTATTGCCTGCGTAGCAGCCAAGAAACATGCGGGCGGAGACTCGAGCATAGCGCTTTAGCACATGCGGTTTTCGGCCGAATACCACCATGTGGTGAGCATAGAGATGCTCGAGCTGAACTGGTGTTTGGCCAAGCATTCTTGATCATCACTAGTGCACTACAATATATGCAAATTAAAATTCAAGGCTAAACCTTCACTCTAGATGTTAAAATGAGACTTTAGCCAATATGTTATGTTTAAGAACATATTGGAGCCCGCACACCCCGTCAAGGTATCTCAGTTGGCGTGGGACCTACCGCTAAACCTACCTATAGTGTGTGAACACTGTCTGATAGGTGCTAAGGTCCGACTCATAGCTAAGCTTCCACAAACCACCAAAGTAAGATCACAAAAACAATGGGAGGAAGGAGGAGGCTGCAAGCCCCACCTAGAACAGGCTAGTGTGACACAGGCTACCAGGTGCACCAGAATGTTACAAAAGATAAAAAAAATTGCATACTCCACACTTCCGCCTTGACTGTGAGTTGGACCTTAGCACCTCTCAGGCAGTGTTCACACATTATAGGTAGGTTTAGCGGTAGGTCCCGAGCCAACTGAGATACCTTGACAGGGTGTGCGGGCTCCGATATGTTCTTGAACGGAGTATATTGGCTAAAGTCTCATTTTAACATTTAGCATGAGGTTTTAGCCTTGTATTTTCTTTTGCATATATTGCAGTGCACCTTTGCACTGATTTATTTATTGTCAGCAGCGGACCCTATTTATTACAGTCATCATATTCAAGCCCATAATGACACAAACTATAAAATTATCATGCTATTTAACTTGCATGAGATGGGAAATACTGTAAGAAAAAGAAAAAACATAATGCCGTATCCCTCCATTTCGGGACTGCTGATCCTTACCTTTTTACTGCTGAAGCCATGGCATCTTTTGGCTGCAGCAACAATGTGCTTGTATACTACATTCATTCACTGTCTTCAGTGGTCTGGAGTATTGCACAAGACCACTGGTTCCAGTGATTGGCTGAGGCGGTTACCTGCTATATACTGGCATATCACTGCTGTAATCAGAACAACAAAGCCCTGCTGGGAGACTAGGCGGCAGTGCTGAAACCGAAGGGGTTCTGGGCTGTAAATACAATGTAGTGTATTAGTATTATTATTAATGATAACTAGAGTTGAGCGAACACCTGGATGTTCGGGTTCGAGAAGTTCGGCCGAACTTCACGGAAATGTTCGGGTTCGGGATCCGAACCCGAACCGAACTTCGTCCCGAACCCGAACCCCATTGAAGTCAATGGGGACCTGAACTTTTGGGCACTAAAAAGGCTGTAAAACAGCCCAGGAAAGAGCTAGAGGGCTGCAAAAGGCAGAAACATGTAGGTAAATCCCCTGCAAACAAATGTGGATAAGGAAATGAATTAAAATAAAAATTTAAAAAATAAAAATGACCCAATATCAATTGGACAGAGGTCCCATAGCAGAGAATCTGGCTTCACGTCAGCAGAAAATCAGTCTCTTCATGCCATAGCAAAGAATCTGGCTTCATGTCAGCACAGAATCAGTCCCCTTATGCCATAGCAGAGAATCTGGCTTCATGTCAGCACAGAATCAGTCTTCATGTCATAGCAGAGAATCAGGCTTCACGTCACCCACCACTGGAACAGGCCACTGTCACACATTTAGGCCCAGGCACCCAGGCAGAGGAGAGAGGTCCCGTAACAGAGAATCTGGCCTTATGTCAGCGCAGAATCTGTCTTCATGTCATAGCAGAGAATCAGGCTTCACGTCACCAACCACTGGAACAGGCCACTGTCACACATTTAGGCCCAGGCACCCAGGCAGAGGAGAGAGGTCCCGTAACAGAGAATCTGGCCTTATGTCAGCGCAGAATCAGTCTTCATGTCATAGCAGAGAATCAGGCTTCACGTCACCCACCACTGGAACAGGCCACTGTCACACATTTAGGCCCCGGCACCCAGACAGAGGAGAGAGGTCCTGTAACAGAGAATCTGGCCTTATGTCAGCGCAGAATCAGTCTTCATGTCATAGCAGAGAATCAGGCTTCACGTCACCCACCACTGGAACAGGCCACTGTCACACATTTAGGCCCAGGCACCCAGGCAGAGGAGAGAGGTCCCGTAACAGAGAATCTGGCCTTATGTCAGCGCAGAATCAGTCTTCATGTCATAGCAGAGAAACAGGCTTCACGTCACCCACCACTGGAACAGGCCACTGTCACACATTTAGGCCCAGGCACCCAGGCAGAGGAGAGAGGTCCCGTAACAGAGAATCTGGCCTTATATCAGCGCAGAATCAGTCTACATGTCATAGCAGAGAATCAGGCTTCACGTCACCCACCACTGGAACAGGCCACTGGCACATTTAGGCCCAGGCACATTTAGGCCCAGGCACCCAGGCAGAGGAGAGAGGTCCCGTAACAGAGAATCTGGCCTGATGTCAGCGCAGAATCTGTCTTCATGTCATAGCAGAGAATCAGGCATCACATCACCCACCACTGGAACAGGCCACTGTCACACATTTAGGCCCAGGCACCCAGGCAGAGGAGAGAGGTCCCGTAACAGAGAATCTGGCCTTATGTCAGCGCAGAATCAGTCTTCATGTCATAGCAGAGAATCAGGCTTCACGTCACCCACCACTGGAACAGGCCACTGTCACACATTTAGGCCCCGGCACCCAGACAGAGGAGAGAGGTCCTATAACAGAGAATCTGGCCTTAGGTCAGCACAGAATCTGTCTTCATGTCATAGCAGAGAATCAGGCATCACGTCACCCACCACTGGAACAGGCCACTGTCACACATTTAGGCCCAGGCACCCAGGCAGAGGAGAGAGGTCCCGTAACAGAGAATCTGGCCTTATGTCAGCGCAGAATCAGTCTTCATGTCATAGCAGAGAATCAGGCTTCACGTCACCCACCACTGAAACAGGCCACTGTCACACATTTAGGCCCAGGCACCCAGACAGAGGAGAGCGGTCCCGTAACAGAGAATCTGGCCTTATGTCACCGCAGAATCTGACTTCATGTCATAGCAGAGAATCAGGCTTCACGTCACCCACCACTGGAACAGGCCACTGTCACACATTTAGGCCCCGGCACCCAGACAGAGGAGAAAGGTCCTGTAACAGAGAATCTGGCCTTATGTCAGCACAGAATCTGTCTTCATGTCATAGCAGAGAATCAGGCATCACGTCACCCACCACTGGAACAGGCCACTGTCACACATTTAGGCCCAGGCACCCAGGCAGAGGAGAGAGGTCCCGTAACAGAAAATCTGGCCTTATGTCAGCGCAGAATCAGTCTTCATGTCATAGCAGAGAATCAGGCTTCACGTCACCCACAACTGGAACAGGCCACTGTCACACATTTAGGCCCAGGCACCCAGACAGAGGAGAGCGGTCCCGTAACAGAGAATCTGGCCTTAGGTCAGCGCAGAATCTGTCTTCATGTCATAGCAGAGAATCAGGCTTCACGTCACCCACCACTGGAACAGGCCACTGTCACACATTTAGGCCCCGGCACCCAGACAGAGGAGAGAGGTCCTGTAACAGAGAATCTGGCCTTATGTCAGCACAGAATCTGTCTTCATGTCATAGCAGAGAATCAGGCATCACGTCACCCACCACTGGAACAGGCCACTGTCACACATTTAGGCCCAGGCACCCAGGCAGAGGAGAGAGGTGCCGTAACAGAGAATCTGGCCTTATGTCAGCGCAGAATCAGTCTTCATGTCATAGAAGAGAATCAGGCTTCACGTAACCCACCACTGAAACAGGCCACTGTCACACATTTAGGCCCAGGCACCCAGACAGAGGAGAGCGGTCCCGTAACAGAGAATCTGGCCTTATGTCACCGCAGAATCTGTCTTCATGTCATAGCAGAGAATCAGGCTTCACGTCACCCACCACTGGAACAGGCCACTGTCACACATTTAGGCCCAGGCACCCAGGCAGAGGAGAGAGGTCCCGTAACAGAGAATCTGGCCTGATGTAAGCACAGAATATGTCTTCATGTCATAGCAGAGAATCAGGCTTCACGTCACCCACCACTGGAACAGGCCACTGTCACACATTTAGGCCCAGGCACCCAGGCAGAGGAGAGAGGTCCCGTAACAGAGAATCTGGCCTAATGTCAGCGCAGAATCAGTCTTCATGTCATAGCAGAGAATCAGGCTTCACGTCACCCACCACTGGAACAGGCCACTGTCACACATTTAGGCCCAGGCACCCCGACAGAGGAGAGTGGTCCCGTAACAGAGAATCTGGCCTTATGTCAGCGCAGAATCAGTCTTCATGTGATAGCAGAGAATCAAGCTTCACGTCACCCACCACTGGAACAGGCCACTGTCACACATTTAGGCCCCGGCACCCAGACAGAGGAGGGAGGTCCTGTAACAGAGAATCTGGCCTTATGTCAGCGCAGAATCTGTCTTCATGTCATAGCAGAGAATCAGGCATCACGTCACCCACCACTGGAACAGGCCACTGTCACACATTTAGGCCCAGGCACCCAGGCAGAGGAGAGAGGTCCCGTAACAGAGAATCTGGCCTTATGTCAGCGCAGAATCAGTCTTCATGTCATAGCAGAGAATCAGGCTTCACATCACGCACCACTGGAACAGGCCACTATCACACATTTAGGCCCAGGCACCCAGACAGAGGAGAGCGGTCCCGTAACAGAGAATCTGGCCTTATGTCAGCGCAGAATCTGTCTTCATGTCATAGCAGAGAATCAGGCTTCACGTCACCCACCACTGGAACAGGCCACTGTCACATATTTAGGCCCCGGCACCCAGACAGAGGAGAGAGGTCCTGTAACAGAGAATCTGGCCTTATGTTAGCACAGAATCTGTCTTCATGTCATAGCAGAGAATCAGGCATCACGTCACCCACCACTGGAACAGGCCACTGTCACACATTTAGGCCCAGGCACCCAGGCAGAGGAGAGAGGTCCCGTAACAGAGAATCTGGCCTTATGTCAGCGCAGAATCAGTCTTCATGTCATAGCAGAGAATCAGGCTTCACGTCACCCACCACTGGAACAGGCCACTGTCACACATTTAGGCCCAGGCACCCAGACAGAGGAGAGTGGTCCCGTAACAGAGAATCTGGCCTTATGTCAGCGCAGAATCTTTCTTCATGTCATAGCAGAGAATCAAGCTTCACGTCACCCACCACTGGAACAGGCCACTGTCACACATTTAGGCCCAGGCACCCAGACAGAGGAGAGCGGTCCCGTAACAGAGAATCTGGCCTTATGTCAGCGCAGAATCTGTCTTCATGTCATAGCAGAGAATCAGGCTTCACGTCACCCACCACTGGAACAGGCCACTGTCACACATTTAGGCCCCGGCACCCAGACAGAGGAGAGAGGTACTGTAACAGAGATTCTGGCCTTATGTCAGCACAGAATCTGTCTTCATGTCATAGCAGAGAATCAGGCATCACGTCACCCACCACTGGAGCAGGCCACTGTCACACATTTAGGCCCAGGCACCCAGGCAGAGGAGAGAGGTCCCGTAACAGAGAATCTGGCCTTATGTCAGCGCAGAATCAGTCTTCATGTCATATCAGAGAATCAGGCTTCACGTCACCCACCACTGGAACAGGCCACTGTCACACATTTAGGCCCAGGCACCCAGACAGAGGAGAGCGGTCCCGTAACAGAGAATCTGGCCTTATGTCAGCGCAGAATCTGTCTTCATGTCATAGCAGAGAATCAGGCTTCACGTCACCCACCACTGGAACAGGCCACTGTCACACATTTAGGCCTCGGCACCCAGACAGAGGAGAGAGGTCCTGTAACAGAGAATCTGGCCTTATGTCAGCACAGAATCTGTCTTCATGTCATAGCAGAGAATCAGGCATCACGTCACCCACCACTGGAACAGGCCACTGTCACACATTTAGGCCCAGGCACCCAGGAAGAGGAGAGAGGTCCCGTAACAGAGAATCTGGCCTTATGTCAGCGCAGAATCAGTCTTCATGTCATAGCAGAGAATCAGGCTTCACGTCACCCACCACTGGAACAGGCCACTGTCGCACATTTAGGCCTCGGCACCCAGACAGAGGAGAGAGGTCCTGTAACAGAGAATCTGGCCTTATGTCAGCGCAGAATCTGTCTTCATGTCATAGCAGAGAATCAGGCATCACGTCACCCACCACTGGAACAGGCCACTGTCACACATTTAGGCCCAGGCACCCAGGAAGAGGAGAGAGGTCCCGTAACAGAGAATCTGGCCTTATGTCAGCGCAGAATCAGTCTTCATGTCATAGCAGAGAATCAGGCTTCACGTCACCCACCACTGGAACAGGCCACTGTCGCACATTTAGGCCCCGGCACCCAGACAGAGGAGAGAGGTCCTGTAACAGAGAATCTGGCCTTATGTCAGCACAGAATCTGTCTTCATGTCATAGCAGAGAATCAGGCATCACGTCACCCACCACTGGAACAGGCCACTGTCACACATTTTGTCCCATGCACCCAGGAAGAGGAGAGAGGTCCCGTAACAGAGAATCTGGCCTTATGTCAGCGCAGAATCAGTCTTCATGTCATAGCAGAGAATCAGGCTTCACGTCACCCACCACTGGAACAGGCCACTGTCGCACATTTAGGCCTCGGCACCCAGACAGAGGAGAGAGGTCCTGTAACAGAGAATCTGGCCTTATGTCAGCGCAGAATCTGTCTTCATGTCATAGCAGAGAATCAGGCATCACGTCACCCACCACTGGAACAGGCCACTGTCACACATTTAGGCCCAGGCACCCAGGAAGAGGAGAGAGGTCCCGTAACAGAGAATCTGGCCTTATGTCAGCGCAGAATCAGTCTTCATGTCATAGCAGAGAATCAGGCTTCCCGTCACCCACCACTGGAACAGGCCACTGTCGCACATTTAGGCCCCGGCACCCAGACAGAGGAGAGAGGTCCTGTAACAGAGAATCTGGCCTTATGTCAGCACAGAATCTGTCTTCATGTCATAGCAGAGAATCAGGCATCACGTCACCCACCACTGGAACAGGCCACTGTCACACATTTAGGCCCAGGCACCCAGGAAGAGGAGAGAGGTCCCGTAACAGAGAATCTGGCCTTATGTCAGCGCAGAATCAGTCTTCATGTCATAGCAGAGAATCAGGCTTCACGTCACCCACCACTGGAACAGGCCATTGTCGCACATTTAGGCCTCGGCACCCAGACAGAGGAGAGAGGTCCTGTAACAGAGAATCTGGCCTTATGTCAGCGCAGAATCTGTCTTCATGTCATAGCAGAGAATCAGGCATCACGTCACCCACCACTGGAACAGGCCACTGTCACACATTTAGGCCCAGGCACCCAGGAAGAGGAGAGAGGTCCCGTAACAGAGAATCTGGCCTTATGTCAGCGCAGAATCAGTCTTCATGTCATAGCAGAGAATCAGGCTTCACGTCACCCACCACTGGAACAGGCCACTGTCGCACATTTAGGCCCCGGCACCCAGACAGAGGAGAGAGGTCCTGTAACAGAGAATCTGGCCTTATGTCAGCAGAGAATCTGTCTTCATGTCATAGCAGAGAATCAGGCATCACGTCACCCACCACTGGAACAGGCCACTGTCACACATTTAGGCCCAGGCACCCAGGCAGAGGAGAGAGGTCCCGTAACAGAGAATCTGGCCTTATGTCAGCGCAGAATCAGTCTTCATGTCATAGCAGAGAATCAGGCTTCACGTCACCCACCACTGGAACAGGCCACTGTCACACATTTAGGCCCCGGCACCCAGACAGAGGAGAGCGGTCCCGTAACAGAGAATCTGGCCTTATGTCAGCGCAGAATCTGTCTTCATGTCATAGCAGAGAATCAGGCTTCACGTCACCCACCACTGGAACAGGCCACTGTCACACATTTAGGCCACGGCACCCAGACAGAGGAGAGAGGTCCTGTAACAGAGAATCTGGCCTTATGTTAGCACAGAATCTGTCTTCATGTCATAGCAGAGAATCAGGCATCACGTCACCCACCACTGGAACAGGCCACTGTCACACATTTAGGCCCAGGCACCCAGGCAGAGGAGAGAGGTCCCGTAACAGAGAATCTGGCCTTATGTCAGCGCAGAATCTGTCTTCATGTCATAGCAGAGAATCAGGCATCACGTCACCCACCACTGGAACAGGCCACTGTCACACATTTAGGCCCAGGCACCCAGGAAGAGGAGAGAGGTCCCGTAACAGAGAATCTGGCCTTATGTCAGCGCAGAATCTGTCTTCATGTCATAGCAGAGAATCAGGCTTCAAGTCATAGCAGAGAATCAGGCTTCCTGTCATAGCAGAGAATCAGGCTTCACGTCACCCACCACTGGAACAGGCCATTGTCAGATATTTAGGCCCCGGCACCCAGACAGAGGAGAGAGGTCCTGTAACAGAGAATCTGGCCTTATGTCAGCACAGAATCTGTCTTCATGTCATAGCAGAGAATCAGGCATCACGTCACCCACCACTGGAACAGGCCACTGTCACACATTTAGGCCCAGGCACCCAGGAAGAGGAGAGAGGTCCCGTAACAGAGAATCTGGCCTTATGTCAGCGCAGAATCAGTCTTCATGTCATAGCAGAGAATCAGGCTTCACGTCACCCACCACTGGAACAGGCCACTGTCGCACATTTAGGCCTCGGCACCCAGACAGAGGAGAGAGGTCCTGTAACAGAGAATCTGGCCTTATGTCAGCGCAGAATCTGTCTTCATGTCATAGCAGAGAATCAGGCATCACGTCACCCACCACTGGAACAGGCCACTGTCACACATTTAGGCCCAGGCACCCAGGAAGAGGAGAGAGGTCCCGTAACAGAGAATCTGGCCTTATGTCAGCGCAGAATCAGTCTTCATGTCATAGCAGAGAATCAGGCTTCCCGTCACCCACCACTGGAACAGGCCACTGTCGCACATTTAGGCCCCGGCACCCAGACAGAGGAGAGAGGTCCTGTAACAGAGAATCTGGCCTTATGTCAGCACAGAATCTGTCTTCATGTCATAGCAGAGAATCAGGCATCACGTCACCCACCACTGGAACAGGCCACTGTCACACATTTAGGCCCAGGCACCCAGGAAGAGGAGAGAGGTCCCGTAACAGAGAATCTGGCCTTATGTCAGCGCAGAATCAGTCTTCATGTCATAGCAGAGAATCAGGCTTCACGTCACCCACCACTGGAACAGGCCATTGTCGCACATTTAGGCCTCGGCACCCAGACAGAGGAGAGAGGTCCTGTAACAGAGAATCTGGCCTTATGTCAGCGCAGAATCTGTCTTCATGTCATAGCAGAGAATCAGGCATCACGTCACCCACCACTGGAACAGGCCACTGTCACACATTTAGGCCCAGGCACCCAGGAAGAGGAGAGAGGTCCCGTAACAGAGAATCTGGCCTTATGTCAGCGCAGAATCAGTCTTCATGTCATAGCAGAGAATCAGGCTTCACGTCACCCACCACTGGAACAGGCCACTGTCGCACATTTAGGCCCCGGCACCCAGACAGAGGAGAGAGGTCCTGTAACAGAGAATCTGGCCTTATGTCAGCAGAGAATCTGTCTTCATGTCATAGCAGAGAATCAGGCATCACGTCACCCACCACTGGAACAGGCCACTGTCACACATTTAGGCCCAGGCACCCAGGCAGAGGAGAGAGGTCCCGTAACAGAGAATCTGGCCTTATGTCAGCGCAGAATCAGTCTTCATGTCATAGCAGAGAATCAGGCTTCACGTCACCCACCACTGGAACAGGCCACTGTCACACATTTAGGCCCCGGCACCCAGACAGAGGAGAGCGGTCCCGTAACAGAGAATCTGGCCTTATGTCAGCGCAGAATCTGTCTTCATGTCATAGCAGAGAATCAGGCTTCACGTCACCCACCACTGGAACAGGCCACTGTCACACATTTAGGCCACGGCACCCAGACAGAGGAGAGAGGTCCTGTAACAGAGAATCTGGCCTTATGTTAGCACAGAATCTGTCTTCATGTCATAGCAGAGAATCAGGCATCACGTCACCCACCACTGGAACAGGCCACTGTCACACATTTAGGCCCAGGCACCCAGGCAGAGGAGAGAGGTCCCGTAACAGAGAATCTGGCCTTATGTCAGCGCAGAATCAGTCTTCATGTCATAGCAGAGAATCAGGCTTCACGTCACCCACCACTGGAACAGGCCACTGTCACACATTTAGGCCCCGGCACCCAGACAGAGGAGAGAGGTCCTGTAACAGAGAATCTAGCCTTATGTCAGCAGAGAATCTGTCTTCATGTCATAGCAGAGAATCAGGCATCACGTCACCCACCACTGGAACAGGCCACTGTCACACATTTAGGCCCAGGCACCCAGGCAGAGGAGAGAGGTCCCGTAACAGAGAATCTGGCCTTATATCAGCGCAGAATCAGTCTTCATGTCATAGCAGAGAATCAGGCTTCACGTCACCCACCACTTGAACAGGCCACTGTCACATATTTAGGCCCAGGCACCCAGGCAGAGGAGAGAGGTCGCGTAACAGAGAATCTGGCTTCATGTCAGCACAGAATAAGTCTTCATGTCATAGCAGAGAATCAGGCTTCACGTCACCCACCACTGGAACAGGCCACTGTCACACATTTATGCTCCGGCACCCAGACAGAGGAGAGGTTCATTCAACTTTGGGTTGCCCCGCAATATAATGGTAAAATGAAATTAAAAATAGTATTGAATGAGGAAGTGCCCTGGAGTAGAATAATATATTGTTAAGGGGAGGTAGTTAATATCTAATCTGCACAAGGGATGGACAGGTCCTGTGGGATCCATGCCTAGTTCATTTTTATGAACGTCAGCTTGTCCACATTGGCTGTAGACAGGCGGCTGCGTTTGTCTGTAATGACGTCCCCTGCCGTGCTGAATACACGTTCAGACAAAACGCTGGCTGCCGGGCAGGCTAGCACCTCCAAGGCATAAAAGGCTAGCTCTGGCCACGTGGACAATTTGGAGACCCAGAAGTTGAATGGGGCCGAACCATCAGTCAGTACGTGGAGGGGTGTGCACAGGTACTGTTCCACCATGTTAGTGAAATGTTGCCTCCTGCTAACATGTTCCGTATCAGGTGGTGGTGCACTTAGCTGTGGCGTGTTGACAAAACTTTTCCACATCTCTGCCATGCTAACCCTGCCCTCAGAGGAGCTGGGCGTGACACAGCTGCATTGGCGACCTCTTGCTCCTCCTCTGCCTTCGCCTTGGGCTTCCACTGGTTCCCCTGTGACATTTGGGAATGCTCTCAGTAGCGCGTCTACCAACGTGCGCTTGTACTCGCGCATCTTCCTATCACGCTCCAGTGTAGGAAGTAAGGTGGGCACATTGTCTTTGTACCGGGGATCCAGCAGGGTGGCAACCCAGTAGTCCGCACACGTTAAAATGTGGGCAACTCTGCTGTCGTTGCGCAGGCACTGCAGCATGTAGTCGCTCATGTGTGCCAGGCTGCCCAGAGGTAAGGACAAGCTGTCCTCTGTGGGAGGCGTATCGTCATCGTCCTGTGTTTCCCCCCAGCCACTCACCAGTGATGGGCCCGAGCTGCTTTGGGTGCCACCCCGCTGTGAACATGCTTCATCCTCATCCTCCTCCACCTCCTCCTCATCCTCGTCCTCCTCGTCCTCCAGTAGTGGGCCCTGTCTGGCCACATTTGTACCTGGCCTCTGATGTTGCAAAAAACCTCCCTCTGAGTCACTTCGAAGAGACTGGCCTGAAAGTGCTAAAAATGACCCCTCTTCCTCCTCTTCCTCCTGGGCCACCTCCTCTTCCATTATCGCCCTAAGTGTTTTCTCAAGGAGACATAGAAGTGGTATTGTAACGCTGATAACGGCGTCATCGCCACTGGCCATGTTGGTGGAGTACTCGAAACAGCGCAACAGGGCACACAGGTCTCGCATGGAGGCCCAGTCATTGGTGGTGAAGTGTGTCTGATCCACAGTGCGACTGACCCGTGCGTGCTGCAGCTGAAACTCCACTATGGCCTGCTGCTGCTCGCACAGTCTGTCCAGCATATGCAAGGTGGAGTTCCACCTGGTGGGTACGTCGCATATGAGGCGGTGAGCGGGAAGGCCGAAGTTACGCTGTAGCGCAGACAGGCGAGCAGCGGCAGGGTGTGAACGCCGGAAGCGCGAACAGACGGCCCGCACTTTATGCAGCAGCTCTGACATGTCGGGGTAGTTGCGAATGAACTTCTGCACCACCAAATTCAGCACATGCGCCAGGCAAGGGATGTGCGTCAAACCGGCTAGTCCCAGAGCTGCAACGAGATTTTGCCCATTATCGCACACCACCAGGCCGGGCTTGAGGCTCACCGGCAGCAACCACTCGTCGGTCTGTTGTTCTATACCCTGCCACAACTCCTGTGCGGTGTGGGGCCTGTCCCCCAAACATATGAGTTTCAGAAGTTGGTGGTGAAGGTGTGTGGCTGACTGGATGAGCAGGTGGAAGAAGAGGAGGAGGAAGCTGAGTAGGAGGAGGAGGAGACAGGAGGCAAAGAATGTTGCCCTGTGATCCTTGGCGGCGGAAGGACGTGCGCCAAACAGCTCTCCGCCTGGGGCCTAGCCGCCACTACATTTACCCAGTATGCAGTTAGGGAGATATAGCAACCCTGGCCGTGCTTACTGGTCCACGTATCTGTGGTTAGGTGGACCTTGCCACAGATGGCGTTGCGCAGTGCACACTTGATTTTATCGGATACTTGGTTGTGCAGGGAAGGCACGGCTCTCTTGGAGAAGTAGTGGCGGCTGGGAACAACATACTGTGGGACAGCAAGTGACATGAGCTGTTTGAAGCTGTGTGTGTCCACCAGCCTAAATGACAGCATTTCATAGGCCAGTAGTTTAGAAATGCTGGCATTCAGGTCCAGGGATCGAGGGTGGCTAGGTGGGAATTTACGCTTTCTCTCAAATGTTTGTGAGATGGAGAGCTGAACGCTGCCGTGTGACATGGTTGAGATGCTTGGTGACGCAGGTGGTGGTGTTGGTGGTACATCCCATGTTTCCTGGGCGGCAGGTGCCAACGTTCCTCCAGAGGCAGAGGAAGAGGCCGAGGCGGCGGCAGCAGCAGCAGAAGAGGCCGAGGCGGCGGCAGCAGCAGAAGAGGCCGAGGCGGCAGCAGCAGAAGAGGCAGCAGGGGGAGCCTGAGTGACTTCCTTGTTTTTAAGGTGTTTACTCCACTGCAGTTCATGCTTTGCATGCAGGTGCCTGGTCATGCAGGTTGTGCTAAGGTTCAGAACGTTAATGCCTCGCTTCAGGCTCTGATGGCACAGCGTGCAAACCACTCAGGTCTTGTTGTCAGCACATTGTTTGAAGAAGTGCCATGCCAGGGAACTCCTTGAAGCTGCCTTTGGGGTGCTCGGTCCCAGATGGCGGCGGTCAGTAGCAGTCGGAGTCTCTTGGCGGCGGGTGTTCTGATTTTGCCCACTGCTCCCTCTTTTGCTACGCTGTTGGCTTGGTCTCACCACTGCCTCTTCCTCCGAACTGTGAAAGTCAGTGGCACGACCTTTATTCCATGTGGGGTCTAGGACCTCATCGTCCCCTGCATCGTCTTCCACCCAGTCTTGATCCCTGACCTCCTGTTCAGTCTGCACACTGCAGAAAGACGCAGCAGTTGGCACCTGTGTTTCGTCATCATCAGAGACGTGCTGAGGTGGTATTCCCATGTCCTCATCATCAGGAAACATAAGTGGTTGTGCGTTAGTGCATTCTATCTCTTCCACCCCTGGTGAAGGGCTAGGTGGATGCCCTTGGGAAACCCTGGCAGCAGAGTCTTCAAACAGCATAAGAGACTGCTGCATAACTTGAGGCTCAGACAGTTTCCCTGATATGCATGGGGGTGATGTGACAGACTGATGGGCTTGGTTTTCATGCGCCATCTGTGCGCTTTCTGCAGAAGACTGGGTGGGAGATAATGTGAACGTGCTGGATGCACTGTCGGCCACCCAATTGACTAATGCCTGTACCTGCTCAGGCCTTACCATCCTTAGAACGGCATTGGGCCCCACCAAATATCCCTGTAAATTCTGGCGGCTACTGGGGCCTGAGGTAGTTGGTACACTAGGACGTGTGGCTGTGGCAGAACGGCCACGTCCTCTCCCAGCACCAGAGGGTCCACTAACACCACCACGACCATGTCCACGTCCGCGTCCGCGTCCATTATTAGATGTTTTTCTCATTGTTCCCGTTCACCACAATTTTGAGAATGGCAAATTTGGGAATAGTTTTTCAACCCAGAACAAAAAGTGTGCTTTTACGGTCACTACAAATTTCTTGACCAGCTAAAACAGTACAGATTTGGTTGAATAGAAATGTGAGGCCTGTTTTTTTTTGCACTGTGTGACAGGTATAGGTTTAATCACAGAATCAGACTTCTATCTGCACGGTAGCGTGTGTCTTAGGTTTTTCTGAATGACACTATCAGTACCTTCAATGTAAGATATCCTTTTTGGGATAGATTTCAAGTAGGCCTCAAATACCAGAAACTAGTTATTTTGAGAATGGCAAATTTGGGAATAGTTTTTCAATCCAGAAAATAAAAAGTGCTTTTACGGTCACTACAAATAACTTGACCAGCTAAAACAGTACAGATTTGGTTGAATAGAGATGTGAGGCCTGTTTTTTTTTGCGCTGTGTGACAGGTATAGGTTTAATCACAGAATCAGACTTCTATCTGCACGCTAGCGTGTGTCTTAGGTTTTTCTGAATGACACTATCAGTGCCTTCAATTTAAGATATCCTTTTTGGGATAGATTTCAAGTAGGCCTCAAATACCAGAAACTAGTTATTTTGAGAATGGCAA
Source organism: Bufo bufo (assembly GCF_905171765.1). Classification (NCBI taxonomy): domain Eukaryota; kingdom Metazoa; phylum Chordata; class Amphibia; order Anura; family Bufonidae; genus Bufo; species Bufo bufo. The sequence continues at coordinate 453,176,560 of NC_053391.1, forward strand.
ATTTGGGAATAGTTTTTCAATCCAGAAAATAAAAAGTGCTTTTACGGTCACTACAAATAACTTGACAAGCTAATACAGTACAGATTTGGTTGAATAGAGATGTGAGGCCTGTTTTTTTTTTGCGCTGTGTGACAGGTGTAGGTTTAATCACAGAATCAGACTTCTATCTGCACGCTAGCGTGTGTCTTAGGTTTTTCTGAATGACACTATCAGTACCTTCAATGTAAGATATACTTTTTGGGATAGATTTCAAGTAGGCCTCAAATACCAGAAACTAGTTATTTTGAGAATGGCAAATTTGGGAATAGTTTTTCAACCCAGAACAAAAAGTGTGCTTTTACGGTCACTACAAATAACTTGACCAGCTAAAACAGTACAGATTTAGTTGAATAGAGATGTGAGGCCTGTTTTTTTTTGCGCTGTGTGACAGGTATAGGTTTAATCACAGAATCAGACTTCTATCTGCACGCTAGCGTGTGTCTTAGGTTTTTCTGAATGACACTATCAGTACCTTCAATGTAAGATATCCTTTTTGGGATAGATTTCAAGTAGGCCTCAAATACCAGAAACTAGTTATTTTGAGAATGGCAAATTTGGGAATAGTTTTTCAACCCAGAAAAAAAAGTGTGCTTTTACTTTCACTACAAATAACTTGACCAGCTAAAACAGTACAGATTTGGTTGAATAGAGATGTGAGGCCTGTTTTTTTTTTGCGCTGTGTGACAGGTATAGGTTTAATCACAGAATCAGACTTCTATCTGCACGCTAGCGTGTGTCTTAAGTTTTTCTGAATGACACTATCAGCACCTTCAATGTAAGATATCCTTTTTGGGATAGATTTCAAGTAGGCCTCATATACCAGAAACTAGTTATTTTGAGAATGTCAAATTTGGGAATAGTTTTTCAACCCAGAACAAAAAGTGTACTTTTACGGTCACTACAAATAACTTGACCACCTAAAACAGTACAGATTTGGTTGAATAGAAATGTCAGGTCTATTTTTTAGGCACTGGGTGACAGGCTCAACTTGCCCCTGATGTAGTATATGGCCAAAAAATAACCACACTGTTGATGGTTAAATGCACTTGGGTGACACAGGCTCAGCCTGCACCAGATGTAGTATATGGCCAAAAAATAATCAGACTGTTGATGGTTAAATGCACTTCGGTGACACAGGCTCAGCCTGCAGCTGATGTAGTATATGGCCAAAAAATAACCAGACTGTTGATGGTTAAATGCACTTCGGTGACACAGGCTCAGCCTGCAGCTGATGTAGGATATAGCACAAAATAACCACACTATTGATGGTTAAATACACTTGGTGATAGCTTGTGCTGGCGCACCACAAGTCACAAAATGGCCGCCGATCACCCCAGAAAAAAAGTGATCTAAAAACGCTCTGGGAAGCCTCAAAAAAGTGAGCAAGTCCATATTAGCACTTCAATGATCCACAGCTGCAGATCGATCACAGAATGAAGTCTTTTGGAGGAGTTAATCTGCCTAATCTCGCCCTAACGTCGCAGCTGCAACCTCTCCCTATGCTTGAATCAGCAGAGTGACGTGCAGCGCTACGTGACCCAAGCTTATATAGAGGCTGGGTCACATGCTGCACTGGCCAATCACAGCCATGCCAATAGTAGGCAAGGCTGTGATGGCCTCTTGGGGCAAGTAGTATGACGCTTGTTGATTGGCTGCTTTGCAGCCTTTCAAAAAGCGCCAAGAAAGCGCCGAACACCGAACCCGAACACAGACTTTTACGAAAATGTTCGGGTTCGGGTCCGTGTCACGGACACCCCAAAATTCGGTACGAACCCGAACTATACAGTTCGGGTTCGCTCATCCCTAATGATAACAAACTGTATTTAATGTTAGTAGATACATTATTGTTCTTTGTCTTCTTATCATTAAATGGGTTGTCTAGCTTTCTTTTTTTTTGCACCTTTAAATTCAAACCATATTTACCTGCACCCTGCCGCTCCATTCCAACTCCCTTCCCTGGTATATCTGTCTTTGTCTGTAAACTTCCAGATGGAAGGGATCAAATGCACCCCTGTAGCTAATGACTGACCTCAATGGTGATCAAAGGATTTCAAACAGAGGACACAACACTGCTGAGGTCAGTCACTAGTTGCAGCATCGCATGTGACCCAGGAAGCCAGAATGGAGTGACAGACAGTATGTTTTTTTTTTCTCTGCAATTGGGGTTGAAATTTTAAAAATTTAAAACAAGAAAAAACTAGAGAACCCCTTTAACCACCTCAGCCCCCAGTGCTTAAACACCCTGAAAGACCAGGCCACTTTTTACACTTCTGACCTACACTACTTTCACCGTTTATTGCTCGGTCATGCAACTTACCACCCAAATGAATTTTACCTCCTTTTCTTCTCACTAATAGATCTTTCATTTGGTGGTATTTCATTGCTGCTGACATTTTTACTTTTTTTGTTATTAATCGAAATTTAACGATTTTTTTGCAAAAAAATGACATTTTTCACTTTCAGTTGTAAAATTTTGCAAAAAAAACGACATCCATATAGAAATTTTGCTCTAAATTTATAGTTCTACATGTCTTTGATAAAAAAAAAATGTTTGGGTAAAAAAAAAATGGTTTGGGTAAAAGTTATAGCGTTTACAAACTATGGTACAAAAATGTGAATTTCCGCTTTTTGAAGCAGCTCTGACTTTCTGAGCACCTGTCATGTTTCCTGAGGTTCTACAATGCCCAGACAGTACAAACACCCCACAAATGACCCCATTTCGGAAAGTACACACCCTAAGGTATTCGCTGATGGGCATAGTGAGTTCATAGAACTTTTTATTTTTTGTCACAAGTTAGCGGAAAATGATGATTTTTTTATTTATTTTTTTTTCTTACAAAGTCTCATATTCCACTAACTTGTGACAAAAAATAAAAAGTTCTATGAACTCACTATGCCCATCAGCGAATACCTTGGGGTCTCTTCTTTCCAAAATGGGGTCACTTGTGGGGTAGTTATACTGCCCTGGCATTCTAGGGGCCCAAATGTGTGGTAAGGAGTTTGAAATCAAATTCTGTAAAAAATGACCTGTGAAATCCGAAAGGTGCTCTTTGGAATGTGGGCCCCTTTGCCCACCTAGGCTGCAAAAAAGTGTCACACATCTGGAATCTCTGTATTCAGGAGAAGTTGAGGAATGTGTTTTGGGGTGTCTTTTTACATATACCCATGCTGGGTGAGATAAATATCTTGGTCAAATGCCAACTTTGTATAAAAAAATGGGAAAAGTTGTCTTTTGCCAAGATATTTCTCTCACCCAGCATGGGTATATGTAAAATGACACCCCAAAACACATTCCCCAACTTCTCCCGATTACGGAGATACCAGATGTGTGACACTTTTTTGCAGCCTAGGTGGGCAAAGGGGCCCATATTCAAAAGAGCACCTTTCGGATTTCACAGGTCATTTTTTACAGAATTTGATTTCAAACTCCTTACCACACATTTGGGCCCCTAGAATGCCAGGGCAGTATAACTACCCCACAAGTGACCCCATTTTGGAAAGAAGAGACCCCAAGGTATTCGCTGATGGGCATAGTGAGTTCATGGAACTTTTTATTTTTTGTCACAAGTTAGTGGAATATGAGACTTTGTATGAAAAAAAATAAAAATAAAAAAAATAAGCATTTTCCACTAACTTGTGACAAAAAATAAAAAATTCTAGGAACTCGCCATGCCCCTCACGGAATACCTTGGGGTGTCTTCTTTCCAAAATGGGGTCACTTGTGGGGTAGTTATACTGCCCTGGCATTTTCCAGGGGCCCTAATGTGTGGTAAGTAGGTAAATGACCTGTGAAATCCTAAAGGTGCTCTTTGGAATATGGGCCCCTTTGCCCACCTAGGCTGCAAAAAAGTGTCACACATGTGGTATCGCCGTATTCAGGAGAAGTTGGGGAATGTGTTTTGGGGTGTCATTTTACATATACCCATGCTGGGTGAGAGAAATATCTTGGCAAAAGACAACTTTTCCCATTTTTTTATACAAAGTTGGCATTTGACCAAGATATTTCTCTCACCCAGCATGGGTATATGTAAAATGACACCCCAAAACACATTCCCCAACTTCTCCTGAGTACGGCGATACCAGATGTGTGACACTTTTTTGCAGCCTAGATGCGCAAAGGTGCCCAAATTCCTTTTAGGAGGGCATTTTTAGACATTTGGATACCAGACTTCTTCTCACGCTTTGGGGCCCCTAGAATGCCAGGGCAGTATAAATACCCCACATGTGACCCCATTTTGGAAAGAAGACACCCCAAGGTATTCAATGAGGGGCATGGCGAGTTCATAGAAATTTTTTTTTTTTGGCACAAGTTAGCGGAAATTGATATTTTTAATTTTTTTCTCACAAAGTCTCCCGTTCCGCTAACTTGGGACAAAAATTTCAATCTTTCATGGACTCAATATGCCCCTCACGGAATACCTGGGGGTGTCTTCTTTCCGAAATGGGGTCACATGTGGGGTATTTATACTGCCCTGGCATTCTAGGGGCCCTAAAGCGTGAGAAGAAGTCTGGAATATAAATGTCTAAAAAATTTTACGCATTTGGATTCCGTGAGGGGTATGGTGAGTTCATGTGAGATTTTATTTTTTGACACAAGTTAGTGGAATATGAGACTTTGTAAGAAAAAAAAAAAAAAATTCCGCTAACTTGGGCCAAAAAAATATCTGAATGGAGCCTTACAGAGGGGTGATCAATGACAGGGGGGTTGATCAATGACAGGGGGGTTGATCAATGACAGGGGGGTTGATCAATGACAGGGGGGTGATCAATGACAGGGGGGTGATCAGGGAGTCTATATGGGGTGATAACCACAGTCATTGATCACGCCCGTGTAAGGCTTCATTCAGACGTCCGGATGCGTTTTGCGGATCCGATCCATCTATCAGTGCATCCGTAAAAATCATGCGGACATCTGAATGGAGCTTTACAGGGGGGTAATCAATGACAGGGGGGTAATCAATGACAGGGAGGTGATCAGGGAGTCTATATGGGGTGATCACCACAGTCATTGATCATGCCCCTGTAAGGCTTCATTCAGACGTCCGGATGCGTTTTGCGGATCCGATCCATCTATCAGTGCATCCGTAAAAATCATGCGGACGTCTGAATGGAGCTTTACAGGGGGGTAATCAATGACAGGGGGGTGATCAGGGAGTCTATATGGGGTGATCACCACAGTCATTGATCACGCCCCTGTAAGGCTTCATTCAGACGTCCGGATGCGTTTTGCGGATCCGATCCATCTATCAGTGCATCCGTAAAAATCATGCGGACGTCTGAATGGAGCTTTACAGGGGGGTAATCAATGACAGGGGGGTAATCAATGACAGGGGGGTGATCAGGGAGTCTATATGGGGTGATCACCACAGTCATTGATCATGCCCCTGTAAGGCTTCATTCAGACGTCCGGATGCGTTTTGCGGATCCGATCCATCTATCAGTGCATCCGTAAAAATCATGCGGACATCTGAATGGAGCTTTACAGGGGGGTAATCAATGACAGGGGGGTGATCACCACAGTCATTGATCATGCCCCTGTAAGGCTTCATTCAGATGACCGGATGCGTTTTGCGGATCCGATCCATGTATCAGTGCATCCGTAAAAATCATGCGGACATCTGAATGGAGCTTTACAGGGGGTGATCAGGGAGTCTATATGGGGTGATCACCACAGTCATTGATCATGCCCCTGTAAGGCTTCATTCAGACGTCCGGATGCGTTTTGCGGATCCGATCCATCTATCAGTGGATCCGTAAAAATCATGCGGACGTCTGAATGGAGCTTTACAGGGGGGTAATCAATGACAGGGGGGTAATCAATGACAGGGGGGTGATCAGGGAGTCTATATGGGGTGATCACCACAGTCATTGATCACGCCCCTGTAAGGCTTCATTCAGACGTCCGGATGCGTTTTGCGGATCCGATCCATCTATCAGTGGATCCGTAAAAATCATGCGGACGTCTGAATGGAGCTTTACAGGGGGTTGATCAATGACAGGGGGGTAATCAATGACAGGGGGGTGATCAGGGAGTCTATATGGGGTGATCAGGGGTGATTAGGGGTGATCAGGGGCTAATAAGGGGTTAATAAGTGACGGGGGGGGGGGTGTAGTGTAGTGTAGTGGTGCTTGGTGCTACTTTACTGAGCTACCTGTGTCCTCTGGTGGTCGATCCAAACAAAGGGGACCACCAGAGGACCAGGTAGCAGGTATATTAGACGCTGTTATCAAAACAGCGTCTAATATACCTGTTAGGGGTTAAAAAAAACACATCTCCAGCCTGCCAGCGAACGATCGCCGCTGGCAGGCTGGAGATCAACTCTCTTACCTTCCGTTCCTGTGAGCGCGCGCGCCTGTGTGCGCGCGTTCACAGGAAGTCTCGCGTCTCGCGAGATGACGCGTATATGCGTGACTGTGCGCAGGGCTGCCACCTCCGGAACGCGATCCTGCGTTAGGCGGTCCGGAGGTGGTTAAGTATGGTAGTCCATGGAAATAGCCTGAGATAAGAGTAAATATAATTAATAGCAATATGCTATGCAGTGTTCAATTTTTGATGTTAAATAAACCTGAATTTCCATTTACCTAATTTTGTATGATTGGTATTTTCTAAAAAAAATTATGTGAACAATTTAGAAGTGACATTTTCTTCACGGTCTTGTTTAAATTTATTAACCACGTACGTCATCCTCATGGCAATTATAAAGATAAATGTTCAGGAGGTAGTACATTAATTCACTTGCATCAAAAACAATTGTCAGCCTGATATGAATACTGATTGGCCAAATTTTATTAATTTTTCTGCAATGTAAGGAAAAAATTGTGTATATTTACTATTTGTCAGGACACTTTATCATTCCCTCATTAGTAGTCTGTTTATTTTGGCAATTTATGACTTTTACATAACTTTCAGCTCTTATTATTCAGCCATGAATCAGATTTAAGAATTGCTTGAAACACACAATTTTATGTGTTATGGCCAAGTTTTATATGACTGGTCAGAAAATAATCTAAATATTTTTTTTTTTCACTAAATCAAAAAACTAGTTTTTGCATAAAGTGGTGTTATCTTTATATGCAAGACAGAGTACAAATCCTCTCTTCTGTTATCTTTACCCACAAGATAGGTTGAATCTTCATCCATTTACAACTCAACTACTGCTAGTAATTTAGTTGTTCGCATTTTGATAAAAAGTAATAAATAAATGTCATGCTGCTCAAACTCTACTTGCTGAAATTGCAGTTTGCAGAGCAGTTTCGTATTCATTTTCAGATGTCTATATTTAAATTTTGATTTACTTATAAGAATTGTAAAATTATTTTCCCCAAAAAAATTATACAAAGAGGCAGTTATCAAAAATAAAATAGCTTTGTTGGTTTAGACTGTTCTTAGTCCTTTCATATTAAAACTAATTCATTTTTTATTTGCACCCTTTTCTATTCATAAGAGCAGACAATTCCCTAGTGTTTACCGAGGAAATAAGGAAAAATTTTAACCTAATTTATTTTATTGTTTGTCACAATCTAATCAGCACAAATGGAGTTTGGTTATGTGATTCGTTCAATTGAAGTAAAGTAATATGTATGTTTGTAAATCATTCTGCTAGCAACCATACCTGTGATCAGTGTTAGCCTTTGTGTTAAGGGGCATTTACACAGGCCAATGATCAGAGCAATTATGGAGAAGTTCCTTCCTGATAATTGCTTTGTCTAAAGATGCCGGTGATCACCTGATGAATGAGCAAGTGCTCATTCATCAGGTGAATGCATCACCATAATTTCTGGGCAGCAGATTCTGCTGTCTAAACAACGATTCACTGCCTAGAAACATTGAAAGCGAATGGGGATGAGCAATTATTTTCGCTAGAGTTCACCTCTTGTAACAAGCAGGTAATGTTGTGTTGGTCTGTGTAAAAGGGCTTTTATAAGTAAGGACTGTGATTGCATATATCATACCAACATATTCTTAGGGTGGTCATACACATACAGTAGCTATCTCTCATGACTCCCTCACCACTCCCTCATACACATTCACAAAAGTGAGTAAACCCCTTGCATTTTTGTAAATATTTTATTATATATTTTCATGAGACAACACCAAAGAAATTACATTTTCATACAATGTAAAGTAGTCAGTGTACAGCTTGTATAACAGTGTAAATTTGCTGAGCCCTCAAAATAACTCCACAGACAGCTGTTAATGTCTAAACCGCTGGTGACAAAAAGTGAGTACACTCCTAAGTGAAATTGGCCAAATTGTGCCCAAAGTGTCAATATTTTGTGTGGCCACCATTATTTTTCAGCACTGCCTTAATTTTCTTGGGCATGGAGCTTACTAGAGCTTCACAGGGATTGCCACTGGAATCCACCACTCCTCCATGACGATATCACAGAGTTGGTGGATGTTAGAGACCTTGCACTCCTCCACCTTACATTTGAGAATGCCCCACAGATGCTCAATAAGGTTTAGGTCTGGAGACCTGCTTGGCCAGTCTAGCACCTTTACCACCAGTTTCTTTATCAAGGCAGTGGTAGTTTTGGAGGTGTGTTTGGTGTGGTTATGTTGGACTACTGTCTTGTGGACCAGTTTCCAAAGGAAGGGGATCATGCTCTTCTTCAATATGTCACAGTGCATGTTGGCATTCATGGTTCACTCAATGAACTGTAGCTCCCAACAGCTGGCAGCACTCATGCAGCCCCAAACCATGACACTGCCACCACCATGCTTGACTGTAGGCAAGACACACTTGTCTTTGTACTCCTCACTAGTGATGAGCGGCAGGTGCCATATTCGATTTCGACGAAATTCGCGAATATTCGTCGAAATCGAATATTCGTCATTATTCTTGTTATCGCGATTAATATGCGATTTAAATAATCGCGTATTGTGATTTAAACTTAAAGGCTACTCTCCTATTGAAATAGGGAAGTTATAATAATCGAATTTCGATTTTAGCTTAGCACTGCTATATTCCATATTCGTTAATTCTAGCTTAATATGGAATATAGCAGTGCTAAGTTAAAATCGAAATTCGATTATTATAACTTGAATTTTTTTATTTTTTTATTGTTATATTTTTTTCTTTCCCACTTCCCTAAAGTTGTTCTTACCTGTCCTTTGGATTCCTGGCTGCTCCAGTCAGTGCCCGTTGCCGCTTCTGCCGACTTCCGTGCTCATGGAGCGTCCCCATCACCATGGGAACGTCTCCATATACTAGAATGTACTGTCGGATTTGAGAATTACGTGAAAAATCGCAATTCGATTATTTCAAGTTATAATAATCGAATTTCGATTTTAACTTAGCACTGCTATATTTAATTCTAGCCTAATATGGAATATAGCAGTGCTAAGTTAAAATCGAAATTCGATTATTATAACTTGAATTAATCGAATTGCGATTTCAACTTGGACCTGGTTTACTATGGTTGGCTTGGTAGAATTAGCGAATATGACGAATGTATTCGTCATATTCCACAAAACGAATATAATGAATGTATTCGTCATATTCCACAAAACGAAGATAAAGAAGTATTCTGCATCTTCGTTTTAGCTACCTATTCATCAACTTCGCTAATTCTAGCAATCATATAGGAAAGTTTACTATAGAGACAGCAAAATTTAATTCGCTATGCGATGATATGACTGCTTTTTAAAAAAAAAAAATGTAATAATTATAATACCTGATAATTATTATAATTATTCTATTTATAAAAAAAAAGCAAAGTAATATAATCGCATAGCGAATTAAACTTAGCTGTCTCTATAGTAAACTTTCCTATATGATTGCTAGAATTAGCGAAGTTGATGAATAGGTAGCTAAAACGAAGATGCAGAATACTTTTTTATCTTCGTTTTGTGGAATATGACGAATACATTCGTTATATTTGTTTTGTGGAATATGACGAATACATTCGTCATATTCGCTAATTCTACCAAGCCAGCCATAGTAAACCAGGTCCAAGTTGAAATCTCAATTCGATTAATTCAAGTTATAATAATCGAATTTCGATTTTAACTTAGCACTGCTATATTCCATATTAGGCTAGAATTAAATATAGCAGTGCTAAGTTAAAATCGAAATTTGATTATTATAACTTGAAATAATCGAATTGCGATTTTTCACGTAATTCTCAAATCCGACAGTACATTCTAGTATATGGAGACGTTCCCATGGTGATGGGGACGCTCCATGAGCACGGAAGTCGGCAGAAGCGGCAACGGGCACTGACTGGAGCAGCCAGGAAGCCAGGAATCCAAAGGACAGGTAAGAACAACTTTAGGGAAGTGGGAAAGAAAAAAATATAACAATAAAAAAAAAAAATGAATATTCGAAATATCGAATTTATATCACTATATTCGAAATATTCGCGAATTAGTAAAGTGCCGATATTCGCGAAAAAAATTCGATATTCGAATATTCGCGCTCAACACTACTCCTCACCTGGTTGCCGCCACACACGCTTGACAAAAACTGCATGGTATATTGACATAATAAAATATGTTCAATGAAACTGCTACATTAATTCAGTCATTTCAATATAATGCTTTAAGTAAAATTGCGCGGTATATTGATGCAATGTGTCTGTCAGTCTCTGATTCAATCAGAGCTGCCCCCTCCCTCCCAGGGTCATATGATCTTCCATTTCCAGCCTCCCGCAGTTTTCCCAGGCAATTCTTACAGTAAAATTGCACTTGCACCATTTTGCGTGATTCATCCAAAGCTGAATCAGATTCATTTGGCAGCAGAATTTTTTGTGAAATTCATCAATTATTTCAGAATCTATTTGCTCGTCTCTATTTCTAATCTTTCAGAACATGCAACCTTGTCCTATGCCTGCTCAGAATTGCTTATGTGAATGACCACCAAATGTTTACCAAGTCTTATAACTTTCTAATTTAGAGAACCTTTTAATTCAATTCACAAGCCACAAGAATAGATAACTTAAAGGTACAGAATGTTGTCTACTCATATGTGACTCAAAGGAAGAAAACTAGACTACAGGTTAAATAAATTTACATGGTAGGTGTTGCTGCAACTCATCCTACACACTATCTTTTCCAGAGGTCCCTTGCATAGAATACTGTTTTGTAATAAAAGAGACCTGCACTACAAAAAAGTCTAGCTGTTCCCCACACTTGTATGTTACAAGTAAGGCTACTTTCACACTAGCGTTCGGTGCTCCTCTTGTGAGTTCCGTTTGAAGGCTCTCACAAGCGGCCCCGAACGGATCCGTCCAGCCCTAATGCATTCTCAGTGGAGGCGGATCCGCTCAGAATGCATCAGTCTGGCACCGTTTGTCCTCCGCTCCGCTCAGCAGGCGGACACCTGAACGCAGCTTGCAGCGTTCGGGTGTCCGCCTGGCCGTGCGGAGGCAAACGGATCCATCCAGACTTACAATGCAAGTCAATGGGGACAGATCCGTTTGAAGTTGACACAGTATGGCTCAATTTTCAAACGGATCCGTCCCCCATTGACTTTAAATGTAAAGTGAAAACTGATCCGTTTGCATTATCATGAACAAAAAAAAAAAATAATAATATTTTTTTGTTCATGGTAATGCAAACGGATCCGTTCTGAACGGGTCTAGGCGTTTGCATTATAGGTGCGGATCCGTCTGTGCAGATACCAGACGGATCCGCACCTAACGCAGATCTGAAAGTAGCCTAATGCATAGCAGAGCAATGAAAGAATACATGATCCAATAGTTTATAATGGAAAGAATCATTGTAAAAAATGAAATGGCAAGTGGAGTCATACTTTTCCATAAAAACCTCAACCCAACAAATATTGGGGAGCATTTATGAAGACTGTTGATTTAGACGGCGGTCTTTATCCCTCCTGCACTGGCAGCCTCTACGTAACCTAGGCGGACTTTACACTTGTATAAATCTACGCCAGCTTCCTTGCTGGCGTGGATTTAGACTATTTAAAACAGTTATAAAAAATTATAAATAAGATGGGCCTGCCAGCCCAGTGAGCCCACCCTTGTCCCCTCCCACACCACGCCCCCTTAGTGCTGCAATCTGTGAACGATATACACCAAAAAGTGGCATATATCTGTTCATAAATGACTCCCAATGTTTTTATTAAGCAGCAGTACTAGTGCTAGTAGTATGAGTTGCAGACATAGAACATTTTTATAGACTATTACAATATGCACTGTATATTTAGAACATATGTATATGTATTTCTCATTTTTTTATTTCTCATTTTCCATAGTTAAACCTACAGTTATTGATGTGGACATATATGTTAACAGCATCGGACCAGTGTCTTCAATAAACATGGTAAGAAATTATTTACATATTACATAAGCGGGTTGTATTGCTTGCTCAAGTCATGACTGCTTAAATATGAACAAAGGTAATGGAGCTATGTGCTGATTTGTTTTTTGGGCAGTGGAAGCTTGTTATTTAAACTTGAAGACTGGGTTGATATTGAGATAATGATATTTGAGATTATATATATTTTGTTACATATTGTTGAGAGAACTGTGATGGTGCATAGTGTTGCATCTTTTCTATTATATGCATGTAGCCAAAAATGTGCTAGCTGGCGGGTGGAAGGGGATACAAACGAGCCACTGTACCTTGGTGATGATATTTAGATACATGACTAGGACTGCAAATCTTTGCTGATGGAAAATTTGACCTACAGATGTAGCCGATCAAAAACTGACTCTGATAACACTTGGCACCGTGTTATCTCAGTTATCTCATGATAAAAGCCATTAAAATCCATTGAAAAGAAAGTTAACATGTACTTGCCAGTCTTTACTTAATGTGTTAGCGGCATGTAATTTCTTTAAATATGATTTAAAAAGAATATGTTAAAAATTGCTGTTTTTAACTTTCTTTGGATACAAGTATATTCTCCTATATATGTGACTCTGGTTTTCTTCCAATAAATTAACTATGGCTGCAGTATCTTGAACATTTTTGCCTGCACCCGACAAGACTTGCCATTTTGGAGATCCTCTGACCCAGACATGTAGCCTTCTCAATTAGGTCCTTGTCAAAGTCGTTCTTTGGAAGTTTTGTCCATTTTTCTGCTTCCAGAAAACATAATCTTTAAGAACTGATTGTTCACTTGCTGCCAAATATATCCCACCCCTTGACAAGTTGCATTGCCATGAGATACTGTAATGAATAGTTTCACTTCATCTGTTAGTGCTTTTAATCAACTAAAGCTACTTTCACTTCAGTGTTTTTTCTGGATCCGACAGAGGATAAGCAAAAATGCTTCTGTTACAATAATACAACCGGATCTGTTCTGAACGGGTCCAAATGAACAAGACAGTTCTGGCACTAAATCCTTTGTAAGTTAATAGGCATCTGGAAAATTGATCTGGCACCATTGATTTACATTGTGTTTCATGCCGAGTCTTGATCAGTATTACATGATGCACACAAAAACACTGCTTGCAGCATTTAGCTGTCCTGCATGGGAACACAACCAAATGGAACATGCATTCTTGTGCATTCCGTTCTGTTCAGTTCAGTTTTGTCCCCATTGACAATGAATGGGGACAAAACTGAGGCGTTTTCCTCCATTATTGAGATACTGTGATGGATCTCAATACCGTAAAGGAAAACGCTGATGTAAAAGTAGCCTAATCCCAAAAGCTGGTGACCGATAAGGGGTCATTTATTAAACAGAAATATGCTTAAATTAGGCGTATTTATGGGGCAAATTGTGGCTCAAAGGTCCTTTGCGCCACAATCTGTGATTCTCCCCACTCATGCCAGGTCTAAAAAAGTGGGCGTGGTGTGGGCGGGGAAGAGGACAGATTGGTAGGCCCAACTTACCATTTTCTACACCTGTTTTAGTCATAGAAAATGGTCTAAATGTAAGACCGCTAGGAAGCTGTCTTACATTAAGAAACGGCAGAGGATCTGCCAAAGTAATTCAGAGGCCTGCACCTCTTCATAACTATGGTGGATCCACCACCAGTGCAGGGGCTTATTAAGACCAGCATCTAAAACGCTGGTCTTAATAAATGTGCCCCATATAGTTCAAATGCCCAACCTCCTTAAGACTGTATTAACTGGTATTAGGAAATAATATACTTAACTTTTATCTTCCCACACCTATTAGTATTTAGACAGTTGAAACAAATTTTTACCTTTTATTGCCACATTTGAAAAAATATGTCATTTGGCTATACAACTTATGATATTTTATTGCAGCTTAACTGGATAAAAGCTGTACCTTTTTTCTACTAGATGACAGCTCTTAAGAAGACAATTAAGCATGTAATAGGAAAATAATATAAAACTCAGTCATATCAACACATTTTTAGAAATTTCTTTCAGTTCAGATTCTAATGAATTGTTCGATTCGGGTACAAAAAAATTCAACCTAAATCAAAAGTGGTCAGATTGCCCTAAAAGTCATTTATGACACTCTGAGGACCATTCAATCTTCTGTTTTTGCATTTTTGTTTTTCACTCCCTGCCTTCCCAGAGCCATAACTTTTATATTTTTCTGTTCACATAGCCGTATGAGGGCTTTTTTTTTGGTGTGGGACAAGTTGTATTTTCTAATGGCACAATTTAATATTGAATATGATGCAGCAGGTAGAAGGAAAAAAATTCCAAATGGCGTGGAATTGGAAAACAAAATGCAATTCACTATAGTATTATGTTATGTTATTATGTCAGTGATACTATTTTGAAGTGTGTGTGACTTTTTGATCACTTTTTATTACAATTTTTTGGGGAGGTGAAGGGACAAAAAAATGGCGAATTGACCATTTAGATTCCTAATATCGGATAGATATTGTTACATTTTAATAGTACAGGTGTTTTCGGATGCGACGATTCCTATAATGTTTTTGGATCTGAACTGGTACCTTGGAACCAAAGCCAAGTTTGGATCCAAGTTTTCAAAAGTTTTTTTAGTTTAAAAATCAAATACCAAAGTTATTCACCGAAGTCTCACAAGACTTCGGGAATAACTGACCTCCTCTTGTCAGAGACCATACATTTTAATGAGATGCATCTCACTACAGCATTAAACCAAAGTTTTGAGCAAAGTGACTTCAGATCTAGCATCCGAAGCTCGCTTCGCTCATCACTAGTGGCCACTATTTTGAGAGATTCGGCAGAATCCAATCACAAAATATTCAGATTCGTCTATCCACCGTTTTGGGAAATTCAAGATAAATGTAATTTGTTTAGGATCTATTTGCTCATTTCTAATCAGATGTAATTTATTGGTTGTTGTAAGCAGTATCTTGTTGGTATTGTAAGAAGATTGTCATAATAGGTAGACTATTAATATTTATGGCCTCAAAGTGTTAGTATAAGATCATCATAAGTTGTTGACCACATTGAATGGCAGTATTTGCTCATAGCTACGTTCCTGTCATTGCCAGACAGCCAGTCAGTTGACATGCTACATAATAATAACATTTTAATGAAAGATTCAATTAATAATAACTTAAGTCTTAACACCGATGTAGTAAATCAGATGCTGTTGTCATAACTTTATTACTCATTGCGTACTGGCCCTCTCTCCTTAATCTTTCTTAAACTTAACATATTATTTTGTTTTCTTCCTCAAAAGCATGTATTTGGAAGGACATAAAAAGCATGTATTTGGACGGACATAATAGATAAGCCCAAAAGAGGTTCTATTTTACAAAATTTTTCTTTCAGAGAAACTAGTAAAGTAAAAGTAAAGCCTAATTCCTCTAATTCCACCACCTTTACTAATTTAACAAAACCTCTAATACTATGTGTATTACCATCTTTTGCCTGCTTCTTGACCTTTCATGCTCATTCATCCTCCAAATTTAACCCAAGACTCTTTCATAATGGTTTTCTGTTCTTGCCTATGGCATTTTTGACAATGTCTTTTATCACAATAGATCAGATGCCATTTGAATTAAACTTACTGGGGGAGCTTTCATAAATCTCCCCCACTGTGTATTATTTTTAAATTTCATAGCATTATTCACATCTCACTGAATATAGATTTAGGCCTCATGCACATGAAGGTGTGCCGGCCGTTCCGTGCATTGGGGACCGCAATATGTGAAACCCAATGCACGGGTACGATCCAAGTGGTTGCCACAGATGGATGCAGACCCTTTCAACTTGAATAGGTCTGTGATTCATCCGCACCGCATGTTCTATTTTTTTGCGGTTTGGAGGCAGAGAGAAAACCCCTACAGAAGCACTCTGTAGTGCTTCTGTGGGCTTCCGTGCCTCCCTTCCACACTGCTCCTTCCAGATTGCTACCAATTCAAGTGGGACGCAATAGGGGCACAGCTGGGTAACAGCCTTTTGCATGAGGCTTTACTGATGATAAAAATCCTTGATAGACTGGTCTTGTGCAGACAATAAATGAAGATTATCAACCTTTAGTTCTCATGACCAAAGGTCAAAGTATGCTTTAGCAGTTACGAGCTCTCATGGTGTGCTGCGACTGCAAGTTTTACGATAGGTGGAGAGTCACTGTAATGTACAAATATACTAGAAACACTGTATTTAATATGTATTGATATGTAGTGAAAAATAATAATTTGGAGCCAAGTGACTTTTGTTGACTGATAGCTTCAGCATCAACTGCTGTGTTGATCCTTAGGTGCACCTCCAGGTATACAAAATAAACCATTAGAATGGGATTAACATAACATGAAGGTGAGAAGTACGTGTCCTGACAGTGCAATCATATGGAACAGCATGAGCTCATGAGTTTGCCACAAAATGGTGTGAGGAAGTAAGTTCTGTGCACTTTCATTTTGCTTATGGCTCCATGGTAAGAGTGGCACGGTTAGTTTACTTGACTGCATAACTTGGAAAATAGACAGATATGTAGTTTCCATGGCGGCTTATTAATGGATTTTCATTTTGTTTAAACAGTTGTCCTCATAAATTAACTTCTTTCAAGGACTGAGATTAGTGTAGACTCAAAACAATGCCGGCATACTCTTAAATTCAGAAATGCACCATGCATTCTGTATATTGGGGGAAAAAAATGCTACCCTAAAAAATGCTATCCTACTAGTGCAAAAACATATGGGGGACATTTATCAAAGCTGGTGCAAAGGAAAATGGGTTTAGTTACCCATAGAAACCAATCAGATACTACCCTTAATTTTTTCAGAGATATTTTGGTAGAAATGAAAAAATCTATCTATCTGATTGGTTGCTATTCAGTTTTCTTTTGCACTAGTTTTGATAAACCATATGAATTGTTTCTACAACAGTTCAGCTTTTTTTTCTCCAGAAAACTTAACTTACAAAACTTATATCATGGTTAATAAGCAAAAATAATATGGTCATAAATAAAACATGCATTTTCAATTTGATTATTTCTGTGTTTAACTTGGGGATCATTAATTCCCTGTTGGAGTTCCCCTTTGAGGATAACAACATGATTATAAAGGAACTTTCCAGATTCATTAGTAGTACTGATATACATATAGGGAGACATAACAAAGCCCTCAAACTGAGCACTGTGTGTGGTGACTGGGTACTGCTGGGCTAAATAAACTACTTTTTCTTAAGCTATGGATTCAAAGTTGGGAAATACAGGTTTACTGATGTCTACTATGATTGAAGAGTGCGGGTGAGCACAAGCATCATACTATTAATTGAAGAGTGACTGTGAACACAAGCCTCATACTATTGATTAAAGAGTGCAGGTGAACACAAGCCTCATACTATTGATTGAAGAGTGCAGGTGAACCCAAGCCTCATACTTTTGATTTAAGAGTGCAGGCGAATACAAGCATCATAGTATTGATTGAAGAGTGTGGGTGAACACAAGCCTCATACTATTGATAGAAGAGTGTGGGTGAACACAAGCCTCATACTATTGATTGAAGAGTGTGGGTGAACACAAGTCTCATACTTATGATTGAAGATTGCGGGTGAACACAAGCTTCATACTTATGATTGAAGAGTGCGGGTGAACACAAGCCTCATACTATTGATTGTAGAGTGCGAGTGAACACAAGCGTCAAACAGTACTATGATTGAAGAGTGCGGGTGAACACAAGCCTCATACTATTGATTGAAGAGTGCTGGTGAACACAAGCCTCATACTATTGATTGAAGAGTGCAAGTGAACACAAGCGTCAAACAGTACTATGATTGAAGAGTGCGGGTGAACACAAGCCTCATACTATTGATTAAAGAGTGCGGGTGAACACAAGCCTCATACTATGATTGAAGAGTGCAGGTGAACACAAGCCTCATGCTATTGATTTAAGAGTGTAGATAAACACGAGCCGCATACTATTAATTAAAGAGTGCAGGTTAGTACTATGATGAAGAGTGCGGGTGAACACAAGCCTCATACAATGATTATGGAGTGTGGGTAAACAAAATCATCATACTATTGATTGAAGAGTGCAGATGAACACAAGTTTCATACTATTGATTGATGAGTGTTGGTGAACACAAGCCTCATACTATGATTGAAGAGTGCGGATGAACACAAGCATCATACTATTAATTGAAGAGTGCGGGTGAAAACATGCGTCAAACAGTGATATTTATCAGCCTGAGATGGTGCTGCTTTTGAATTGTCAATTAGTTCAGTTTATAGGGGTAATGTGAAGTTCAAACAATGTATCTTAAAATAGACTCATGATTGTAGTACGTTTCCCTAGTTGACACACTTCTGTAAGAGCGCTCGATATGTCAATTCACGTACATGCTGAAAGCCTTTCATTCAGTCTCTATATATAGCACTTCCCTTTAGTCACTGAATCAACCTCTGTATTTATGTATAAATATACACACAATCTTCAGTTATGGCATAGGGGTACTTTAGGGTACTTTCACACTTGCGTTGTTTGATTCCGGCAGGCAGTTCCGTTGCCTGAACTGCCTGCCTGATCAGGCAAACTGTATGCAAACGCATGTCATTTTTTCTGACTGATCAGGCATTTTTCAGACTGATCAGGATCCTGATCAGTTTGAAAAATGCCTGATCGGTCAGAAAACTGCATTGCAATAACGGATCCGTCCGGTATTTATTTTTTTCCTCATTTTTAAAGGTCTGCGCATGCGCAGACCGGAAGGACGGATCCGGCATTCCGGTATTTTGAATGCCGGATCCGGCACTAATACATTCTTATGGAAAAAATTGCCGGATCCTGCATTGAGGCAAGTCTTCAGTCTTTTTCGCCGGAGATAAAACCGTAGCATGCTACAGTTTTCTCTTTTGCCTGATCAGTCAAAATGACTGAACTGAAGACATCCTGATGCATCCTGAACGGATTACTCTCCATTCAGAATGCATGGGATATGCCTGATCAGTTATTTTCTGGTATAGAGCCCCTGTGACGGAACTCTATGCCGGAAAAGAAAAACGCTAATGTGAAAGTAGCCTTACCAGTCCTGTAGTTCCGGTGTGTCGCGGTATGCAGCAACCGTCCGTGCCGTTTGTGCCGCAGTGTAAAGAAGAAAGCATCAACCTCGTATTAACACAGAAAGGATTTTAATCCCCTGCTCTTTCTTCACTTTCATGCACCGTCCCCACAAAAGAGCCGCTTTCCCATAGCCCGGACAGCAGAACCTAACAGAAACCAACCTACCCATATCACGTGGGATGCCACGTGGGAGGTACAGACCACGTGGGATGCCACACTGGTTCCTGTAAAGAAAGACAAGCAGGCACGGTTACAAGCGGCACGGACGGTTGCTGCATACGGCGACACACCGTACAGCACAGGGTGCATTTGGTGAAGCCACTAATTCATTTATTTAGTAAAAGCTTGCATTCTCAATGAAATAACAGTTATGGGGCATCTTTTGTTAGAATTTTGCATTATGCTGTTTCTCTGTTATTCCTCCTAGACATTTATGAATTCACTGACATCTAAGTGTAATTAAAAAAAATTCACAGTTAAGACAGTATCCCGTCAGAGGGAGTAATAACCACAGGTGGTATATATGTATAATTATTGTAATCACAGTGTGCACCTGTTATAAAACGTAGCCTTTAATATAAATCACATATAAAATAACAAACTCCCACAGACAAAAACACAGAAAAAGAACAAAAATATTACACCATAAAGGCACATCAGGGATATGTACTGTAATGCTCAGTGGCACTAAATCTATTCCTCCGTTATGATTGAGGACATAAGATAATAGGTAGGGTATTGGTCGTTGGTTTGGGCCTGTCCCTGTATGTGGCCCTATACTTAATGACCCTGCCTATAAACGGAATGGCTGCCCTGATAAGGGTGATCCCGTATTCTGGAACCTCCTGATAGGCCCTAGGCTGACCCTATGATGCTGGTAGGTCCCTAAGTGGTGGCCTAATCTAGGTACACAGAAAACAACAAAATTACAGTACACAGAGCAATGGACCACCACAGCCGTGGATACCATATGTGTTAGTGGACAATTGCTCAAGATGTTTCGTCATAAACGATACAAAGAAATAACCACAAGCGTGATTATCTATATATATATATATATCATCTCATGCAAATATCTATGTATTACACTTAGATATATATTTATACACCATGATGCCAGACACATTTATTGATGTAGATGTGTTCCAAATATATATACGTTTAGCGCCTCAGTTTGCTGCCTAAATTGGTGGCATACAGTCAAGCGCCAAAGTCCCTAGTCTGAGTGTAATTATACTCCTTTTAATAGAGATTTGTCCCTACACAGTTTGGCACTGTCAGCACTGATTGAAAAGTGTTCTATTATATACAGTAGGAAACATGTAGTAACTGGTAACATCCGGTTGTCAATTTGTTTATAAATATCCAGCAGGAATAATAGAGGAATGGTACAGCATAGGGTTAGAAAGAAAAATGCTCCAAAATTATGGGAAATACAATTATTTACTAAACAAGCATGTCATGAGAGGTGATCATTTAACACAACAGAAAACAGATGAAAATGTCAAGATAGGCTCACACGTGCATTTTTTTAATTTTATTTTTTTATTCAGTCTTGGAAGCCATAACCAGGAATGGATTAAAAAAAGAGGATAAATTGTATATGTCCCTAAAATGA
Source organism: Bufo bufo (assembly GCF_905171765.1). Taxonomy (NCBI): domain Eukaryota; kingdom Metazoa; phylum Chordata; class Amphibia; order Anura; family Bufonidae; genus Bufo; species Bufo bufo. Next base: position 453,197,609 of record NC_053391.1, read on the forward strand.
ATGTGCAATCAATGACCTATTTTTTTTACATTGTTAATGTTAACCATATTTTTATTTATTTATTTAATTTCCATGTTACTATTGCGACACAGTGAAGGGTATGGTCTGGGAGGACAGGTATTTTCCTCCCAGTGTGTGCTGCTGGGCTGATTTGCAGCCAGGTGGGGTCACACACAGGACTGGATTTTAAGTGCCGGTCTGGGTTTAAAAGACAGCTGGGCTCAGCAGCTAAAGCCTGTTGTGGATCACTGGAGATTGTACCGCCAACAAGGTGATTTTGTTGTTCTGTGGACTTTTCTTTGTGTGAACTAACACTAAGACTGATAAATGCTGCTTTGTTTTTGCCTTGTGTGTGAATAAACACTGGTTTAGTTTTACATTGCCTCTGTTCTGCGTCCGCTTACCCTGCCTACCAGAACGAATCCCCACACTATCTATAATTTAAAAAAAATCTTAAAATAGTGCAGTTTTTCCCACTGGCCATTAAACCTAAAATATATTTTCACTTCCTGTACTTTGAGAGCAGCTACATGGGCCATAGACACAATGGAGACCTCTTTGACTTGCAGATGTAGACAAGCTTAAATTGACTCTGATAACTCTGATAACACAAGGCACAGTGCTATCTCATGCCATCTTTTGACAAAAGCCATTGAAATACACTGAAATAATTGGTTAACCCGTTTGTGCCATTTTTTACTTAGCGTGTTAACCATCAAATTTAGCTCGGCTGCATGTGTACAGGTAAAGTTTTGTTCAAAATAATAGCAGTCAGACATTACTAGTAGCATAGTAACATAGTACCTAAGGCTGAAAAAAGACATTTGTCCATCTAGTTCAGCCTGTCATCCTGCAAGTTGATCCAGAGGAAGGCAAAAAAACAACTGTGATGTAGAAGCCAATTTTCCCCACTTTAGGGGAATAAAAATTTCCTTCCCGACTCCAATCAGGCAATCAGAATAACTCCCTGGATCAACGACCCCTCTCTAGTAGCTATAGCCTGTAATATTATTACACTCCAGAAATACATCCAGGCCCCTCTTGAATTCCTTTATTGTACTCACCATCACCACCTCCTCAGGCAGAGAGTTCCATAGTCTCACTGCTCTTACCGTAAAGAATTATCTTCTATGTTTGTGTACAAACCTTCTATCATCCAGACGCAGAGGATGTCCCCTTGTCACAGTCACAGTCCTGGGGATAAATAGATGATGGGAGAGATCTCTGTACTGACCCCTGATCATTCACTGTTTTTGGTAGAAATTATATTTCTACATGGCAAATAATTTACTAGCAGGTGTAGTAAAGTAATAGAAATCCAACAGACCCAACATTTATGACATGCATGCTGCTGATTCTCTGTAATTGAATCACTAATTGAAAGGGGCATGTTTAATGAGTGTGGAGTTCAATGAGTGAGGTAATTTATTCTTTGAAAAACAGGTGACAATTATTGCCCTTATTTAAGGAAGGAAGGCAGCAAATGTTGTACATGCTGGTTACAGTGCATTTCTCTCTGAAATGCTGAGGAAAATGGGTCGTTCCAGACATTGTTCAGAAGAACAGCGTACCTTGATTAAAAAGTTGATTGGAGAGGGATAAACATACAATGAAGTGCAGAAAATGAAAGGCTGCTCAGCTAAAATGATCACAAATGCTTTAAAATGGCAACCAAAACCTGAAAGACATGGAAGAAAGTGAAAAACTACCATTCAAATGGATAGAAGAATAGCCAAAATGGCAAGGACTCAGCCAACAATCAGCTGTGAGTACTGCTACAATTAGAAGACGTCTATGTGAAGCCAAGCTATCTGAAAGAAGCCCCCGCAAAGTCCTACTGTTGAAAAAAAGACATGTGCTGAAGAGGTTACAATTTGCCAAAGAGCACATTGACTGGCCTAAAGAGACACTTTGTGGACTGATGATTGTTCTTTTTGGGTCTAGTGGCCGTAGACAGTTTGTCAGACGACCCCCAAACACTCAATTCAAGCCACAGTACACTGTGAAGCAAGGTGGCACAAGCATCATGATATGGGGATGTTTCTCATACTAAGGTGTTGGGCCTATTTATTGCATACCAGGGATCATGGATCAGTTTGAATACATCAGAATACTTGAAGAGGTCATGCTGCCTTATGCTGAAGAGGAAATGCCTTTGAAATGGGTGTTCCAACAAGACAATGACCCCAAACACACCAGTAAACGTGCAACATCTTGATTCCAGACTAACAAGATTGACGTTATGGAGTGGTCAGCCCAATCCCCGGAACTTAATCCAATGGAAAACTTGTGGGATGACATCAAAAATGCAGTTTCTGAGGCAAAATGAAGAAATAGAGAAGAACTGTGGAATGTGGTCCAATCATCCTGGGCTGGAAAACCTGTTCACAGCTGCCAGAAGTTGGTTGACTCCATGCAACACAGATGTACAGCAGTTCTCAGAAACAGTGGTTATACAACTAAATATTAGTTAAGTGATTCAAAGGAAAGCAAAATCTTCAAACATTTTTCAGTTTATATAGTGAATGTGAGTTTGTAAAGAAGAATACAAACACTGCTATTTTTTTGAACAGTCTAATATTGACTTTTCTTCAATTTTTATAGAGGAACAACACAAATTTAATATATTTTTCTTCATGTTTTGATCTGGAATAGAATGTGTAGTGTTCCCAATGCATTTGTATGTATGGAAATAAAAGCTATTAGAAGGATTTTGAGCTTTATTCACTTTTTTAAACACACTGCTATTATTTTGAGCACAACTGTATATCGAAGCATTTTCTAGGCATGCACTGTGAAGGACAGAGGAGAGAGCATAAAGCTGTGATCTCACCTATTGTGAATGGCAGATTCTTTGTAATCTATACAGAGGTGATATCTGCGTGTGTTACCTAGAAAAGATGAAAAAAAATTGAGATTCCTTAGTGGTTGATACTATTGTTGATCGAGCACAAGTGCTTGGGTGCTCTGGTGCTCGAGTAGAACACTTTGGGATTCTTGGGTGCTCTACAGAGCACCCGAGCACTATGGAAGTCAATGGGAGAACCAAAGCATTAAACCAGACACCCCTTGCTCTGAAGAGGGGAAGGTGTCTGGTTCACAGGAAAAGGTCAGAAATTGATGGAAACACCACTAAAATGGTTCGGGAGCAGCATGGGGAGGATGTCTGGATGCATCTTGGACTCCCAGGTCGCTGCTGGGAACGATGTTGTCCGAGTAGTACGCCACTTTTACAGACTGACAATAATACGCACAAAACCGAAGATTTTAGAGGAAAAATTGTTAGGAAACATTATTTCCTATATATTTACTTGTATATAAAGTGCAAGTGCTGCCAAAAATTACAAGGTAGAGGCACTCCAATACAACCTATATATCACATAAAGGAGGGCCTCATTCACATTGTGGTACAATTGTTCAGGTAGTGGAATTACTACATAAAGCCTATGCACTAAGTGAAAGGGCTACCAAAAATTGCAAGGAATAGGCACTCCCACACCCTTGAAAAATTATGATTGATGGCTCGTGGTGACCCTCAAAAACATTAGGGGATAGGGCCTGCTGCTGATCTGACCATCTAAAACATTAGGGGCGAGGGCCTGCTGCTGATCCTAAAACATTAGGGGTGATGGTCTGCTGCAGAGTTGACCCTCTAAAACATTAGGGGCGAGGTCCTGATGCTGATCTGACCATCTAAAACATTAGGGGTGAGTGTCTGCTGCTGAGGTGACCCTCTAAAACATTATGGGTGAGGGCCTGCTGGTGACCCTCTAAAACATTAGGAGTGAGGGTCTGCTGCTGAGATGACCCTCTAAAACATTAGGAGCGAGGGCAGGCTAATAAGCATGGAGGAGGAGGAGGACGAGAAAAGGAAGAATGAACCATATACCCTTTTTCGTGGTGCCTTTATGTACCGCCGCTTTCCTCTAGTGGACTGGAGAAGTCAGGGGCAATCGAGGCCTTGTTGATTTTGATAAGAGTCAACCTGTCAGCATTTTACGTTGACAGGTGCATGCTCTTATTAGTTATTACGCCCCCAGCAGCACTAAATACCAGCTCTGACAAAACGCTGGCGGCAGGGCAAGCTAGCACCTCCAAGGCGTAGAGCGCCAGTTCATGCCACGTGTCCAGCTTGGACACCCAATAGTTGTAAGGCACACAGGGATCACTGAGGATGCTGACATGGTCTGCTACGTACTCCTTCACCATCTTCCAAAACTTTTCCCTCCTTGTGACACTAGGGCGCGCATCAGGGTGAGGGTGCTGGCGGGGTGTCATGAAACTGTCCCAGGCCTTGGAGAGTGTTGTCCTGCCTCTGTAGGAACTGCTGTGTGTTCCCCTCATCTCCCCTCCTCGGTTGCCCAAGGAACTACGTACTCTGCCGCCAGCATAGTCAGCTGAAAATTTTTGGAGCAATTTTTCCACAAGGACCTTCTAGTATTGCACCATTTTGCTAGTCCTCTCCACCTCAGGAATGAGAGATGAGAAGTTCTCTTTGTAACGGGGGTTGAGAAGTGTGAACAACCAGTAATCGGTGTTGGCCAAAATGCACAAGTCAGCCATGTGTGCCAGAATCCCAACAGACAAGACTTTGCTGTCCTCATAAGGAGGATGACTCTCAGTCTCCTCATCCTCTTCTTCCTCTTCGGCCCATCCACACTGAACATATGGAATAAACCTGCTATGGTTACTACTAGAGATGTCGCAAACATAAAATTTTCCGTTGTTTCAAGGGGACTAACACCTGGACGGGCCCATGCCGGAGGGGGATCCATGGCAAAATTCCCATGGAAAATTACGTAGTTGACACAGAGTCAGGTTTTAATACATGAAGGGCATAAATCACCTACAGTAACATTTCTAAATTGTTTGGAATAACGTACTTTAAAACATCCAGTGTGTGTATACGATCAGGTATGATGTTGTATCGATCAGGTAGTGTAAGGGTTACACCCGCTTCACAGTGACAGACCAAACTCTGACAGACCAAACTCCCCGTTTAACGCACCGCAAACAACCGCAAACAGTCCATTTGCACAACCGCAAACCTATTTGCACAAGGTTGGATACCAAGCTAGCCATGTCCTGTTCCTTGTCCTCACTGATATCATTGAAGGTCTCTTCCTCCACCCAGCCACGTACAACACCAAGGGTCCCCAAAAGGTGACAACAAGCCCCCTGGGACGCCTGCTGTGGTTGGTCTTCCACCTCCTCAAAGCCACCTTCCTCCTCTGACTCCTCTTCTTCAGACTTCTTCAGACTCCTCTCTCTGCGTTGCCGCAGGTCCAGCACCCAGTACGTGGCCACCCAGTACAGGTCGTTCTCCTTCAGCCTTTTTATACGAGGGTCCCTCAACAGGCACGACAGCATGAAAGACCACATTTGCACAAGGTTGGATGCCGAGCTACTCATTATGTCCCGTTCCTCGTCCTCACTGATCTCACTGAAGAACTGTTCTTCCCCCCAGCCACGTACAACACCACGGGTACCAGATAGGTGACAACGAGCACCCTGGGATGCCTGCTGTGGTTGGTCTTCCTCCTCCTCCTCCTCAAAGCCACATTCCTCCTCTGACATCTCTTCCTCAGACTCCTCTTCCAGCGTTGCTGCAGATCCAGCAACCGATGCTGAGACGGCTGTTTCTGGTGGTGATGGTGACCACAACTCTTCCTCTTCACGCTCATCTATGGCCTGATCCAGCACTCTTCGCAGGGCACGCTCCAGGAAGAAAACAAATGGGATGATGTCGCTGATGGTGCCTTCAGTGCGACTGACTAGGTTTGTCACCTCCTCAAAAGGACGCATGAGCCTACAGGCATTGCGCATGAGCGTCCAGTAACGTGGCAAAAAAATTACCAGCTCCGCAGAGGCTGTCCTAGCACCCCGGTCATACAAATACTCGTTGACGGCTTTTTCTTGTTGTAGCAGGCGGTCGAACATTAGGAGTGTTGAATTCCAAGGTGTCGGGCTGTCGCAAATCAAGCGCCTCACTGGCATGTTGTTTCGCCGCTGGATATATGAAAAGTGCACCATGGCCGTGTAGGAATGCCTGAAATGGCCACACACCTTCCTGGCCTGCTTGAGGACGTCCTGTAAGCCTGGGTACTTATGCACAAAGCGTTGTACAATCAGATTCAACACATGTGCCATCTACGGGACATGTGTCAACTTGCCCAAATTGAATGCCGCCAACAAATTGCTTCCGTTGTCACACACCACTTTGCCGATCTCCAGTTGGTGCGGAGTCAGCCACTGATCCACCTGTGCGTTTAGGGCGGACAGGAGTGCTGGTCCGGTGTGACTCTCTGCTTTCAGGCAAGTCAACCCCAAGACGGCGTGACACTGTCGTATCCGGGATGTGGAGAAGCCCCTGGGGAGCTGGTGGGGGGGTGCAGTTGATGTGGAGCAAGATGCAGCAGCAGAAGAGGACTCAGCCGAGGAGGTTATCGAAGAGGATGGAGTAGGAGGAGTAGAGGAGGTGGCAGCAGGCTTGCCTGCAAGTAGTGGCGGTGTCACCAACTCCTCTGCAGAGCCACGCATTACATGCTTGGCAGCCGTCAGCAGGTTTACCCAATGCACAGTGTACGTGATATACCTGCCCTGACCGTGCTTTGCAGACCAGGTATCAGTGGTCAGATGGACCCTTGCCCCAACACTGTGTGCCAGACATGCCATGACTTCCTTTTGCACAATCGAGTACAGGTTGGGGATTGCCTTTTGTGCAAAGAAATTTCGGCCTGGTATCTTCCACTGCGGTGTCCCAATAGCTACAAATTTTTTGAAGGCCTTAGACTCCACCAACTTGTATGGTAAAAGCTGGCGGGCTAAGAGTTCCGACAAGCCAGCTGTCAGACGCCGGGCAAGGGAATGACTTTGTGACATTGGCTTCTTACGCTCAAACATGTCCTTGACAGACACCTGACTGTGGGCAGATGAGCAGGAACTGCTCAAGGCGAGAGACGGAGTGGCAGATGGTTGAGAGGGGGCAAGGAGGACAGCAGTGGTTGACGTGTCTGAAGATTCTGGACCATCAACCGCTTCACTTGTATCTGACAACTCAGCAAAGGAAGCAGCAGCGGGTACAACATTATCATCATCACACCGTACGTCCATGTGTGTAATGCTGCCTGACTGAGACATATCCCTGTTATCTACATCCTCTGGCAATAATGGTTGCGCATCACTCATTTCTTCCAACTGATGTGTAAATAACTCCTCTGACAGATCAAGTGAAGCAGCTGTGGTGCTAGTGTTGGTGGTGGCGGCAGGCGGGCGAGTGGTAACTTAAGAGGTGCCCGAAGCTGAGCTGGAGGAGGATGGTGCGTCAAGGTTCCGAGCGGAAGCTGTAGAAGATTGGGTGTCCTGTGCTAGCCAGTCAACTATGTCCTCAGAACTTTTCGAGTTCAGGGTACGTGGCCTCTGAACACTGGGCATTACTCTAGGGCCAAAGGGAATCACAGCACCACGACCATGACGGCCCCTGCGGGTGGCCTGCCTGTAATTTTTTTTTAGATTAGTTTAGTTGTACTATGCGTGCAAGCTACTGTGACACCAGATATGAGTGGCACTGTGCACTGGCAGAAGTTGGCAGAGTAGACGCTGTAGGCCTGACACACACGCTTGCAGACAACTAACTGCTATTCAATCTATTATAGTCAAAATTGTTGTTGTTTTTTAAATGTAATCTACTGTGACACCAGATAGGACATGCGCTGGTGACACTATGCACTTGCAGGGCCTGAAACACACACGCGTGCAGGCAACTAACTGCTATTATTTTACAGTCAAAATTTTTATTTTATTTTTTAAATGTAATCTACTGTGACATGAGATAGGAGATGCGCTGGTGACACTATGCACTTGCAGGCAACTGACTGCTCTTATTTTACCGTCAAAAAAGTTTTTTTTTTTTTTTTAATGCAAGCTACTGTGACACCAGATATGAGTGGTGGCACTGGGCAAGTGGGCACAGTATACGCTGTGAGCCTGACACACACGCTGGCAGGCAACTGCAATTAGATTACACAGGGAAAAAAAAAAGCAGACTGATGTACTAGCCCTAAAAAGGGCTTTTTGGGGTGCTGTCAGGACGCTGTCCTTACAGCAGAGATCAGATGAGTCTTTCAGGACTGGAGTGGACACTGAATACACTAGCCTAGCTATCGATTTCCCTATTAAATCAGCAGCAGCTACACTGTCCCTCCTCTCATTAAGATTGCAGCTTCCGAATGAATCTAAAATGGATGCTGTCCAGGAGGTGGGAGGGTCTGGGAGGGAGGGTATGATGCTGATTGGCTGGAATGTGTCTGATGACTGTGAGGTACAGGGTCAAAGTTTACTCATTGATGACGAATAGGGGGTGGACCGAACATCGCATATGTTCGCCCGCCACGGCGAACGCGTACAAGCTATGTTCGCCGGGAACTGTTCGTCGGCGAATAGTTCGAGACATCTCTAGTTACTACCCTCTATAGTGGAGGCAACCGTCTCCTCCTCTTCCCCATCATCATCATCCAATTTGCTGAGAAGACGAACTGAGGGTGGTCTCGCTATCACCCTGTGTACTGTCTTCCCCCATTTTCATCTCTTCCACATGCAAAGCGTCTACCTTTATTGTGACCAGCGAGCGTTTCAGTAGACACAGAAGTGGGATGTTTACGCTGATAAAAGCGGCATCGCCGCTCACCATCTGTGTTGATTACTCAAAGTTGCGTAAAATCTCACAGAGGTTCGACATCCATGCCCACTCGTGAAGAGCGGAAGCTGACTGGAAAGCCGATGACCATGTTGCAGCTGGTATTCCACTACTGCCCTCTGCTGCTCACAAAGCCTGGCCAACATATGGAACATGGAGTTCCAGCACGTGCTCACGTAGCACAACAGTCGGTGAGCTAGTAATTGCAAGCGCTGCTGCAGCGTTGCCAGACCGGCGTCGGCTGTAGATGACTTTTGCAAATGGGCACTAGTGTTGAGCACGAATATTCGAATAGCGTATTTTTATCACGAATATCGCCACTTCTAGAATTCGCGAATATTTTGAATATAGTGCTATATTTTCGTTATATCGAATATTCTGCATTTTTTTCCATCTGAACACATGATTCTTCTCTGCTTCTTGCTTGTGGGCCAATGAGAAGGAAGCAATGTCAAGTTCGCAACAATACTTAGTGCACCAATCAGTAATCTGTAGTAAGACCTGCTAAAATTTGAAGTTGCACATAGTGCGAAAAAATATTCTAATAACTGCCGATTAGCGCAATCGCAAATATATTGGAGCATTTGACTCTATCTGCATATAAAGCTATTCTAATGTTCTGCTGTGCCAACCAATTTCTCCAGTCTGAGGAATTTTATACCAGCTTGAAAAATGTAGCCAAAGAGACCCACGCCTGTATTTCGTGTTACAAATTCGCATTACACGATTTTTACATTGCCGATTTATCGCATTCAATAAAATAATCTCGAATTCTCAATATTCGCGAATATATGACCAATATTCTGCAAAATATAAGTGAAATATTGCAAATTTGAATATAACCTCTGCCGCTCATCACTAATGGGCACACACGCGGCGCACCTTCACCAGTAGCTCAGGCAAATTGGGGTAGGCTTTGAGAAACAGCTGAACCACTAAGTTGAACACGTGGGCTAGGCATGCTTTGTGTGTGAGCTTGTCAAGATCCAAAGCCGCCACCAAGTTATGGCCATTATCAGACACAACCATGCCTGGTTGTAGGTTGAGTGGCAAGAGCCACAGCTCAGTCTGGTTCCTTATTGGTTTTAGCATGGCCTGTTGCCGCTTACCCACTGCAGTGCTACACTGCTTCCAGCTACTGACTGAAGGCTGACTAGTGCTGCAAGATGATAATTCAGAGGTGGAAGTTGAGAATGAGGAGAAGGAGAAGGAGGGGTTGCAGCCACTAATGTAGGTGGTGGCGGTAATCCTGATTGAAGTAGGGCCAGCAATCCTTGGCGTCGGTAGCACCTGTGCCATCCCAGGGTTTGACTCGCTCCCGGCCTCCACAATGTTCACCCAGTGTGCCATCAGGGAAATGTAGCATCCATGGCCAAAAGCACTTGTCCATGTGTCAGTCGTTAAGTGAACGTTCCCAATAATTGCTTTGGTCAGGGCACGGGTGATGTTACGGGACACATGCTGGTGTAAGGTGGGGACGGCACACCAGGAAAAATAGTGGCGGCTGGAGACTGAGTAACGAGGGACGGCCGTCGCCATCAGGCAGCGGAAAGACTCAGTGTCCACAGGCCTAAATGGCAACATTTCCAGGTCCAGCAATTTTGAAAGGTGTGCATTTAGTTCTATGGCTTGTGGGTGGATGGCTGGGTTTTTGCGCTTTCGTTCAAAGGACTGGGGTATGGATATCTGTATACTGCGCTTGGACACAGAAGTGGATGTCCTAGCTAATGGTGCTTGCGAAGGTCCAGGTGCAGGGTGGGAAGCATCCGGTTCTGCGTCTTGGACAGGGGATTGGCCAGCACGTAACACAGGGGAAGAGGAGGCAGTGGTGTGACCCACAGACACTGATTGTGGACCCAGGCATTCGGCCCACTTATTAGGGTGCTTTGATTCCATGTGGCGGATCATGCTTGTGGTGGTGAGGTTGCTAGTGTACACGCCCCTGCTCATTTTGGTATGTCACAGGTTGCAAATGACAATTCTTTTATCGTCTGCACTTTCCTCAAAAAAGGGCCAGTTGTGGGCCTGTTTGGTGTGGCCCCCTGTCTCCCTGTTGCCACCACACTGCCTTTTCCATCCTGTTGTGGTGCTGCGGATCCCTCCCCCTCTGTTCTGCTGTCCTCGCTCAGCTTGCCACCTTCACAGGTTGGGTCAGTGATTTTATCGTCCCCACCTCCTCTTCCACTTCTAACAAGATCCTCACCTATTGACAACTGCATCTTATTCTCATCATCAACCTATTGAGACACTAATTGCCGTTGACTTATTGGCAACTGTGTCTCATCATCATCATTCACCTTGTGAAACACTAATTGCCGTTCCCCACCATCATCTTCTTCTGACTGTGGATGCTCAAGAGTTTGTGAATCAGTGCACAAGATCTCCTTATGTCCCTCTTCAAGCGTGCTTGGCGAGAGGCACAAATTAAGGAATGGCGCTGAAAAGAGCTCCTCAGAATATCCGAGTGTGGGATGAATTTTTTCCCAAGACTCTTCATGGTAGGAGGAAGGAGGATCAGGGTGAGAATTCTGTTGACCAGACTCATGGCTACTGAGACTGGACTTTGTGGAAGACAGGGTGGTGCTTAAACGGCTGGAAGCATTATCTGTTGCAATCCAACCGACCACCTGGTTGCACTGGTGTTACTTCGAGGGTGGTGTCCTGCAACCTGGGACATGAAGCTAGGTATCGTGGATGAGTGTGTTTCTTGTGCTCTGGCAGCAGGCACAGTTTCACCGTGACCAGGGCCACAGCCTCTGCATGCACAATCAGCAACACGGCCACTTCCCCGTCCCTTACTGTTCACCTTGAGCATATTAAATGGTATATATGCTTGCAAGTATGTTATATGTACAGTAGCACAGGTTTTGCTAGTGTATGCGCAAATAAATTACACTGAATGTCACAGATATTTAGGATGCGCAAACGTTATACAGGAGATGTAGCACAGGTAATGTCGCTGTCACCAGCGGCTAAGATAAAAATTACACTGAATGTCACAGATATTTAGGATGCGTAAACGTTACACAGGAGATGTAGCGCAGCGCAGGTACTGTAGCTGTCACCAGCGGCTAAGAAAAAATTACAGTGAATGTCACAAATATTTAGAATGAGCAAACGTTACACAAGAGATGTAGCACAGGTAATGTTGCTGTCACCAGCGGCGAAAAAATTTGACTGAATGTCATAGATATGCAAACGTTATACAGGATACGCAAACGTTATACAGGAGATGTTGCGCAGGTAATGTTGCTGTTAGCAGCGATGAAAAAATTACACTGAATGTCACAGATATTTACGATGCGCAAACGTTATACAAAAGATGTAGCACAGGTAATGTTGTTGTCACCAGCGGCGAAAAAATTACACTGAATGTCACAGATATTTAGGATGCGCAAATGTTATACAGGAGATGTTGCGCAAGTAATGTCGCTGTTAGCAGCGGCAAAAAAAAAAACTGAATGTCACAGATATTTAGGATGCGCAAACATTATACAGGAGATGTAGCGCAGGTAATGTCGCTGTCAGTAGAGGCTAAACAATTGCGCTGAATGTCACATATATTATAATGCGCAAATGTAACACAACAGATATAGCAGAGGTTGTGTCACTGTCAGCAGCGGACAAACAATTGCACACAATTTAGCGCAGGTTGCGCTAATAATATATATTGCAGCCAGATAAAACAATAGTCCTTAAAAGGACTTTTGGGTCTCTAACACCTTTCAACAGTAAACCCTGCCTGAAAAAACAAAATAAAAAATCCTGTCCCTACACTATCTGTCCCTTCTGCTGCAGCTCTCCCTGACTAAGACTGAGCTGAACCACGTGTCATCGGGTGCTATATAGCAGTGTTTCCCAAAAAGTGTGCCTCCAGCTGTTGCAAAACTACAACTCCCAGCATGCCCGGACAGCCTTTAGCTGTGCGGGCATGCTGGGAGTTGTAGTTTTGCAACAGCTGGAGGCACACTGTTTGGGAAACACTGCTATATAGCACCCTATGACGCGTTTCGGCAAGCCATTCACTGTATTGCCAGTAACCAACATGGCTATGGCATTACAGTGAGTGCCAGTACTTCTTTCCACGTTTATTGGCTGCATAGCAGCCAACAAACATGTGGGGAGGAGACTCGAGCATCGTGCTCAAGCACACGCGGTGTTCAGCCGAACATCGCAATGTGCCGAACATAGCGATGCTCGAGTCAAAATGTGGTTCAGCCGGGCATGCTCGCCCTAAACTAATTGATACCTTTTAATGGCTAACTGAAAAGATGACACTTTCAAGGCTGCTTTGGCCTCTTCGACAGGCGTCCCTTAAGACAGTAACTGAAGAGTCACATATTTATACACCAAAGTACACAGGAATAATGTGGTAAATAAGACAAGTGTATAATTGCAGCAATTATACATTATATAAAACTATATATTATATAAAATATATGACTCTTAAGAGAAGCCTGAAGAAAAGGTCCAAGTAGCTTTGAAAGCTTGCAATGTTGTCATCATTTTTTCAGTTAGCCATTAAATGTATCAACCAGTGAGTAATCTCACTCTTTTTTTCATCTTATATTTACTGGCTAACATTTCTCCTGACAAAACTGGTGTAACTGAGCTATGTTTGTTGGTCGCCTTGCTCACACCTGCCTTTTCAGCTTTGCCCATAAATTTTCAATAGGATTGAGATCGGGGCTTTGTGATGACCACTCCAAAACATTGACTTTGTTATTCTTAAGCCACTTTGTAACCAGTTTAGCAGTATGTTTCGGGTCATTGTCCATTTGGAAGACCCATTTCCTCCCAAGCTTTACCTTCCTGGCTGATGTCTTGAGATGTTGCTTCAGTATTTCCACATAATCTTCTTTCCTCATGATGCCATCTATTTTGTGAAGTGCACCAGTCCCTCCTGCAGCAAAACAACCCCACAACATGATGCTCCCACCCTCGTTTCACAGTTGGGATGGTGTTCTTAGGCTTTCAAGCTTCTCCCTTTTTCCTCCAATACATAATGATTGTCATTATGGCGAAAAAGTTTAGTTTCGTCAGACCACAGGACATGTCTCCAAAAATGTACGTCTTTGTTCCTGTGTGCATTTGCAAACCTTAATCTGGCTTATTTACGGGATGTTTCTTTTGGAGTAATGGCTTCTTTCTGGCAGAGTGGCCTTTTAGCCCATGTTGATACAGTACTCGTTTCACTGTGGATATTGACACAATCTTACCAGCTTCTGCCATCATCTTCACAAGGTCTTTTGCTTTTGTTCTTGGGTTGATAAGCACGTCAGACCAAAGCACGTTCATCTCTGGGAAACAGAACCCGTCTCCTTCCTGAGCAGTATGATGGCTGGACATTCCCATCTTGTTTGTACTTGCATTAAATTGTTTCTACAGATGAACCAGGCACCTTCAGGTAGCTTCAAATTGCAGCCAAGGTTGAGCCAGACTTGTGCAAGTCCACAATTCTCTTCCTGATATCTTGGCTGATTTCTTTTGACTTTCCCATGATGCTACACAAAGAAGCAGTGTGTTTCAGATCTGCATTTAAGTACATCCACAGGTGTGTCTTTAATTAACTCAGATGTTGCCAACAACCCTAACAGAAGCTTCCAAACACATGACATCATCATATAGGCAGTCCAGAATTGTTTAAAGGCATACTAATCTTAGTGTATGTAAACTTTTGACATAGCAGAAAATAATAAAAATGCCTTAAAACATTCTATCTCTCATTATTCTGGCATTTGGCAAATAATAATAATAATTATGGTAATCCTAATTGACCAAAAACAGGAAAGGTTTATTCTGATTTCAAGTCAGATTCTTTTTTATACAGTGTATGTAAACTTCTGGTTTCAACTGTATATGTATTTATACAGTACAGCCCAAAAGTTTGGACACACCTTCTCATTCAAAGAGTTTTCTTTATTTTCATGACTATGAAGGCATCAAAACTATGAATTAACACATGTGGAATTATATACATAACAAACAAGTGTGAAACAACTGAAAATATGTCATATTCTAGGTTCTTCAAAGTAGCCACCTTTTGCTTTGATTACTGCTTTGCACACTCTTGGCATTCTCTTGATGAGCTTCAAGAGGTAGTCCCCTGAAATGGTCTTCCAACAGTCTTGAAGGAGTTCCCAGAGATGCTTAGCATTGTTGGCCCTTTTGCCTTCACTCTGCGGTCCAGCTCACCCCAAACCATCTCAATTGGGTTCTGGTCCGGTGACTGTGGAGGCCAGGTCATCTGGCGCAGCACCCCATCACTCTCCTTCATGGTCAAATAGCCCTTACTTTCAAAGTTTTCCCAATTTTTCGGCTGACTGACTGACCTTAATTTCTTTTAGTAATGATGGCCACTCGTTTTTCTTTACTTAGCTGCTTTTTTCTTGCCATAATACAAATTCTAACAGTCTATTCAGTAGGACTATCAGCTGTGTATCCACCTGACTTCTCCTCAACGCCACTGATGGTCCCAACCCCATTTATAAGGCAAGAAATCCCACTTATTAAACCTGACAGGGCACACCTATGAAGTGAAAAACATTTCAGGGGACTACCTCTTGAAGCTCATCAAGAGAATGCCAAGAGTGTGCAAAGCAGTAATCAAAGCAAAAGGTGGCTACTTTGAAGAACCTAGAATATGACATATTTTCAGTTGTTTCACACTTGTTTATTATGTATATAATTCCACATGTGTTAATTCATAGTTTTGATGCCTTCAGTGTGAATCTACAATTTTCATAGTCATGAAAATAAAGAAAACTCTTTGAATGAGAAGGTGTGTCCAAACTTTTGGTCTGTACTGTATATATACAGTTGCAAGAAAAAGTATGTGAACCCTTTGGAATTATATGGATTTCTGCACAAATTGGTCATAAAATATGATCTGATCTTCATCTAAGTCACAACAATAGACAATCACAGTCTGCTTAAACTAATTGCACACAAAGAAATAAATCTTACCATGTTTTTATTGAACACCCATGTAAACATTCACAGTGCAGGTGGAAAAAGTATGTGAACCCCTAGACTAATGACATCTCCAAGAGCTAATTGGAGTGAGGTGTCAGCCAACTGGAGTCCAATCAATGAGATGAGATTGGAGGTGTTGGTTACAGCGGCCCTGCCCTATAAAAAAAAACACCAGTTCTGGGTTTGCTTTTCACAAGAAACATTGCTGATGTGAATGATGCCTCGCACAAAAGAGCTCTCAGAAGACCTATGATTAAGAATTGTTGACTTGCATAAAGCTGGAAAGGGTTATAAAAGTATCTCCAAAAGCCTTGCTGTTCATCAGTCCACAGTAAGACAAATTGTCTATAAATGGAGAAAGTTCAGCACTGCTGCTACTCTCCCTAGGAGTGGCCGTCCTGTAAAGATGACTGCAAGAGCACAGCGCAGACTGCTCAATGAGGTGAAGAAGAATCCTAGAGTGTCAGCTAAAGACTTACAAAAGTTTTTGGCATATGCTAACACCACTGTTAGCGAATTTACGATATGTAAAACACTAAACAATAATGGATTTTAATTAGAGGATACCACAGAGGAAGTCACTGCTGTCCAAAAAAAACATTGCTGCACATTTACAGTTTGCACAATAGCACCACATGTTCCACAGCAGTACTGGAAAAATATTCTGTGGACAGATAAAACCAAAGTTGAGTTGTTTGGAAGAAACACACAACACTATGTGTGGAGAAAAAGAGGCACAGCACACCAACATCAAAACCTCATCCCAACTCTGAAGTATGATGGTGGGGGCATCATTGTTTGGGGCTGCTTTGCTGTGTCAGGGCCTGGATGGATTGCTATCATTGAAGGAAAAATGAATTCCCAAGTTTATCAAGACATTTTGCAGGAGAACTTAAGGCCACCTGTCCACCAGCTGAAGCTCAACAGAAGATGGGTGTTGCATCAGGACAACGACCCTAAGCATAGAAGTAAATCAACAACATAATGGCTTAAACAGAAGAAAATACGCCTGACATCAACCCGAGTCCTGACCTCAACCCGATTGAGATGCTGTGGCATGACCTCAAGAAAGCGATTCACACCAGACATCCCAAGAATATTGCTGAACTGAAACAGTTCTGTAAAGAGGAATGGTCAAGAATTACTCCTGACCGTTGTGCACGTCTGATCTGCAACTACAGGAAACGTTTGGTTGAAGTTATTGCTGCCAAAGAAGGTTCAACCAGTTATTAAATCAAGGGTTCACATACTTTTTCCACCTGCACTGTGAATGTTTAGATGGTGTGTTCAATAAAAACATGGTAACATTTAATTCTTTGTGTGTTATTAGTTTAAGCAGACTGTGATTGTCTATTGTTGTGACTTAGATGAAGATCAGATCACATTTTATGACCAATTTGTGCAGAAAATGTTAGCTGTACAGAATAGGAAATCATGGCCTATTATTAGTCCTAGTTGTCATGTGAAAACTGCAGGATTACTGTATATACATTTTTTAATACGGAAACATGGAAAATTAAAAATCACCTAAATTCTAAAAAAAAATATGTTTAACATAAATATGTGATTTCAACAATAGGTTATTTTCTATTGACCTATTCCCCTGAATACTTGATCTTCTTTTATGATTTCATACTGGATTTTGGTTTTAGAAACTACATTGAAAACCTGATTAAAACTTGAGTGTGTGACAGCACCCTGAAGTTGCTGCAACTATATATTTAACAGGTTACGAGTTACATTAATAAATGTTAATAGAGATGAGCGAATTTCTCAAAAATTAGATTCGGCCGGTTCGCTGAATTTTCCGAAAAAATTCAGTTTGATCCGAATTTATTTGTGGTGAATCGCATAAAAAAACGGCTGCAGGGAGCCTTTATAGTGGTGTAGAACACTGTGCCTTACAGTAACACACATAGAGAGTCTGCTGTGGTAGTGAAACAATACTATGAGTCAGTATGACATGTAGATGACAGGTGTCGCTCTTAGAATCATTTGGGCAGTTACGGGGCCAAAACTGACCAAAATACTCAAGTTTGAACTCAGCCTTACAGGTCAATATTAGTGCCAGGTATAAAGAGACGTGCAGAGGCCCAATATCCTACTATAGCATGAAAGAGCACACTCCTTTTACACCAATTCACTGATTCCACATAGATTTCTACAGAAACTGTTCTATTAAACGCTTTATACAAGTAGACCCCCTCGACAGAGCTCTTAGAATCATTTGGGCAGTTACGGGGCCAAAACTGACCAAAATACTCAAGTTTGAACTCAGCCTTACAGGTCAATATTAGTGCCAGGTATAAAGAAACGTGCAGAGGCCCAATATCCTACTATAGCATGAAAGAGCACACTCCTTTTACACCAATTCACTGATTCCACATAGATTTCTACAGAAACTGTTCTATTAAACGCTTTATACAAGTAGACCCCCTCGACAGAGTGGAGTGGGTGGCACAATGACAGTGTGGAAGTGACAGCAACAGCATCAGGAGACCTGAGTGGTGTGGTGGCAGCAGCATCAGGAGATCACAGAGTGACCTGTTGACAGAGTGGGGAGGTGGCGGCAGCAGCAGCATCAGGAGGAAGCCACAGGGTGGCAAAATGACAGTGTGGAAATGGCAGCAACAGCATCAGGAGACCTGAGTGGTGTGGTGGCAGCAGCATCAGGAGATCACAGAGTGACCTGTTGACAGAGTGGGGAGCTGGATGGAAATACCAGTCCCAGCTGAAGATGGTGGGTGAAAAAAGGAGCACTTGGCATCAGATGTGTGGCATCAGGTGGGTGGCAGCATCAGAATAGTAAGTGAGGTAGGTAGCCAGAAGAAACCGGTCTCTTTTGTCAAAGTGTTGTTGTGGCACGATGGATGATCTAATCTGATGCATCAGGAATTGGTGGGTAGAAATCCTGGCTAATCGGTGATCGATTGCTGATGGAATGACTGGTGAGGAGGGCTGTCTGGCTGCTGATTGGCTGCATGCATGGCATTGTGGGTGATCCCTCGTTCCCAGAGTTCCTTGTTCCGTGTCCTAACACGTGCAGCAGCCATTTTAGGAAAAAATGCGATTTGAATCGAATTCCACTTCGTCAACTTTGATTCGCTCATCTCCAAATGTTACATCTGAATTTGTTTTTGTTTAGTGTCAAATTAGCGTATATAATATGAACTGTGATTAAACACTCTACAAAATACTGATTGATTTTTTGATTTTGTATGTCTGTCTCTGTGCCTTGGCATGAGGGTTGTGATTTCGACAACAGAATTTCCATATAACCTTGGATATGTCACTGTGATTCAGGTGCCAAATAAGACTGTGAGCTCTTCACAGCAGGCATTCACAACAAGTTATTGTTCTGGCAAGCCTATCTAAAAATCAATGCGCATCCTGCAACATCTTCAACAACAATGAAAAGTGTGATTCACTACATTGGACTCAGGAAGGATGAGACACTTTGGTTACATTCCAACATCCATTTTCATCCATTTTTAGACAGGCAGCTGGAGAGTTGTTAATCAGAAGACATGCTTTCAATAGGAACAGGTACACTTTTGCTTTGATATATTCAATTTTTATTATTAGCACAACAAAAATAATCATTCTGCTTCTGCTTCATGCTAAGTAAACTAAGCAGGTTATTAATGGTGTTATTTTTGCCTTCTTGGCAATATCTATTTTTAAGATGTTGTAAAAATGCTAAAATAATATTAAAACCGCTTTTTCAAAAACACCTGAAACAACAACAAGAAAGGAAGAGAAATAACTTTTTAACATACCAACTTTTTTTGTTCAATATTGTGGCTTGCTCCTGATCCTATTGTTTTTATGTATTTACTACACTTTATTGTTTTCATCCGACTGGCTACATTGTCCAGTATATGCCTTATAATGTTACAAAGGTGTCGGGTGGTGTCTGGCACCAAGATGTTAGCAGCATATACTTAACTCCTTTGAGTTGTAAGGTGGAGCCTCCATAGATTGGACTTGTTGTTCAAACAGTTCCACTGATGTTTAATTAGATTTAGATCCAGCAAATTTAGAGGACAAGTAATCCCCTTGACCTCTTTATCATGTGCCGCTCATAAAATATATTTGACTTGTGACAGGAAGCATTATACTGCTGAAAGAGACCAATGTCCTGAGGGAATACCATTGCCAAGATGCGGTGTACTTGGTCTGCAACAATGTTTCGGTAGATGGTGAAAGTAACATCGTTCTAGGGTTCCCAGCAGAACAACAGACCATCAACATTTTCTGTAATGTGAGCTCGCTATCTATGGTAGCGCCAGGGCCAGCTCCAGGTTCATGTGGGCCTTTGGGCGATAAATCTCAGTGGGCCACCTTGTGGCATTTGTCAAATGTCACCACGGCATTTGAGAGTGTTAAAAAATGGAAGCGTGGGCTTCCTGCTCAGACACGCCTTCCCCCAGCAGAGATCAGGGAAAGTACCCTGTTCTAAAAATGAGCCGCAGCCTGTACTAGGCTTCCAGGCTAATTGTTAGTATATCTCAGTTCAGGCCACTAGGTGGCAGAACTAAACTGTGATATAGTGATTTCTATAGAGAATAATGGAGCAATTTCCATTATCCTGTATAAGTTGCAATCTGATGAAAAGTAATTTAAAAAAGTTAAAAAAAAGTTTTGAAAATATAAAAATGAATTTAAATGCAAAATCACCTCACTTTCCCCAAAAATGAACAAAAAAAGAATAACATTATGGGCATCGTCGCATGCGAAAACACCCATACTATTAAAATATAAAAAAAAGTTTGCCAATATGGTGAAAAAAATGAAAAGGCTGATTTGCCATTTTTTCATCACTTTATCTCCCAAGAAAATAGAATAAAAAGTGATTAAGTCATACACACCCCAAAATGGTATTGTCAAAAAATATATATATTTCCCTAAAATGAGCCCCCACACATCTCTGTAGACATAACTATAACTATAAGGGGGTCACCGGAGAGCAGGGGTACTGTTAGGGTTGCCACCTTTCCCACCCAAAAAAATTGTTACACAAATTAAAAAGGTTGGTGTGTCTATTTAAGTTTTATTTAGCCTCATAATGATTATGCTGGGATTCGAACTCACAGTCTTCTACTTTAAAGTAAATAACCTTAACCACTGGGCTATAGAGTTTCATGTTGACCTGCTGTTCATATATTATGGCTAGAAACCTTAGCAGTAGTTATCCACATATTACACTATATATATATATATATGTATGGCACAAAATAAATGTGTAATTACAAAAAATAAAATAAAAAGATATATATATATATATATATATATATATATATAGCTTTTTTTTTTTTTTTTGTAATTACACATTTATTTTGTGCCATACATTTTTTTACAATTACAAAAAAATATATAGAATTCTGCTATATAACAATACCTAATACATGAGAAACTACTATGAGGTTTTTCTAGCACAGTTTAGCATTGAGCTCCATAGCTCAGTGTTTAAGGTTCTTAACTCTAATGTAGAAGGTTGTGAGTTCAAATCCCGACAGAATCATTTCAGAAATAGAGGCAATATTAGACTAAAATACATTGGGTGTCCCCAAGCATACTTATAATGCTTGGGGATACCCCCTTCATATTCATAGCACTGACTCCATGTATACACAAAGGAGCAGGGACTCCTAACCTGGAAACTAGAGTCCTGACTGTTCAGTAATATTGGGGGATTCCCCGCACAGCGATTTTCAGCATAGACTTGAGTGGGCCCCCTAGGAGCAGTGGGCCCGAGTTTGCCGGGTGCTGACGCCGGTCCTGGGTAATGCCAACACCAGGTACTGCAGTATCTCTGGGGACATGCTATAATATATAGCCACTCATAGCAGCCAACCAAATGTCATCCAAATTTGGCAGGGACCCTTAAGGGACCCTGCCAAATTTCGATTTCTCTGGTTTTAAAACCGATAGTGATACCATATATAATAGGCTTTACTTTACATTTCCCATATGTCTACTTTATCTTTAGATCATTTTGTGAATGCCATTTTATTTTTGGGGGACGTTAGAAGGCTTAGGGCTCTTTCACACCTGCGTTCTTTTCTTCCGGCATAGAGTTCCGTCGTCGGGGCTCTATGCCGGAAGAATCCTGATCAGTTTTATCCTAATGCATTCTGAATGGAGTGAAATCCGTTCAGGATGCATCAGGATGTCTTCAGTTCCGGAACGGAACGTTTTTTGGCCGGAGAAAATACTGCAGCATGCTGCGCTTTTTGCTCCGGCCAAAAATCCTGAAGACTTGCCGCAAGGCCGGATCCGGAATTAATGCCCATTGAAAGGCATTGATCCGGATCCGGCCTTAAGCTAAACGTCATTTCGGCGCATTGCCGGACACGACATTTAGCTTTTTCTGAATGGTTACCATGGCTGCCGGGACGCTAAAGTCCTGGCAGCCATGGTAAAGTGTAGCGGGGAGCGGGGGGAGCAGCATACTTACCGTCCGTGCGACTCCCGGGGCGCTTCAGAGTGACGTCAGGGCGCCCCAAGCGCATGGATCACGTGATCGCATGGATCACGTCATCCATGCTCATGGGGCGCTCTGACGTCATTCTGGAGCGCCCCGGGAGCCGCACGGACTGTTAGTATACCGCTCCCCCGCTTACCGCTCCTACTATGGCAACCAGGACTTTAATAGCGTCCTGGCTGCCATAGTAACACTGAACGCAATCTGAAGACACGCCGGATCC
The DNA here is from genome assembly GCF_905171765.1 of Bufo bufo. NCBI lineage: Eukaryota > Metazoa > Chordata > Amphibia > Anura > Bufonidae > Bufo > Bufo bufo. The sequence goes on from NC_053391.1 coordinate 453,219,989, forward strand.
GGACAACACAAGTGTGAAAGAGGCCTTAGAAGCAGGGTTGAGCGAACTTGAAATTTGCAAATAACTTTTTATATCGTCACATAAGTAACTTCCTATATCGTCACATAACATCAGTGACAATTATTATTGGGAAGAAATATAAGTAATCACAACTACTTTTTTCACAGTTATATCGAATTTATGTTATAATAGGTTAAGGTATTTTATTATCAATTGTGCACAAATTATCGATTGTTTCACATATTATGTTCAAGCACTAAGAGACACTGCAGCAGTTTTCGATACATTGTTTCAACACTATTGCACAGTTTATATTCGTTTATATTTGTTTTGAATGCAAAGAGCTGAGATTTATCATCTGGTGCCCAAATAATCGCAGAATTTTATAATCGCAGAACATTATAATCGCAGAATATTGTAGGGATAACCAATTGTAGAACTATAATTGTAGAAATATTGCAGGGGTATTGTATTCTTTATTATATTTTATCAAAATAAATAAAATAAAAATTTAATTGTTAGATGGTGAGTGCCTGTTTTTAAATTTTAAAAATGCTCTTTTATTGGGATGATTAGGTGAATCATCAAAAAACAGTGCACCTCAACCATAATTTGGATTTGGGTGAGTCACGGTATACTTGCTTTATAAGCATGATATACTGCTTTTATATTCTGGTAAAAAAAAAACCACCCATTTTGGGCAAGATAATACATTTGTGGCCTTTTTTGCATTTGTGACAGTCAAATGCAAAGTTTAAATACTGCTGTTATATTCTTTTTTTTTTTTTTTAAAACACCCATTTTGGGCAAGACCCTACATCTGGGGCCTTTTCTGCATTTGTCACAGTCAAATACAAGCGTTAGATACTGCTGTTATATTCTGGTTTAAAAAATAAAAAAACATTTTGGGCAAGACCCTACATCTGGGGCTTTTGCTGCATTTGTCACAGTCAAATACAACCAGTCAATACTGCAGTTACATTGTTGGCTGACAAATAAAAAAAAATTGTGACCGTGAAGTAATTGTATAAAATTCGCCTGTCACACTGTTGTGTGACCTCAAGAAATGTTTCCTCTTTATGACATCGGCACTGCCTTACTCTCAGTGAACTTAATTGTTGACTATTGGCGGTTACATTGTCGCCTGACTAAACCATCTGTTAGTTTGGTGGGTGAATGCAAAGAATGAGGAGAGCGTCAAATTAGAGACGTGGCCCCGGTTGTCGTGCTGCTGGTGGAGCTCCTGTTGCAGGGAGAGGACGTGGTCGATCTTTGCCAGCTACACACACAAGTGAAACACCTTCCTCAGGAGCGAGTAGGCGACAGAACCTTCAGCGTTATTTGGTAGGTTCGAATGCGGCTCTACGAATGGTGAGGCCAGAACAAGTACCGGCTATAGTAGATTGGGTGGCTGACAGTGCATCCAGTTCTTTCACATTGTCTCCCACCCAGTCTCCTGCTGAAAGATCAGAGTTGGCACCTGCAGGCCATGTCCATCAGTCCTTCACCTCACCCCCTTGCAAATCAGCCAAGCAGTCTGAGCCCCAAGTCATGCAGCAGTCTCTTTTGCTTTTTGATGACTCTGCTAGCAGGGTTTCCCAGGGCCATCCACATAGCCTTGCCCCAGAAGTGGAAGAGATTGAGTGCACCGATGCGCAATTACCAGGATGAGTACATGGGAGGACCACCGCAGCACGTCTCGGATCATGACGAAACACAGGTGCCAACTGCTGTGGCTTTCTGCAGTGTGCAGACCGACAAGGTGGGCAGGGGTGAAGACTGGGTGGAAGATGATGTGGAGGACGATGAGGTCCTTGACCCCCCATGGAATCAAGTTCATGCGAGTGACCTGTGTAGTTCGGAGGAAGAGGCGGTGGTCGCACAGAGCCACCAGCACAGCAGAAGAGGAAGCAGGGTGCAAAAGCGGAGCGGCAGTCCCCTAGACATTATGCCTGCTACTGCCCGTAAGTTATGGATGAACATCTGCTGGGATGGTTTGTGAACGCGATCAAATGTTCGCAAACCGCAGGTTCGCGGCGGGTCCCATTCATTTTAATGGAAGGCGAACCTGAAAAACCTCCAGGTCATATTTGCAGCCACAAAATACTTACTAGATGTGCACACATAGTCCCACAACATGGACACTGACATACCAGAAGTATTAAGCGAATCTGCGATCTACAAGCATTATTTTTTTATCGGCGAAATTTCGGCAAAGTATTAATCGCAAGAGCACATGCGCTAGGAAGGCGTGGCCTACAGCAACTGGTTTGCACCGACTATCAATTAAATGGATGCGATGGTTGGAACCAAGTTCAGCGACGAAGGGGAAGAACTCCTGGTGACTGTAAGTAATCTTTCATTAAAGTAGTGTATTTGATTACATTTCACCTGCATGTCTGAACAATCGCTTTATATGCATAAAGAGTGTTATAAACTAAATCGCCAACCTTCTGCGATTCTAATTTTTCTTAAATGCACAAAACTTCAAATTTTATAAGGTCTCACTAGATATTATTGATTGCTGCACTAAGTATTTTGTGTGACATCACACCCACTATGTTAGTAGCATATTTGTATGGAAAGCATAGAAATATATTTCACATGCACATTGCACATCCATTGTCATGCCGCACACTATATACCACACACACACACACTATATACCGCACACACACACTATACCCCGCACACACACACTATATACCACACACATACACACACACTATATACCGCGCACACACACGATATACCGCACACACACAGACACACACTATATACCGCACACACACACAGTTTATAGATTATAGTTTGTCTCCTGTTGGTCAGGACTCAGGAGAAGCTTTCTTTGTCAGACCGCCAGTATTTGCTGGTTCATTTAGAGTTACCCCGGGTGCATCCCGGGGAGTCGAACCAGCTGTACACCCCATACCATACCGTCACTTCACTAGACAGGTACATCTCTGCTTAGCTGGACAATATCTGATAGCTCCGACCCCACCCACATACAGTCATAATACAATCCCATCTTCTAACCGTAACAGTAAGGCCTCTTTCAGACGGGCGTTGCGGGAAAATGTGCGGGTGCGTTACGGGAATACCCGTGATTTTTCCGCGCGAGTGCAAAACATTGTAATGCGTTTTGCACTCGCGTGAGAAAAATCGCACATGTTTGGTACCCAAACCAGAACTTCTTCACAGAAGTTCGGGCTTGGGATCGGTGTTCTGTAGATTGTATTATTTTCCCTTATAACATGGTTATAAAGGAAAATAATAGCATTCTGAATACAGAATGCATAGTAAAATGGGGCTGGAGGGGTTAAAAAAAATAGAATTTTTTTTAACTCACCTTAATCCACTTGCTGGCGCTGCCGGCATCTTGTCTGTCTCCTTCTTTGCTGAACAGGACCTGTGGTGAGCATTCATTCCAGGACCTGTGGTGACATCACTCCGGTCATCACATGATCCATCACATGACCCATCAACATGGTAAAAGATCATGTGATGGATCATGTGATGACCGGAGTGACGTCTCCACAGGTCCTGGAATGAATGCTCACCACAGGTCCTGTTCAGCAAAGAAGGAGACAGACGAGATGCCGGCAGCGCCAGCAAGTGAATTAAGGTGAGTTAAATTATTATTATTATTTTTTTAACCCCTCCAGCGCTATTTTACTATGCATTCTGTATTCAGAATGCTATTATTTTCCCTTATAACCATGTTATAAGGGAAAATAATAATGATCGGGTCTCCATCCCGATCGTCTCCTGGGGAATGCGTTGCGTGAAAAACGCAGAATATAGAGCATGCTGCGTAACGCACAAGTGATGCGTGAAAATCACCGCTCATGTGAACAGCCCCATAGAAATTAATGGGTCGGTATTCAGTGCGGGTGCAATGCGTTCAACTCACGCATCACATCCGCGCGGAATACTCACCCGTGTGAAAGGGGCCTAAGGCCGCATGCATACGGGCGTGTTTTTTCACAACTACGGACCGTAAAAACCCAGGCTGATGTCCTGCAGTGTGGACGAGCGCACGGCATTATTGGTTGCTAACTCGCTATCACGCCATGCGCTTCTTGCCACCACCGCTGTACAGTAATACACTTGTATAGATCATAGTACAGCGGTGGTGGCCGGAAGTGCACATCGTCATAGCAACCAATGACGCCGTGCGCTCGTCCACTCTGCAGGACGGCAGGCCAGGTTTGTACGGTCGGGTTTGTACGGTCCGTAGTTGTGAAAAAACAAGCCCGTGTGCAGGCGGCCTAAATCTAATATTTCCACTTCAAAGCATTAAATACTTTTTGCAGTTTACTTGAGTAAATTGTTTTCAATACTATTGTTAAAAATTGGGATTATATGCTTGCATTTTTATCTTGCAGCGGATGTTGGCACGGGGATATGACCGCACCCGGTCCCACGCCGAGAAGCAGCGGATTATGCGGGAGCTGGCATTTGAGATCTGGCGCTAAACGGGTCTCAAACACCGCCGTCTGGCCATCATTAAAAAATGGTCAGACATGAAGCAAAGATGACCCCGGTTTATAAAAAGAATACGGGACGAAAAATGCCCAGGTAGATGCGTAAATAACTTTTGAATGCTTTGCCAACACTCTGTAATGTATACAGTGCTAAGCAAAAGTATTTACCCCCCTTGACTTCGTTCTTTTTTTTGTTGTCTCACATCCTGGAATTAACATGGATTGTTTGAGGATTTGCATCATTTAATTTGTAGAACATGCCCACAACTTAGACCTTTTTTTTAATTGGTTAATTGTAAAGCATACAACTAATAGGAAAAAAATAACAGAAAAGGTCAATGTGCATAACTATTCACCCCCTAAAGTCAATACTTTGTAGAGCCCAAGTCGCTTTGGATAAGTCTCTATGAGCAGTTGCCAAATCTTACCACAGGGATTTTTGCCCATTCCTCCTTGCAAAACTGATTCAGCTCCTTCCAATTGGATAGTTTGCGCTTGTGAACAGCAATGTTCAAGTCTGACCACAAATTTTCTAATGAATTGAGATCTGGGCTTTGACTCGGTTATTCCAACACATTTATACTGTATGTTTACCCTTAAACCACTCAATTGTTGCTTTAGCAGTGTGTTTGTGGTCATTGTCCTGCTGGAAGGTGAACCTCCGTCCTAGCCTCAAATCACGCACAGAGTGGGACAGGTTTTGCTCAAGAATATCCCAGTCCATGTTTCCCTCAACTCTGACCAGTTTCCCAGTCCCGGCTGCTGAAAAACATCCCCACAGCATGATGCTGCCACACCATGTTTCATTGTAGGGATGGTGTTCTTTAAGTGATGTGATGTGTTGGTTTTGTGCCAGACAAGTGACGGACTGAACCATCACTGTGTCTGCAGTAGAAGCCTGAGGCTAGCCTCCTTCCTATGGGCTATGGACCCAGGACTATGGAGACCCCCACTCTGACCTATTTGGATTAGAGGGAACTATAAACCATGATTTTTTGTTTGAGTTTATAGGCCACATCTTTCCTATTCCCCTTTAAAGTTGCATGGCGTGAATCCATAAACGTAATAAGGGTTAACTTTGCTCTGAGACTCCCAATGAATGTGTTAGTTTATTTGTCCCTTTGTTCTATTGTGTTAGTGATGGGATTAAGAAGTAGCTGACTCTGGTGTAGAGAAGTAGATCATCCGATGATACACTCAGGAGATAATCCCATCCCATGGGTCTCCTCTCGCCCTATTGTTTCATCAAGACAATGTGGAGGGGATGTCTTTTTGCATGTTGTTCATTTTTAAATGAGTTATGCGTCATAAAGCTGGCAGCCACTGAAATTATATATAGATCCCTCCATATTGGAATTTCTTTATATCTAATGTTGTTAAGATTTCTGAGTTGTTTATCTAAAATCTGAACATTCTGTTCCTATTCCCTCCATTCAGAGAAGGCGATCGGCGGAGGCCGTGAAGGTGGTGGAGGTTGAGGAGGAAGAGGAGGAGGAGGCTGGACCCTCCCAGCCTATTGAGCCACCCCCACCAGATGTGGGAGAAGTGAAGGAGGTGGAGGTGGAACGTGCTGGACCCTCCAGCACCGCCCCATCTCAGGACTCGGAGGAAGAGGAGGCGATCACCAGCCCCCGCCAGGAGGGTAAATATGTGCACATAGCAATATGATTATGTATCCATAACATGTACATAAACATTAAAAGGGCCAACAATGAGGGGACAACATACACTATAGTAATACAAAAAAAGAACACTGGGCAATAACTCTTTAATCTACATTAAAACCTATAACTTAACAAATAAATAATATTAAACTCTATATAACTATCACTAACTAACAAACAAAATAAAATTATACTGTACGGAAATATCACTAACTAATTAACTATATAATCATCGTAAATATCACTAACTAACGTATTGAGATTTAAATCGTCAATGTGTATAAAGACTTTAAATAAATTAAATAAAGGTAAAAAATAGACAAACAGACATATTTTGTACCGCCATGTACATATCGACCGTCTTTATAAAAATATTCTATGATCTAACCCCTTAGGTGAACACTGTCAGAATAAAAAAATAGAAACAATTAAAAAAACTACAAATTTAGTCACCTAACATATATGAATAATCCAAAGTAAGTCAGCACTCCGTTACTCCATTCAAAAGAGTATTTTATTTATTCAGCCACTTGATACAGGTACCTGGAATGTTTAATTACAAGGTCAGCAGTGTTTTGGGTCACATTCATATGTGTTGTGCTGTAGGTGGGTTTATCTACGGACACAATAGGAGCTTATTATTATTATTCACCTTTGTTTTGATTTATGAGACAGTTTTTAAAGGGTTTCTCTGGGAATTATTTAAAATGGCAGCCAAATAGATGGTAATAATGTGATCTTGCTTACCAAATGCCATCATGGCTTAGTGGCCTGGCAGAAAAATTCCCCAATATGTAGTATATGCAAGTGCAAGCAGGGGAGTGTAGTGGGTAGAGAGACCCTGCCACCTCACTCCACAAAGTCAGTTCTGCAAGTGGAGGAAACCAGTCCTGCTCAAATTCTAGGACATTTGTGGAGAACCCTTTAATCTTTCAGCATAATTTAAAGTTTAAGGGGTGGTTGCCGTTCTGTGATTTTTGCTACCATTTTGTTTTGATGTGATTGCCATCACTGGTTTAATAAAAGTTGTCTGGTAACACACAGTCCAGATTCTGTGATTTGTAAATTTAGGCCCTTTGTCAAAGTTGCTCACATTTGCCTGTTTTTCCTGAACTAGCTCTTCACTTTTCTGCCTAAGGGTGCATTCACACAAAAAATGGTCACCGTGCCCACCAAAAACGGGCAAGGGCCATGTGAACTCTGTGCTACAGTGCTGACACATTGACTTGAATGGGTCTACGCTCCACAAGATATGACAAAATATAGGACATGTCCTATATTTTGTGGTGCAGAGGAATGGACCCATAAACCCACATGTTTCCGTGGGCTTCCGATCCATGCCTCCACATCACAAGAGATTGGACATGTCTTATCTTTTTATGTATGTTGCGGATCATGGACCCATTCAAGTCAATGAGTCTGGATCTTAGCATGAAGTTCATATGGCCAGTGCCCTTGTATTGCAGACCTGCTGTTTGCGGTCCACAACATGGGCACAGCGGCCATACAGATGTCTGAATGGAGCCTAATAGAACCCCTTGACAGATGCCATTGTCATTAAATAATCAGTTTCATCTCTTCAGGTAAACCCAGACCACTCTGCGTTAGGGTACGGCCACATGGAGCAGCCGGGCTGTGGGGGGGGTTGCAGCCATTCTGCAGTGAAAAACTACGCAGGCCAATTATCCCCCACTTTCCTTTAAGTTAAAAATGAAGAGCGCACTGTATAGTCGGTCTTCATTGTTTTTAAGGCCACACGGCATCTTTGAACAGGGGCTGTACCCACTTCTGCAACTCCAGAGCTCTCCTGCCCTACAGGTGGGAGCCCTTCTTCTGCCATCTGCTTTTCCTCCTTTTCCACATCATCTAATATCAATGAGAATATGTCATCAGAAACATCCAGCTCCTCCTCTCTATGTATCTTGCTGACTTTTCTAGGACATGGAGACTTTGAAGGATTATTTGGAAGAAGTAAAGCAAGCAAACATGAGGACGGTCATCATTAAGACCTTGCCCCCCTAAGGGGTGCAGACTGGATAGTATTGGTTGGCATGCTGGCACTGGAATAAATAAAGACTTCCATCTTATTGGTATTGAATTAACTTATGACTGATGTAGGAATAAGTAAATGTAGGAATAAATAAAACTGGTGCAGAATAAGTCTTCCTGCACTCTCCCTGCAGTCTCCCTCTCCAATATTCTTATAATTCATTTTCAGCAACACTGTCCCTAGCACATGAGCGCTTGCCATGACTCTCCCTATGCTCAGCTCACAGGACAATGGCGGAGACCGCATGGGACGAGTATTTTATAGGGCTGTGAACTCAAAGGGGATGGCTATTTGCGTATTGACGGGCTGCACTGCATTATGGGTAATCTTTTGTTCCCAGGTTTGTCTACTCTACGTTTAGTTTTGTTTTGTAACACGTGCAGCCACCATTTTAGGAAAACCAGATTCGTTACCACGAAGCACAAGGGAAATTCGACTGAGAGTCAAAGATAGCAGTGGATGAAGCAGGCATAGGATACTAATTACACAGTCACAATATGATATAAATGTATATAATAAATCCTTGAGTTTTCTTAAGTTAATTACAAACATGATTACAATTTCATCCATCAGCTCAACACGTAATATACAAAAAGCTGCTTAATTAATTTCTTTAAATGAATACATCTCTTTTACAGAAGGCAATGTCAGGTGCAGACAAGGAAATCCTAATCCATATAAAGACCATAAAATATCAATTTGCCATGCCTGATTTGTAAGCGGAATTACTGCTGGGTATGGCATATTTATATTATATTTTAGAGTTTTCATTCTTGTACTGTACATATGTCTCTACTTTTTCAAATATAACTTTCTTAGACAGAACGCATCTAATTAACTAATGTATAATATATTAACCTTAGGTGGCTCAGTACACTGTGAAAGAAATTTAGAATGGTTCCATATGTCATAGATGCTTATATGTGCATTCAAATATACCAAATTGTATATTGTCTTGGTGAATGATTGAAAATACCAGCCAGAAAAATAGTTGTAATTATGTCTGTTTTAATGAATTACAGCTTGACTAATATACAAAAATGGGTGGTGCAGTGCTGATTTTGCTTGGTCTATGTCACCCAGTTGTGACCATACTGCATTTTGACTCTCTGAAGGCTGACAGTTGATTGGAAGTAAAGACTAACGGCATGTCCACACTGCTTAAGATACATGTAGGATAAATTTGACGTGTACTTGTTTCGGAAGGTTGGCCTATGGATTTCAAGTGTGGATTTCTAGTTTGTCAGCCTGCAGATCTGACCATGGATAATCCCCATGGATTTTGAAAGGATTCTGCTTCAAGAAAGCAATTTAGTGCCTCTGGATGTAGATTTCAAATCTATGTGGGAAAAAAATCTGATCCAGAAACTGCTATTATGGCAGATCAACTATAAATCTAAGTAAAAACTGTTTAAGGAGGTTGGTCGTTATATGTTATATCTCCATAAGTGCTGGGGATAGCACATAAAGGCAATTACTGATTCACTGTTAAACCATTGGTGCCAATGTCTATGACCTAAATTGTTACTGGTGTTTTAGTTTATTTTTAACACGTCTTTGTTAATATAGAAAGGGAGGGCAAACATTTTTGTAATATATTTTATTAGAGAAAGATTTTTCTTTGTACCAGAAAAAGAGTTTTCTTTGCAAAGCTTTAACTGAGCAATGTTAAGGAGAGTCTGTCTTCAGAAGACACTTGTGTGTAATAAGTCAGGAAGGCAGGGAGATAGACAGTGATAGTTAGGGCACATATACATAGTCAGGGACTGTGGTAGTGACAAGAGGCAGGCTGGAAGCCTGTGTATGTTTTCACAGGCGTCTTCAGTGCTTAGTGGAAATGAAGACTGAAGACGGACTCTCCTTAACAATACTCAATTAAAGCTTTGCTAAGAATACTCTTTACACCTGCTTTCTAACAAAGATACATTTTTTTCTAATAAAGTATATTACAAACATGTTTAACATCCCTGTCCATGTACAGTGTTAAAAATAAACTGAAACAACTGTTACGCTTTAAATTGCATAATTCTTTTTTATTAGAATCCTTTTTTGCCTCCCAAAATGGCCACTTATGGAGGGTCCAGTGACCATTCTGCTCCATAGGTGTCCTCCGTTAAGTAACACTGTGCCTAGCACTGAAAATGGCTTTGTGCTGTAAGTATGAGAGAATGCTATTAAAAAAGAATCAAGAAATCAGATATCGGCACCAATGGTTTGATAACAGTGAATCTCTAGCTGCCGTTATGTGCTGTTTCCAGCCCGTATGTGGAAATAAAGATAGAATGGCATATCCCTTTAATGTCATTGCATCACCATATGATTTTTGTCTCAGAGCCAGTCACAGGTCATTAACCACTTCAGTACTTGTAATGTACTGTAAACGTTAGTGTACAGTAGTGCAGCAAATATTGTTTTTATGTTCTTTTACTAGTCTAGCATATGTCATAGTAATTTCTTACTTTACAATATATTCACATCACTTTTTTTTTTATAGATGACAGATCAATTGCTGAAATTATTCAAACCAAAAATCTTCTCCATACATCCGAATGAAATAATTTCACCAGCTTAGGAGTGGATTTTTATAGAAAATGTTCAGATAGTTGAAAAAGTAACAAATGTCTGCAACAAATCTGTCTTGTGTGAACCTACCTTATTATAATTTAGCATTTTAGCTATTGTGCTTTGTTTTATAAAAATTTGTGTTTTTGCTGCAGATTTATTATAAAATGAGATGTAAGAATTGTGCCTTTGGATAATTGTGCTATAGCACTTCATGTAATAAACATGGGGTCAACGATTCAAAGACACAGAGAATAAATGCGACAATTCACAACCAAATATAGCAGTTAAAGGGATTGTCCACATTGGACTATGTCTATTTTTATGAAGGGATTCTTGACAATAAGCTGAATGCCCCTCTTCTAATCTGATTTTAAATCTCAGAGGTTATATTGGTCTGGTGGATATTAACTTGAGGTCATAACTATACTCTTGTCATGGATGATTTACTTGCTGACTGTAAGTAGTGGTATAATATCAATAATGAACATGATCAAGAAACTTGTTATTACCTAGATGAATTCAATAAAACATATTCTTCTGTTTATAACATATTGGTTTTCCAGTGGGTTGTAGCACAACAGATTTGAGCTATAAAAATACAGGAATTTTCTCATTTTAAGCATTTTTTTTTATCTGAGACATTGGTGGCATATCATTAAATGTGTTGTCTCATTTAAGCAAATAACATTTATGTAGAGAAAGTAAATACAAGGCACTTGCTTATGTATTGTTATTATCCATATTGCCTCCTTTGCTGGCTTGATAAATTTTTCCATCACATTATACACTGTTTGTTTCCATGCAATCTATCTATGGTCATGCTTGCACACTATAGGAAAAAGCATTGTCTTATGTACACTCCTGCGGTCCTGGCCACTAAAGAGGCCTGTGGTTTTTTCTATAGTGTGAAATGACCACCACTAATGGGTTGCAGGTGGTCATAACCAGTGATGGCCAGTTAGCCGTTTTCGCCCGCAGCTTGTTTCCGACGATAATTTTCTTCCTGAAAGCTGATGCGGCTAAAGCTCAGAAAACGTTCTTTTATCCCCTGTCGGCGCACTTCTCTAGTCATGCTTGAAGTTAAGGGGGCAGCAGCCTCCTTGTTTCAAGTCAAGATAACCACGCCCCCTTCCCTGTCCCCTTTGCAGTGACCGACAGCCGGCAGTTCGTCTGGCTTTGCCGAACTATCTGCATAAGCGCTGTCAGTCACAGCGAAGGGGCGTGGTTATCTTGACTTGAAGCAAGGAGGCCGCTGCCCCCTTAACTTCAAGCATGACTAGAGAAGCACGCCGGCAGGGGATAAAAGAACGTTTTCTGAGCTTTAGCCGCATCAGCTTTCAGGAAGGAAATTATCATCGGAAACATGCTGCTGGCTACTGTCAGGTACTGCAGGCGGCTTGGGATGGTTTTTTGGAGGTGACAGGTTCCCTTTAAATGTACTTTAAGGGGCATAATTATTTTGTAAAATTTTAAATGTGTTTCAAATCCTATAGAGACTTTGAGGAAAATATTAGAAAATCACTGTACCCAGAATTCTGGCTCCCATTTACTAATGTGTCTGCTCCTAGAATCCTTTACTTTACTCCGTTTTATGAGCAGGACAATGAAAATGACGGAAGTTCCATATTAATCACATACCTAAAACCAACGTGGCCAAACAGATCCCACTGACTATAATGAGGTCCCCTCGGGTGACTGTTTTTTTTAAGCAGTTTTTAGCATGAAAAAAGTCCTCCTCTTTTTGGTGGAATATGCAATAGAGGCCTCAAATGGAGGTGTACATTGACTTTTCAATAATTTGCTATAGACATTGACATCTGGCCACAGCATTTTTGACCAAGAGGAACTTAAAAAAAGAGGCAAGAAAAATGCAATGGAAAATACTACAATAGTTCAGATTGTGGTTTGCAGTGCAATGCTGTTAATCTTACAGAGGAATATGTGTAGAACTTTCCTTCGTTTTACCATGCAAACAGAATCTAAGCTGCTGTGAAAAGAACAGTTCCATGGGCAGAAAGGTTAAAATGGCAAGCTACCTAGACACACTTGAAATATAACTTCAGCCTGTAATCCCAATTCTAAAATATCTGCTGCTGTTACTGCTTTGTAGCAAATTTGCCATATCTTCAGTGAAGTAAATAAATTATAGGGTGCTACAGAGTAGACTTTTCTCTGTCTGAGAAAATAATTATTTACCAGGGCTTCAATGTATTCCTTGTAGAGAAAAAAATATTCGCATTTATTTATTTACAATTTTCATTATAAATTCCTTAATGACAAGCCTGTTTTGGGCCTTACTGGCCAAGAATTTCTTTTTTTCATTTTTTTATTGTCACATTCCATGAGCTATAACTTTTCGATTTTTCCGTCAGTGTAACCACATGAAGGCTTGTTTTTGCTGAACAAGTTGTACTTTTTTAATGGCACCTTTGTGGGGTACATATAACTCATTCCGTAGGTTTTATTAACTGTTTCTGAGGGGGAAGGGCAAAAACAGCAATACCTCCATTGAGTTTTTACTTTTTCAAATTTTGTCATGTTCACTTAGCATCATAAATAACATAACTTTATTCTCTGTGTCAGTATGGATACACAATATCAAATCGATATAGGTTTTTTTATGTTTTACTACTTTTGTGCAATAAAAACACTTTTTTTTGTGTTTTTGCATTACCGTCTCCCATTGCACCTCTGGCACATACAATGAAGGCAATTCTGGGGGCCTGAAGTCATCAGCACCCCGTGATAGCATTTGTGGCAGTTCCATTGCCTGGTAAAGGGAGCCCCCTCCATCTGAAACAGATGTTTTGGCATCTACGAAGTTAAACAGCCAAAATTGGTGCTCCTACTGATCTGTGGCCTTAGAGCAGGAGAACAGCTTTCATGCAAGAGCCTACATCCTGCTCTCTGCTGTATGAAAGACGTATACAGTTATTAGAATAGGCCTTGGTAAAAAAGGTGGTGGCCTAGCCAACCTCCCTTATTGACCACCGTTAAAAGGTGTATTTGCAGGGGTTAAGTGGAGGGAACATTTCATAGAAAGAAAGTTGTGCTACGCTCACTTACATTACCCATTCTATGTAGGAAAATGTGTAACGGGTGCTTTATAAATATTAGAACATTATATTCTCAATGTATTGATACCAGACAACTGGTTAAAAAATCTTTCCCATACAGCTCAATGTCGTCTACTTCTCTTCATTTAATACATAATAAAACTGTCTACTGACAACCACCAATGGTGAGACCTCTATACATAGGGATTAATATAGTTGAAATCAATGAAAGCAGGAAAAAATACTCTTTGTACCTTGTAATCCTTGGTGGCAGCTGCTTAATTGCCATGGATCTATATCAGGAACAGAAAAGTGAGTTCAACGAAGGGTACCCTAGGGCCCTATAGTAGTTGCATGGTCTATGGATATCCCTACTAGTTATTGAGTCCCAGTGTTTGAGCCATATCCATTGCAAACAGGAGGAAAACATCTAGAACAAAACCGTGAAATCTCCATCGTCAAACACAATAGTAGTAAGGAAATTCTAGAGTTCTCAATAGCTTTAAAAACGGTAGAGTCATAAAATGCCATGGTCATCAATATGTGAAATTTCTGATCTTCAACATATCCTTCAGTTACTTGTAAATGCTATTATAATGAATCATATAGTAACAATAGAAGCAGCGGACAATGCAACACCTTGGAAAAAGCATTCCAGAACAGTGGAGGCTTTTATTGCCATAGAATGGTAACCCAACTCTATACTAACAACTATATTAACTCTATATTGTTTTGGAATGGGATGTCAAAGATAATGTACGTATCTGTGAAGAACAAACATATTGACATCCAAAAATCACATATTTTTGTGTTTTTGATAAAATTTCAAGCATGGGCATCAATCTGAAATTAAATATTTATTTTGTTGAAGTAATGAACTTGGCTCTTTTCTCCACTATTTTTTGCTTTTATCTATTACGATATTTTTATTTTCTTTGCTAACATCAATCCAGAACATTCTTTAGCAATGTGGTATATAAGTCCATGACTAGAATGAGGTTCATGGTCTAATTTCTTCATCACACAAAAGGTCTAATATGAATAGGAAGTACATTAACCTATTGATATTAGAGAGGAGCTATTTGAGGGTTTTCATTGGTGATTTATTTGTACTTAATGAACATAATTTTCACAATTTAAGCCTTCATTCTCTCAAATAAAGCAAATTCAGTTCTACAATAAGAAGTTCAATGATCTGCAAAACGGCAAATGCCAAAATTCCTGCTTATGCTGGCAAACAAAAACATACAAACGGATTTTTACACCAAATTCTCTTTCCATGTAAGTAGACAGTCATCTATAAATCTTTTCTAAAATACTAAACCCTTTTTCGTAGGATCTTCAAGACAGGGGCTTATGTATAGTTATGAGCGGCAGGGTCTATATTTGAAATACACGTGAAATACAGGTGTGGGTCACTTTTGCTACAAGCTGCTAGAAGTTTCCTGAGACTGGAGAAAATGGTTGGCACGGCATAACATTAAAAATAGCTTTATATGCAGTTAGAGTGCTCCAAAATATTCGCTATTGCACAAATCGGCACTAATAATGTGAATATTTTGGCTCCATACGTGAAAATTCACATTTTAGCAGGTCTGCATGAATGTATGGATAGCAGAACCTATCACACTACCTAACACCCTGCACTGCAACAGCTACATTATATCAGTATGTAACCTACACAAACTATCTGTATTATATATATATATATATATAAGCTATCTAACTATCTATCTACGTAGTGTGGAAACCACAGAGCACAGCAATGAGACTGCTGTCTCTCTCAGAACTTTAATAAACTTTAGAAAATGGCTGCTGGGGAGGTTCTTACATAGTAAGGGGTAGGCAGCTTTCCTATTGGTTGCTAGGGATGTTGCTAACTTTCTAAGCTCAGACAATGACATTGCAGCCTTCTCATTGGCCCACAAGCAAGAAGGGAGGTTACTGATGAAAAAAAAAATCTCGAATATTCGAAATTAGGAATATATATCACTATATTCTAAATATTTGCGAATTCTCGATGTGCCGATATTCGCGATTAATATTTGTGATTTGAATATTCGTGATCAACACTGTTCATGAATGACTTAAATCAGACATCTATGAAAGAAAATTACCTCTAGTGGTCAACAATAGGTGATAGAAGAATGCAGAATGTTGCAGTTTTTTGTTGAAGTGTGTGAATACTTGCCAGCCTCTTTATGATTTAAATATTTGAGCTGTGAATGAATGCACTCTTAGGAATATGTGGAGGAAAAGGGACTCATTTTAATCAGAAGTGAGCAAATAGTTTAACCCTTAATATTCAGTGGTGAAAAACTAGATAAAATAAGTAGTGAAAAAGGGAATAGGAATGGTTAATATTTTACAATATCGTGGTGTTGCAATATTTGAATGAATATCTATATTTTAGGTAAATTTTACTCTATAGAAGCTAGAGATATGTATGTGAAATGGAGAATGGAACATGTGATGGGTAGATTAAAGGAAGTGAATGCCCATTAACAGGTATAGGCCCCTGATGAAGCCTAGTTTGGACAGACTACGGGCAACCGACTTTTCAATATTGATGTACCTTTTTTTTACCTACTTTTGTGAGTATAATAATTACGTTTACTGTTATACAAGTGTCAGCGGTGCTTCACTATCTTGCTCCCTAAATCCTTGATATACATAGAAGCTGTGGAAACAAAGAATGTGAAAGTGGTACCATAACTGACTACATTAGCAGAGTTTGGCAGCACGGAAAAGGAAAGAAGGAGGATTCGGTTTGAGACCTAATTGACTCAGCCTGTTCGTGTGATCGAGAGGAGCAGCGCGGTCCATATTTATTATATTTACTGCTGGCAAACAATAATTCTGTATGGGACGAGCAAAGTCACTCCTTCCCATATTGTGGAGGGAATCACTGCAATGACAGTAAATGTGATTGTCAGGAATTAATGCTTTCTTCTTGACAATCATTGACAAGGGGCCTTTACAGTAGCTTAGCTAGACACTGATCAAATGTGGTGCAATTTGGCACATCTAAGTTTGGAGAAATTATCTTTGTTAGTCTAACAAAGGGGCGTGGCTTATCTAAAAATGGTTGTGACTTTGAAGGAAAAGGCTGTGGCCTAATATGCAACATTTTGCACTAAAATTACACCAGAATTCTCCAGTAAAATTCCAGTTAGTATAAAGCTTTGCTAGCCCTACATGACATTTATCATCCAGGCTGAGTCCCTGTGACAAGGTGATGCAGGCCTACAAACTGTTTAAGTTTATGCCATCTATAGGATTAATAAATTTGCCCCAGTCCACCCTTCCCCAACAAAAAACAATAAAGAATTAAATACAAGGAGGGAGATTTATCAAACGGTTGTAAAGGAAAACTTGCTTAGTTGTCCATGGCAATCAATCAGAGTCCACTTTTCTAATTGGCTGCTATGGGCAACTATAACGTAACATGAATTCAAAAGATTTGAGACTGAATAAACTTATACAGGCTAAGTGAATAAATATATTTACCTAGCGTGATTAAATATACGATAACACAAAAAAAATCACATACATAAGAATAAAGAGTAAATAAACATCCCTAGCCTAAATATACAACATGCAATATGTGGTGAGACTATGGGGTGATACTCCATCGGTCATGCTATAACAAATGGTTGTCTACCAGGTTATAAGACATGACTGACACCCCAGGGTGTACAAGAGATAGGGCAAATCAATACTTGCATCCTAGCTGGAATGAAGTCTTCAATGGATTATCCTGAATGAACGTGTTTCACAGAGTTGAAACCTGTTAGCCCCTCCTCCAGTGTGCAGCACAAATGTCTCTGAGATCACTCAGGAAAGTGGTTTTATCAGCACAATGGGGGATGGGTGCTTGATCACAAGGACACATTATTACACAGAATGGTAATAATAAAAGGGAACAGAATTAAAGGGACAGAACCAATCAGTACTTAAAAAATACCCTTATAATACATTAACTAAGCCAGTTTTCCTTTATAGTAGTTTTGATAAATTTACGCCTTGGTATATTGGAAAAAAGTATGATTTGTTATTAGTAATGAACAAATTTCTGAAAATGCAATTTAAGTTTGATTTGATAAGGACCCTTAATTAAAACTGCTTCAATCTCCCTGAAATTTGATTCTACACAATTGGTTCACTTAGCTCTACTTGTTATTATACACTTTTTTAGTGCAGTTTGTTACCCCTTTATTATAAACTGTGGAATGTCAGTGATTTTGCAACCTATACAAGGGAATGTTTTTTCTACTTTCCCCATATTGATGACCTACTGCATCCTCAGCATAGGTAATCAATATCAGATTGGGGGTGGTCTGACTCCCGACACCACCCCAGATCAGCTGTATGAAGATACATGCTATCCCAGTCTACAGCGAGCGTGTAAAGCAAAGAGAACGCAGCCCTCACAGAAACGCTGTGTTCATACAGCTGATCGGCAGGGTTGGCAGGAATCGGACCCGTGCCAATCTGATGTTGATGACCTGAGGATAGGTCATCAATATGGGGAAATCAGAAAACCCCTAAAAAAAAAAGAAAAAGGGAAATTACCTCAATAATTAGCTATCAAAAACATATTTCCGGGCATCAAGGAGAAAATGGATATAAAACATGTCTCTGGACATATTTTCTTTTCTATTGAATTGTTTTAATAAGAACACTTTGCTTTTACAGTGGGGAAATGTCAGTCTACAGCCAGTTCTCTGCTGTGGGACCACTTGCTGTGTTAATTCTCAGAGCTGAGAAATTCCACAGTAACAGTTCAAAGTTTTTTTTTTTTTTTTTCTTTTTTTTTCTTTTTTTAACATTGACTTTTAAGCTGCCTTGTGTATGAATGCCCTAGGCAAAAGTAAAAATCATTTATGTCTTCAATTCATCCGAGGAGTCAGTGTTTCCTTGTCCGCACTAACATCTTTACCAGTTTTTTTTTGTCATAAATGTAGATTACTTATTAGTGATGGAATTATATACGGTGAATGTATTATGAAGGGATATTGTTCAAGTGGCTGGAAAACACATATACAGTACTAATTAGGCGATCGATCATCATAGAGCAGAGTAGACAATTTAGGCCTCCAGAAGGAAGAAAGCTGTTTCTCTAAGTCCACTTATAGGTAGTTTTCCTGTAAGTCAATATTCCACCCTTGAAATGTGACTAAAAATGGAAGCTAAACGAGACATACCTATTTGGAGATGGACTTTTTTATTGAACGCCTTGACAACATGGCCTCTAAAAAGTGTATTGTACCACACAGTTTAGATTTGTAGCTCCTTGTTAATACCCAGTACAGTAAAATTTGGCTGGGTGAGAGGCCTTTAATGTAGCTCTAGATAAGTACTGGTTCTTCTTGGACACTTGGTGTGCAGAATCTTTCAGGCATTGCTCTCTGGGAAGTAAGACCATGGTAAGTGTCACCTATTACACAGCATACAAGAAGAATTTTTTATTTATTTTTTCCACATTTAATACTAGTAGTTTAGCTTTATAGAACTACTACAAACATTTTATTAAACTTTATTTTAAGAAGTGAACATTTTTTATTCTCATTCCTCAGACTTATGGGGAAGATTTTGCGGCTCCTCTGTTCCAGTGGTTCTATGCAAATGCTTTCCTTCCCATGTGCTGTACTGGATAGGGTATTGTGTGGATACTGATCAAGATTCACATCATAAGAGACTTGTATAACCATAGTAAGATGTAGGCATAATGAAATTTCTTCGTAAAGTCACTGTCTATCAGCTGCAGGGGGGCCTGAGTGTTGGATTTCACTCAATGTTGTGCGCTCACTCTGGAGACCTAGTATTCGTGAATTTCTGGCTCTCCTGTGTGCTTGCTGCTGATTGACAGCTTTCTCCCTATACACAGTATTGGAAAAGAGCTATCAATCGTTTGAGGGAGGAAAGGAGGGCAGAAAAGCCAGCAGCTCATAAATACCAGGACTGAGCACCTGGATCCTGCTGCAGCTGCTCAATAGTGATTTTATGAAAACTACAGCACAAAATAGTAAGTCACCCTTTGTTTGAATTAGGGTTTCGGTCATGGCTCATGTATCACTATGGGAGCCCTTTTATGGCTCAGCACAAAGAAGAGTCAAGAACAACTGCCATAGAGCAGTTCATGGTTTTTAAAGAGATTATCTCACAAAAGTTGTATTACGCAATGAATAGGACATTTCAAATGAAGTACTATTGCACATTTTTTTATGCACATAACATTTCTCTCTCTGGTAGCGCCCCCTGCTGTTTCTTCTTCTTATCCACCTTTTCCTGCATTTAGAGATGGACAAACATGCTCGGTTGCTCGCATGCCATAGTGATTTTACAGTGAAGCAGCCCAGATACCATTCAGTCATCCATCCATTCATTATTTCCTACTAATTTAATAGAAATAACTGTATCTTCTCTCTAGAGTCTAGACAGTAGATAAGGAAATTGTGGGAACGTTACATGCCATATGTATTTTTGGGTTTATATTTGAGAGACTATTTTATATGCAGATGATGAAGGGGTTAACAAGAACTACTTGAAAGCATCCTGGTTTATGCAGGTGCTTGGTGAGCTGTTACCCACCCACATAAAAGAAAGAATGCCCTTCGTATAAGCAGATAAATGAGTAAAAAAAATAAATCATAACCCCTTTTTTAAGTATGTGAGAACAGCTTAGTAATTACTGTTTAGTGTCCAAATAATGAATACAGTCTGCATAGGTGATATGGTTAATGTCTTCCACAATGTTGAATCTGGTCAGACTATGGCTATTAAGTATAGAGACAGCCTTTCATGCCGTGCAGTTTTTAATCCTATACTTTCCAGCTTTAAAATACAAATAAAAGGAAAAGGAGTAAATCAAGAGATACAAAGTATTAAATGCTATCATTTTATTGTATCATTCATTGTATATTAGTTATACTAGAAAAAGTTTTTTTTTGTTGCAATGACATGCTTAATAATGGAGTATTTTTTGCACTGACACACATTAAATGGGGTATTTTCTGCAGTGGCACACATTATAAGGACATATTTTTTCTACTAATGCACATTATAAGGGGGTATTTTT
Organism: Bufo bufo; assembly: GCF_905171765.1. Classification (NCBI taxonomy): domain Eukaryota; kingdom Metazoa; phylum Chordata; class Amphibia; order Anura; family Bufonidae; genus Bufo; species Bufo bufo. Next base: position 453,240,892 of record NC_053391.1, read on the forward strand.
AGTACTGGAGCACATTGTAAAAGGATATTTTTTGAACTGGCACACATTATAAGGGGTATTTTTGTGCTGGTGCACATTATAGGGGTATTTCTTGTGCTGGTGCACATTGTAAGGCCTCATACACACGGCCGTGCCGTTTTTTGCGGTCCGAAAACAGCGGATCCGCAAAAAACTGAAGCCGCCTATGTTGCCTTCCGCAATTTGCGGAACGGAACGGGCGCCGGCAATATAAATGCCTATTCTTGTCCGCAAAGCGCGGACAAGAATAGGACATGTTATATTTTTTTAACGGGGCAGCGGAACGGAGCCACAGACGCGGACAGCACACAGAGTGCTGTCTGCATCTTTTGCGCCCCCATTGAAGTGAATAGGTCCGCATCTAAGCCGCCAAAACGGCGGCTCGGATGCAGACCCAAACAACGGTCGTGTGCATGAGGCCTAAGGGATTTTTTTTTGTGCTAGCACACATTATACAGAGAATTATTACTACTGGGAAGCTATGGGGAACAAGATTTCTAGTAAGGTCACAACGGGGGCATTATTACTATTGGGGGCACTGTTAAAACTAATTGCTAAAGGTGGGACGAATCCAATTTTATTCGAATCCGAATGCAAATCCGAAAAGGTTCTCGAATATATTGAATCTTTCGAATCTCGAATCCTACGAATCCTGTACATAAGAATTATGGGGATCTGTGGATGACACTGTTATGGAGGGGGATCTGTGGATGATACTTATGGGGGGGATCTGTGGATGACACTGTTATGGAGGCATCTGTGGATGACACTATTATGGAAGGGGATCTGTGGATGACACTGTTATGGAGGGGGATCTGTGGATAACACTGTTATGGAGGCCATTTTTTTTGCAAATCTGACGTGTCACTTTATGTGGTAATAACTTTAAAATGCTTTTACTTATACAGGCCATTTTGAGATTGCCTTCTTGTCACATATTGTGCTTCATGAGTCAAAATATTTCTTTTTTTATTTATAAAAAAAATACCAAATTTACAAAAGATTTGGAAAAATTTGCAAATACCTCCAAAAATAGTTATTACTTTACATTCCCCATATGTCTACTTCATGTTTGGATCATTTTGAAAATAACATTTTATTTTTTGGGGACATTAGAAGGCTTAGAAGTTTAGAAGCAAAAACCCAATTTTTTCAGGACCAGTTCAGTTATGAAGTCACTTTCTGGGGCTTACTAGTGTTGATCACGAATATTCGAATTTCAAATTTTTATCGCGAATATAGGTACTTCGAAAATTCACGAAAATTTTGTATATAGTTATATATATTCGAAATTTCGAATATTCAAATTATTTTCCGATTTTTTTTTTCTATTTTTTTTATTTTTTTTTATTTTTATCAGTACACATGATCCCTCACTGCTTCTAGCTTGTGGGCCAATAAGAAGGCTGCAATATACTTGACTTTAGGAGTAGTAGTGTTTGTGAATTTTGCTCTATATTCGTTTTTTTGAATATTCGCTATATTGCTATATATTCTTGTTTTAGAATATTATGAATATTCGAAAAAACAAAGTTATAGCAATATAGAGAATATTGGAAAAAAATCGAATACAGCAATTTAGCTAATATAGTGATATAATCTTCTTTGTCTAATAGTTGTAAGTTGAAAAATTCGCAATAAAAAATTTGAATCAGAAAATTTGAATTCGGAAAATTCGCATATTACACAATCATTACCTTTCCGATTTTTTGAGTAAAAAAAAAAATCGCGAATTTTCGAATTTGCGAATTTTCGACGAATATTCTAAAAAATATTGGCGAAATATCGCGAATTCGAATATGACCCCTTCCGCTCATCACTAGGGCTTACATAATAGAAAACACCTATAATTTACCCCATTTTAGAAACTACACCCCTCAAGCTATTCAAAACTGATTTTACAAACTTTGTTAACCTTTAGGTGCCCCACAAGAATTAAAGGAAAAGGAGAATGAAATTTCTAAATTTCACTTTTTTTTTGCCGACTTAAAATTTTTATCTTTTTTTTTCTACAACACATCAAGGGTTAAAAGCCAAACAAAACTCAAAATCTATTACCCTGAATCTGGAGTTTACAGAAACACCCCATGTGTGCTCAAAAACTGATGTTTGGCCATACAGCAGGCTTCAGAGTGGAAGGAGCACCATATGGCTTTAACAGAGCGGATTAAGCTGGAATGGTAATTGGGAGCTATGCTGCATATGAAGACACCCTGAGGTGGCCCTACGGTGGAAACCCCCAAAAATTCACCTCATTCTGGAAACTACACCCCTCAAGGAATATTTCAAGGTGTGTAGTAAGCACTTTGACCCATCAGGCATTTCACAGAATTAGGAAACACTTGGCTATGAAAAGGAAAAATTTAAAAAATTTCCAGAAAAAGTTGCTTTACACCCGCATTTTTTGCTTTCACAAGGGGTAACAGGAGAAATTGCACCCCACATTTTTTCACCATTTTCCCCCGAATACCCCAATACCCAATATGTGCTCAAAAAATGATGTATGGGTGCATGGCAGGGTTCAAAGGGGAAGTAGCACCATAGGACTTTTGAAGGATAGATTTTGCAGGATTGGCTTATGGGAACTATGTCACATATTAAGACACCCTGAGGTACCCCTAGAGTGGAAACCCCCAAAAAGGGACCCCATTCCAGAAATTACACCCCTCTAGGAATATTTCAAGTTGTGTAGTGAGCACTTTGACCAATCGGGCGTTTCACAGAATTAGGAAACGCTTGGCTGTGAAAATGAAAAATATTTTTTTTTTCCAGAAAAAGTTGCTTTACACCCACATTTTTGACTTTCACAATGGGGTAACAGGACAAAATGCATCCCACATTTTATTCTTCATTTCCCCCCGAATACGGCAACACCCTATATGTGCTCAAAAAATGATGTATTGGCACACAGCAGGGCTCTAGGGTCAAACAGCAAAATATGGAGTTTGCTGACCTGAATTGGCAGACATTGATTTTAGGTGCCGTGTCGCATTTATAAGATTCCTGAGGTCTAGTCTTGATTGAGCATGCCCAGCCAAACACCAGTTCGGCTCGAGCATCCCGATGTCACGACCCTTGTTCATGGTCGTGACTCCTGTAACCACATGCAGTTGCCTGCGGTCTTGGTGATGTTGTCAATCACAGGGGAGGGCTATAGTATGTTGCCTCACCTGTGGTTGCCGCTGGCAACATTGTGTATGTGGCAGCAGAGCAGCCTGAGCGAGGCTAGGCAGCTTGCTGCAGTAGGCATGCGGTTGCACCTGGCAACCTCTCTTTATAGGTGTGCCTTTTATCGGTGTGCACGGGGTGTTATACGTGTTGTGTGTAATTCCCCTTTAAGTTTTTGTTTTCCCTTCCCTGGTGTTGGAAGGGTTAACTTCCTTCCTAGTGTGTGTGTGCACTCGGTGTGTCTGACGGTGGGTGTGGCTACTTGGCCCTATAAAGCCTCAGTGGAAGACAGTAGTCAGAGAGGGTGCTTCAGCCATGCTTGCTGGAGACATCCTCCTGCTTATTTTCCATCTGCCAGTGAGGGCCACCCTGGTTGTCATAAATCATATGTCTGGTGTTAGTTTATGGTTTATCCGTTATTGCAGCATATGGTTTACTGGGTTCCCGTGTGATGTCTGTTGTGTGCTTTGTCCTTTATGTTGGTTTTGGATAGCAGCACTTGCACGTGGGTTCCAGGTTGTGTGTCTGTGGCAGGTAAGTGTGGAACTACTCTCACTTACCTGTCATTGCCATATGTCTGTTTATGTTCCCCTGTCTTTGTAGCATTGGCCTGTGAGACTCCTGTTCCTCCGCATCTAGCAGGAACAGGTCGTCTTACCCTGCTCCTAGTCTAGGGCCACCCTGAGGGCTAGAAGGGACTCCAAGGTTCCGGAGTATGAGCCCTCCCACCATCAGGGTCGGCTCATACGGCTAGGAGACAGGGTCAGAGTTAGGGATGTGTAGGAGGTGACCAGCTCCCTAATTCTCTGTCCTAGCCTTGCACCGACTCCATCTGCTAATAACGCACGGCTGAGGGTTTTCCCCATCCGCAGCCGTGACACCCGATGCTGGGCACATCGTGGTGTTCGGCCAAATACTGTGTGTGCTGGAGCGCAATGCTCGAGTCTCCTCCCCGTACGTTTGTTGTCTGCTACGCAGCCAATAAACGTGTGGCTAAGTACTGCCAGTCACTGTAATGCCGTAGCCATGTTGGTTACTGGCATTACAGTGATTGGCTGGCTGGAACGCGTCATCGGGTGCTATAAAGCACTCGATGACACGTGGTTCAGCCAGTCTTAGTCATTGAGAACTGTGCTGTAGAAGAGACAGATAGTGTAGGGAATTGAATTTTATTTTTCTGTTAGGCAGGGTTGGTGTTAGAGACCCAAAAGTCCTTTTAAGGACTATTGTTGTGTCTGGCAGCAATATATATTTTTAGTGCAACCTGTTTTAAGTAATTGTTTGGCCGCTGCAGACAGCGACATTATCTGCGCTACATCTCCTGTGTAACGTGTGCGCAGCCTAAAAGTATCTGTGGCATCCAGTGTACTTTTTCTGTAGACGGTGTCTGCTGTGTACAGTGACATTACCTTGGGTACATCTCCTGTGTAACGTTTGCGTATCTGAAATATCTGTGACATCCAGTGTACTTTTTACATAGACGATGAGGACAGCGACATTATCTGCGCTACATCTCCTGTTTAACATGTGCACATACTAAAAATATCTGTGACATCCAATGTACTTTTTCCGTAGACGATGTCCGCTGCGGACAGTGACATTACCTACACTACATCTCCTATATAACGTTTGCGCATCCTAAAAATATCAGTGACATCCAGTGTACTTTTTCTATAGACGCTGCGGACAGCGACATTATCTGCGCTACATCTCCTGTTTAACGTGTGCACATACTAAAAATATCTGTGATATCCAATGTACTTTTTCCGTAGACGGTGTCCGCTGCGTACAGTTATATTACCTGCGCTACATCTCCTGTATAACGTTTGCGCATCCCAAATAGCTGTGACATTCCCTGTAATTTTTTTATTAGCTGCTGGTGACAGCAGCGACATTACCTGTGCTGCATCTCCTATATAATGTTTGCGCATCCTAAATATCAGTGACATTCAGTCTAATTTTTTCGCTGCTGGTGGCAGCGACATTACATGCGCTACATCTCCTGTATAACGTTTGTGCATGCTAAATATCAGTGACATTAATTCAGTGTAATTTTTTATTAGCTGCTGGTGACAGCGACATTACTTGCGCTATACACTACCTCCTGTATATCGTTTGTACATCCTAAATATCAGTGACATTCTGTGTACTTCATTTGCGCATACACTTACAAAACCTGCACTACTGTACGTGTGACATACTTGCAAGCATATATACCATTTAATATGCGCAAGGCGAGTAGTAAGGGACGGGGAAGTGGCCGTGCTGCTGATGGCGCGTGCAGAGGCCTTGGCCCTGGGCGCTGTGAAACTGTGCCTGCTTCCAGAGCACAAGAAAACACACTCATCCACGATACCTAGCTTCATGTCCCAGTTTGCAGGGCGGCGCAGGACACAACTCTCAAAGTCACACCAGTGTTACTACGTGGTTGGTTGGATTGCAGCAGAAAAAGCTTCCAGTCGGTTAAGCACCACCCTGTCTTCCACAAAGTCCAGTCTCAGTAGCCAAGAGTCTGGTCAACCGAATCCTCACCCTGATACGCCTTCCACCCACCATGGAGAGTCTTGGCAAAGTGATCCCACACTCGGATATTCCAAGGAGCTGTTTTTATCTTAATTCCTTAATTTGGGCCTCTCGCCAAGCCCGCTTGAAGAGGGACATGAGGAGATCTTGTGCCCTGATTCCCAAACTCTGGAGCATCCATAGTCAGATAGAAGATGACGGTGGGGAACGGCAATTAGTGTTTCACGAGGTGGATGATGAGACACAGTTGACAATAAGTCAACTGCAATTAGTGTCTCAAGAGGTTCATGATGAGGATGAGACACAGTTGTCAATAACTGAGGTTGTTGTTAGGTCAACAAGACAGGAGGATGACCAGATTCAGGAAGTGGAAGAGGAAGGGCTGGACAACGAAGTCACTGGCCCAACCTGGGAAGGTGTCAAGCCGAGCGAGGACAGCAGAACAGAGGGATCACGATCCGTAGCATTGCAAAAGGCTGGAACAGGCAGTGGGGTGGAAAATGGGAGAAGGTGGGCCACACCAAACAGGCCCGCAAATGGTCACCTGAGGGCACCCCCTTGCGGCAATCTCCATTGCCAAGGAGTAGGTGTTCTGCAGTCTGGCGCTTTTTGAGGAAAGTGTGGACGATAAAAGAATTGTCATTTGCAACCTGTGCCGTACCAAAATGAGCAGGGGAGTGACCAGTAGCAACCTCACCACCACCATTGTGATCCACCACATGGCATCAAAGCACCCTAATAGGTGGTCTGAACGCGTGGGTTCGCAACCAGTGTCTGCGGGTCACACCACTGCCTCTTCTTCCCCGTGTTACGTGCTGGCCAATCCCCTGTCCAAGACGCAAGACCGGATGCCTCCTGCCATGCACCTGGACCTTTGCAAGCACCATCATCTAGCACATCCACTTCTGTGTCCCAGCACAGCGTACAGATGTCTATACACTAGGCCTTTGAACGAAAGAGCAAATACCCAGCCACCCACTGTCGCGGCTGGGGATGGGGGAAACCGTCAGCCATGCGATGCCAGAAGATGTTTGGTCACTGCTCGACCTGGCCGACAGAATTAGGGAGCAGGTCACCTCCTACAGGGTCCCTAACTCTGACCCTGACTCCTAGCTGTATGAGCCGACCCTGATGGTAGGAGGGCTCATACTCCGGAACCTTGGAGTCCCTACTAGCCCTCAGGGTGGCCCTGAACTAGGAGCTGGGTAAGACAACCTGTTCCTCCTGGATACGGAGGAACAGGGTCTCACTGGCCAAGCTGCAAGGAAGGGGAAACACATACAGGCATATGGATATGGCAGGTGAACAACACTAGTTCCAAACCTACCTGCCACAGCCTTGCTGACTGTAACCCATGCACCAGTATTGCTGTCCACACAAACACCAAGGAGACAGCACACCAAAAAACACACAGGAAACCAGGGCATCCATAGCTGTAATAAAACACGGAAAGGATAACACATCAACTAGACATCATACATTGGTTTTATGACCACAAGGGTGGCCCTCACTGGAAGAGGGTATATAACCAGGAGGATGACTTCAGCTAACCATGGCTGAAGTACCCCTCAGAGTCGGGCATCCAGCAGGAGCTAAATAGCCCCAAGTGGCCACACCCACACACAGACACACCCAGTGTTCACACACAAAGAAGGGAGTTAACCCTTCCTACACCAAACAAACATCACACTGCAGTTGTTACCGCAGGCAACGACATGCGTGACAACCATGTCCTGGGAGTCAGCCAGAAGGCCGAGACACTGCCACCACAATACCAAACGTTGCCACGGGCAGCCACAGTGAAGGGAAAATGTCACAGTACACACCAGACAGGGAAAGGGCACACAAACACACACACCTCGTGCACACCAGACATAGAAAAGGCACCTGTACAAAGACAGGTTGCCAGGCTGCTATACTGCCAAGTACAAACATGTTGCCAGCGGCAACCACATGTGAGGCAACATACCAGCAGCCCTCACCATGTGGTTGACAACAGACCAAACCGCAGGTAACTGCATGCGGATACAGGAGTCGCGACCATGACCATGGTCGTGACACCCACTCACAGACCATAGCACTAAATGCGCACCTTTCCAAATTGCTGGCTCTGGAAATGTTGCCATTTAGGCTCGTAGACACTGAGTATTTCCACAGCCTGATGGCAGCTGCTGTCCTGCAGTACTCTGTCCCCAGCCGCCAATATTTTTCACAGTGTGCAGTCCCAGCCTAAAACCAGCATGTTTTCCATAACATCACCTGTGCCCTGACCAATTCAATTATTGGGAAGGTCCACTTAACAACTGACACATGGACAAGTGCTTTTGGCCAGGGATGCTACATTTCCCTGACAGCACACTGGGTGAACGTTGTGGAGGCTGGGAGCGAGTCGTACCCTGGGATGGCACAGGTGCTACCGACGCCAAGGATTGCGGGCCCTACTTCCATCAGGGTTTCCGCCGCCACCTATGTTAGTGGCTGCAACCCCCCCTTCTCCTCTTCCACCTCCTCCTCCTCCACTTCCACCTCTGAATTATCTTCCTGCAGCACCAGTCAACCATCAGTCAGTAGCTGGAAGCAGTGTAGCACTGCAGTGGGGAAGCGCCAACAGGCCTTGGTTAAACTGATATGCTTAGGTGACAAACAGCACACCATCGCAGAGCTGTGGCAGGGTATAAGGGACCAGACTGAGCTGTGGCTCTCGCCACTCAACCTACAACCAGGCATGGTTGTGTCTGATAATGGCCGACACTTGGTGGCGGCTTTGGAGCACGGCAAGCTCAAATACATACCATACCTAGCCCACGTGTTCAACCTAGTGGTTCCGCAGTTTCTCAAAACATTCCCCAATTTGCCTGAGCTACTGGTGAAGGTGTGTAGTGTGTGCTCATTTCCGCAAGTCATCGACAGCTTCCACCGGTCTGGCAACGCTGTAGCAGCGCTTGCAATTGCCAGCTCACCGACTGTTGTGCGAAGTGAGCATGCGCTGGAACTCCACATTCCAATATGTTGGCCAGGCTTTGTGAACAGCAGAGGGCAGTAGTGGATTACCAGCTGCAACATGGTCGTCGCCTTTCCAGTCAGCTTCCGCTCTTCACAAGCGACTAGTGGGCATTGATGTCTGACCTCTGTGAGGTTTTACACAACTTTGAGGAATCAACACAGATGGTGAGCGACGATAGCGCTATTATCAATGTAACCATACCAATTCTGTGTATACTCAAACGCTCGCTGCTCACAATTAAAGTGCACGCTTTGCATGTGGAAGAGGTGTAAATAGGGGAAAACAGTACACAGGTTGATAGTCAGACCACCCTCAGTTCGTCTCCTCAGCGCAGATTGTATGATGATGTTGAGGAGGAGGAGCAGGAGAGGGTTGCCTCCACTACAGAGGGTAGTACCCATGGAAGTTTTATTCCATATGTTCAGCGTGGATGGGTAGAAGAGGAGGAAGAGGATGAGGAGATTGAGAGTCATTCTCCTAATGAGGACAGCGAAGTCTTGTCTGTTGGGACTCTGGCACGCATGGCTGACTTTATGTTTGGCTGCCTTTCCCGTGACCCACGCATTTTGGCCAACACCGATTACTGGTTTTTCACCCTTCTCGACCCACGCTACAAAGATAACTTTTCATTTCTCATTCCTGTGGTGGAGAGGACGAGCAAAATGGTGCAATACCAGAAGGTCCTTATGGAAAAATTGCTCCAAAAATTTCCAGATGACAATGCTGGCTGCAGAGTACGTAGTTCCTTGAGCAACCAAGGAGTGGAGACGAGGGGAACACACAATAGTTCGGCAGGGCAACACTCTCCAAGGCCTGGGACAGCTTTATGACATCCCACCAGCACTCTCAACCTGATGCGCAGCCTAGTGTCCCAGGGAGGGAAAAATTTAGTGATCCCTGTGTGCCTTACAACTATTGGGTGTCCAAGCTGGACACGTGGCATGAACTGGCACTCTACGCCTTGGAGGTGCTGGCCTGCCTCGCCGCCAGCATTTTGTCAGAGCGTGTTTTTAGTGCTGCGGGGGACATAAAAACTGATAAGCGCATCTGCCTGTCAACTGAAAATGCTGACTGGTTGACACTTATAATAATGAACAAGGCCCGGATTGCCCCTGACTTCTCTTCTCCACCAGAGGAAAGCGGCTGAACATAAAGGCACCAAACTCTTAGGCCCTTGTTAGGACCCTTGGGATGAATCCACAAATATACAACCGGTCAATTGACCACAAAATCCCTTTAGGGGTCCTAACTACTAGATTATAAAACTACATATTTTATTTATGATAAATAAATAATAAAAAAACAGAGAAGAAACCAAATGTGTAATTAAAACTATCAGGGCGTACAAGGGGACAATTGTCAATTTAGTGATAGTGGTCACTGGGTCAGTGCTTTATTGTGTAACACTGAACTATTAATAAACACTCTTTTAAAGGCACTCTAAATGTGGCTTTTATGGTGTATTGAATACACTGTATTCCCATTCACCCCTTCCACCACTCAAAAGGGTATATGGTTCTATTTCCCTTTTCTCATCCTCCTCCTCAACATGCTTATTAGGCTGGCCTTGATCCTAATATTTTTGAGGATCACCAACAGGCCCTCAACCATAATGTTTTTGAGGGTCACCAGCAGGCCCTCAAACATAATGTTTTAGAGGGTCAGTTCAGCAGCAGACCCTCACCCCAAAATTTTTAGATGGTCAGCTCGGCAGCAGGCCCTCACCCACAGCATTATTTAGATGGTCAGCTTGGCAGCAGGCCCTCCCCCACAAAATTTTTCAGATGTCAGCTCTGCAGCAGGCCCTCGCCCCTAATGTTTTAGATGGTCAGCTCAGCAGCAGACCCTCACCCCTAATGTTTTAGATGGTCAGATCAGCAGCAGGTCCTCTCCCCTAATGTTTTAGAGGGTCACCAGCAGGCCATCAATCATAATTTTTCAAGGGTGTGTATGATGCCCTCCTTTATGTGTAATAAAGGGTGTATTGGAGTGTCGGTTCCTTTGTATGTTTTGGCAGCCCTTTCCCTTAGTGCATAGGCTTTATGAGTGTAGGAGTCCCACTACCTGAACAATTGTACCACAATGTGAATGAGGCCCTCCTTTATGTGATATACAGGTTGTATCGGAGTGCCTCTTCCTTGTCATTTTTGGCAGCACTTGCACTTTATATACAAGTAAATATATAGGAAAGAATGTTTCCTAACAATTTTTGCTCTAAAATCGATTTTACTTCGGTTTTGTTGCGTATTATTGTCAGTCTTTAAAAGTGGCGTACTACTCGGGCAGCGACCTGGGAGTCCAAGATGCATCCAGACATCCTCCCCATGCTGTTCCCGAAACATTTCAGTGGTGTTTTCATCCATTTCTGACCTTTTCCTATGAACCAGACAGCCTCCCCTCTTCAGAGCAGGGGGTGCTTGGTTTAATGCTCTGGTTCTCCCATTGACTTCCATTGTGCTCGGGTACTCGACCTACACTACTAATTATATATTGCAGGCAGATAAAACAATAGTCCTTAAGACTAAACACCTTTTAAGACTAAACCCTGCCTAAAAAAAATAAACAATTCCTGTCCCTACACTATCTGTCCCTTCTGCTGCAGCTCTCCCTGACTAAGACTGAGCCGAACCATGTGTCATCGGGTGCTATATAGCACCCGATGACGCGTTCTGGCAAGCCAATAACTGTAATGCCAGTAACCAACATGGCTATGGCATTACAGTGAGTGCCAGTACTTCCCTGCACGTTTATTGTCTGCTTAGCAGCCAACAAACGTGCGGGGAGGAGACTCAAGCATCGCACTCGAGCACACCTAGTGTCAAAATGGTTTTCGGCTGAGCATGCTCGCCCAACACTACCCATATGTGCTAGTAGCAGGGCTCTAGAGGCAAAGTGCAAAATATGGTTTTTGCAGGCCAGAATTAACAGACATGGATTTGAGGTGCCTTGTCGCATTAAATAGATTCCTGAGGTCCCCAGAAATGAAAAACCCCAAGAAGTGACCCCACTTCGGAAAGAGCACCCCTACGAAAGGGTAGAAAGGGTACTTTTCAGCAAACAGGTGTCTCACAGAAGGCAGGAACACCTGTAAAAGCATTTCAAAGCACACATTTGTAAAAATGAAAAATTACTAGCAGATTCCAATTTTTCACTTTCACTAGGGATTAAAAGAAAATATGCACCCCAGTATGTGTTCCCCATTTTCTCCTCATTCAGGAAACACACCATATGTGCTTTTAGCCTGCTGTATGCGTGCACAGCATGCAATCAGCTAAATGTGAATTTTGCAGGCCTGAATTAACAGACATGTATTTAAGGTGCCATGTCGCATTAAATAAATTCTTGAGGTCCCCAGAAATAAGAAAAAAAACAAGAAGTGACCCCTTATTTGGACAGTGCACCTCCGTACGAACATTTTAAGGGGTGGAAAGGGCACTTTTGACCTAACGGTTGTCTCACAGAAAAAAATATGTAGTGTTTGTTGGAAAGTGGATATGCAAGCGAGGTCGACGAAGGCCTTATGCACACGTTCCATTTTTTGCGGTCCGCAAATTGCAGGTACCAACATGCATGCCGAGCCCACTCCACACCACTCCTGCCTGGTTCCAAATGGCCACCAAAGAATGCAATGAGAGTCCACACTATACCTCTCCTGGTGCCAAATGGCTTCCAGTGAATGAGGGAAAGCAGGCTAAGCTATATAGTCACACTAAATAAAATCAGCCTATGGGGCAGACAAGCTGGTCAGTAGAGATGTCGCGAACATAAAATTTTCCGTTCGCGAACGGCGAACGTGAATTTCCTCAAATGTTCGCGAACGGGCGAACCGGCATAGACTTCAATAGGCAGGCGAATTTTAAAACCCACAGGGACTCTTTCTAGCCACAGTAGTGATGGAAAAATTGTTTGAAGGGGACTAACACCTGGACTTTGGCATGCCGGAGGGGGATCCATGGCAAAACTCCCATGGAAAATTACATAGTTGACGCAGAGTTGGATTTTAATCCATAAAGGGCATAAATAACCTAACAATCCAATTTTTTTTTGAACAACGTGGTTTAAAACATCCAGTGTGTGTATACGATCTGGTATGATGTTTATCTGCGAGGTATTTGTGAGTGAGTGACACCCTGTAACGGTATAAGTGGAGGCCTAGCCACTAGCCAGTGGCCATAATACAGTCTGTGTGGGCCTGACACACACTGGCTTGCAACTGTGATTATATCACAAAAAAATATTAAATATAATTTGTATTTATCTGCGAGGTATTTGTGAGTGAGTGAAACCCTGTAACGGTATAAGTGGAGGCCTAGCCACTAGCCAGTGGCCATAATACAGTCTGTGTGGGCCTGACACACACTGGCTTGCAACTGTGATTATATCACAGAAAATTTTTAAATAGATTTATTTTTTATCTGCGATGTATTTGTGAGTGAGTGACACCCTGTAACGGTATAAGTGGAGGCCTAGCCACTAGCCAGTGGCCACAATACAGTCTGTGTGGGCCTGACACACACTGGCTTGCAACTGTGATTATATCACAGAAAAATTTTAAATAGATTTTTTTTTTATCTGCGAGGTATTTGTGAGTGAGTGACACCCTGTAACGGTATAAGTGGAGGCCTAGCCACTAGCCAGTGGCCACAATACAGTCTGTGTGGGCCTGACACACACGGGCTTGCAAATGTGATTAGATCACAGAAAAATATTAAATATAATTTTTATTTATCTGCGAGGTATTTGTGAGTGAGTGACACCCTGTAACGGTATGAGTGGAGGCCTAGCCAGTGGCCACAATACAGTCTGTGTGGGCCAGACACACACTATCTTGCAACTGTGATTAGATCACAGAAAAAGATTAAATATAATTTTTTTTTATCTGCAAGGTATTTTCTGTCACACCCTGTATGAATGGTGTGCACACAGTACTGTCTGTGACTGAGCCTGCAGCCTTTCACACACGGGCAGGCAACTGCAATATATATATATATATATATATATATATAAAAAAAAAAAGCCTGATGTACCAGCCCTGAAAAGGGCTTTTTGGGGTGCTGTCTGGACGCTGTCCTTACAGCAGATGAGTCTGTGGACACAGAACACTGCCCTAGCTAACGCTTTCCCTATTGAATCAGCAGCAGCAGCAGCACTGTCCCTCCTCTCATTGAGAATGCAGATTCCGAATGAATCTAAAATGGATGCTGTCCAGGAGGTGGGAGGGTCTGGGAGGGAGGGTCTGCTGCTGATTGGCTGGAATGTGTCTGCTGACTGTGAGGTACAGGGTCAAAGTTTACCGAATGATGATGTATAGGGGGTGGACTGAACATCGCATATGTTCGCCCGCCGCGGCGAACGCGAACAAGCTATGTTCGCCGGGAACTATTCGCCGGCTAACTATTCGGGCCATCACTACTGGTCAGGAGTGCACGAATGAGGTGTCAGCCACAGCTCCTTCATGCACAGGCCAGGTTTTTCTGGGCAGGTTTCGCAGTGGAAAATTGTGTCCTTCCTAATATCTTTTTTTGAACACACTCTGCATCTTTTTTGGGTCCTTCCCTTTCTTGCTGTCTGAGGGACTTCAGCTGGGAAATGTTGTCTTGGTACCACACGGCCACTGTGACTTACAGAAGTACTGGGGCCCTCTTCTGCTTGGTTTGGAAGAATAAGAGCCTTAATCACTACTTCTTGAAAGTGAAGAAATGTTCCTGTATGTCCGCTAGACTTATATAGCATGTACGCATTGTACATTGCCGTCTGTACAATGTGTATGGCCAGCTTTTTGTACCACACTTTTGTTTTTCGTGTGGCACTGTAGGGCTTCAGAACTTGATCTGAAAGATCAACCCCGCCCATGTGCTTGTTGTAGTCCAGAATGCAGTCTGGTTTGGGGACAGTGATAGTGGTACCACGTACAGGGGCAGGGGAGCTGCGGTTACTGTGAATGGTGGTCAGTACAAGGACGTCCCTCTTGTCCTTGCACTTAACCACCAGCATGTTCTCATGGAGGAGCCCTGCTTTCACCCTTTCTCAGTGGTTGCTCTACCAGGGATCTATTGAGGCCTCTCTGATTTTTGCGTACCGTGCCACAAGCCACAGTACCTCTGGCTTTTAGGGACATGAATAGGGGTATGCTGGTAGAAAAGTTATCCACATAGAGGTGGTAACGGTTATCCAGTAGTGGGTGCAGTAAGTCCCACACTAGTTTCCCACTAACTCCTAGAACGGGGGGGAATTCTGGGGGTTCAATCTGGGAGTCTTTCCCTTTATAAATCTGAAACCTATAGGTGTACCCGGAGTTACTCTCACAGAGTTTATACATTTTTATGACATACCTTGCTCACTTGATGGGCAGGTACTCGCGGAATCTCACCCTCCCCTTGAAATGTACCAGGGATTCATCTATACAGATATTTTGTTCTGGGGTGTACAGTTTAGAAAACTTGGTGCTGAAGTGGTCAAGGACGGGCCTTATTTTAAAAAGCCAATCAAATGTTGGGTCATTTTGGGGCGGACACTGTGCATTATTGTTGTAATGCAAAAACTTCAGAATCGACTTGAATCTATTCAGGGCCATGCAATTACTGAATATTGGAGTGTGGTACAAGACATCCGCACTCCAATACTGTCTCATTTCTGTTTTTTTAACAAACCACATATGCAGCAGAAGCCCCCAGAAGATTTTCATTTCTGCTGCTGTAACTGGGGTCCAACCAAGGGGTCTTGCGAATGGTGATGTAGGGTTCTGGGTACTAAACTGCTGGGCACATAAATTTGTTTGGGCCACGATAAAATTTACTAAATCTTCACTGAAAAAGATTTAAAAAAATAAATTTCTGTGAAGCCCATGACGTCAATTTGGATTCCAGAGTTTCCCACAAACTCTGGAATTTGAGGCTGATAATCATCATGGGGTGGGGTCCATATAATAATAATAATAATAACATTTATATATATAGCGCCACAATATTCCGCAGCGCTTTACAAGTTCATAGGGTTCATATACAAAACAAAAATAACTGGATAATATACAACTGAAACATTAGGAGTCAGGGCCCTGCTCGCAAGAGCTTACAATCTATGAGAAATTGGGGATGACACACAAGGTAGTTGATTGTGATAAGTAGGATTTGAGCCATTATTGAACTGACAGGAGTGGTGCCGGCGAATCTGCTTCGGGTTTGGTACTACTAGAGGATCGAGTTTAGGCCAGAGGAGTTGGTGGGGGGAGGTTTAGTCGGGAAATAGTCAGTTTAGGTAGCTTGATAAGCCTGCCTAAAAAGATGTGTTTTTAAGGCACGTTTGAAGGTGGAGAAGTTGTGGATTGACCTAGTATTCCGGGGCAGAATATTCCAGAGAGTAGATGCAGCTTGAGAGAAGTATTGAAGATGGGAGTGAGAGGTACGAATTATGGAGGTTATTAATGTTAGGTCACTAACAGAACGGAGAGCACGAGTAGGTTGGTAGCTGGAGATAAGGGAGGAGATGTATGGAGGTGCAGCACTGTGGAGAGCTTTGTGGGTGAGGGTGAGAAGTTTGAACTGTATTCGGTGATGGATGGGCAACCAGTGAAGTGACTGGCACAGGCTAGTAGCATCAGTATAGCGGTTGGATGGATAGATGAGCCTGGCTGCAGAATTTAGAACACACTGAAGGGGGGAGAGTTTAGTGAGAGGGAGACCGATTAGTAATGCGTTGCAGTAGTCAAGACGAGAATGAATCAAGGCAACAACAAGAGTTTTTGCCGTTTCCACCGTAAGAAAAGGGCGGATTCTGGGGATATTCTTGAGGTGCAGACGACAAGAGCGTGTAAGTGATTGAATATGGGGAACAAAGGAGAGATCAGAGTCAAATGTGGCCCCAAGACAGCGGGCATGTTGCACAGTAGTTACGATAGTGCTGCAGACCGAAATTGAAATATCAAGTTTAGGTGAGTTAGTACAGTCATGGCCAAAAGTTTTGAGAATGACACAAATATTAGTTTTCACACAGTTTGCTGCTAAACTGCTTTTAGATCTTTGTTTCAGTTGTTTCTGTGATGTAGTGAAACATAATTACACGCACTTCATACGTTTCAAAGGCTTTTATCGACAATTACATGACATTTATGCAAAGAGTTAGTATTTGCAGTGTTGGCCCTTTTTTTTTCAGGACCTCTGCAATTCGACTGGGCATGCTCTCAATCAACTTCTGGGCCAATTCCTGACTGATAGCAACCCATTCTTTCATAATCACTTCTTGGAGTTTGTCAGAATTAGTGGGTTTTTGTTTGTCCACCCGCCTCTTGAGGATTGACCACAAGTTCTCAATGGGATTAAGATCTGGGGAGTTTCCAGGCCATGGACCCAAAATGTCAATGTTTTGGTCCCCGAGCCACTTAGTTATCACTTTTGCCTTATGGCACGGTGCTCCATCGTGCTGGAAAATGCATTGTTCTTCACCAAACTGTTGTTGGATTGTTGGAAGAAGTTGCTGTTGGAGGGTGTTTTGGTACCATTCTTTATTCATGGCTGTGATTTTGGGAAAAATTGTGAGTGAGCCCACTCCCTTGGATGAGAAGCAACCCCACACATGAATGGTCTCAGGATGCTTTACTGTTGGCATGACACAGGACTGATGGTAGCGCTCACCTTTTCTTCTCCGGACAAGCCTTTTTCCAGATGCCCCAAACAATCGGAAAGAGGCTTCATCAGAGAATATGACTTTGCTCCAGTCCTCAGCAGTCCATTCACCATACTTTCTGCAGAAGATCAATCTGTCCCTGATGTTTTTTTTGGAGAGAAGTGGCTTCTTTGCTGCCCTTCTTGACACCAGGCCATCTTCCAAAAGTCTTTGCCTGCAGATGCGCTCACACCTGCCTGCTGCCATTCCTGAGCAAGCTCTGCACTGGTGGCACTCTGATCCCGCAGCTGAATCCTCTTTAGGAGACGATCCTGGCGCTTGCTGGACTTTCTTGGACGCCCTGATGCCTTCCTAACAAGAATTGAACCTCTTTCCTTGAAGTTCTTGATGATCTTATAAATTGTTGATTGAGGTGCAATCTTAGTAGCCACAATATCCTTGCCTGTGAAGCCATTTTTATGCAACGCCATGATGGCTGCACACGTTTCTTTGCAGGTCACCATGGTTAACAATGGAAGAACAATGATTTCAAGCATCACCCTCCTTTTAACATGTCAAGTCTGCCATTTTAACCCAATCAGCCTGACATAATGATCTCCAGCCTTGTGCTCGTCAACATTCTCACCTGAGTTAACAAGACGATTACTGAAATGATCTCAGCAGGTCCTTTAATGACAGCAATGAAATGCAGTGTAAAGGTTTTTTTGGGATTAAGTTAATTTTCATGGCAAAGAAGGACTATGCAATTCATCTGATCACTCTTCATAACATTCTGGAGTATATGCAAATTGCTATTTATAAAACTTAAGCAGCAACTTTTCCAATTTCCAAGATTTATGTAATTCTCAAAACTTTTGGCCACGACTGTAGATGGGGGAAAGACAAGAAGTTCAGTTTTTGAGAGGTTCAGTTTTAGATACAGAGAGGACATGATGTTAGAGACAGCTGCCAGACAATTACTGGTGTTTTGGAGTAAAGCAGGGGTGATGTCAGGGGACGAAGTGTATAGTTGGGTGTTGTCAGTATAGAGATGGTATCGAAAGTCAAATCTAATGATAGTCTGTCCGATGGTGGCTGTATAGAGGGAGAAGAGTAGAGGACCTAGTACTGAGCCCTGAGGAACTCCAACATCAAGAGGAAGAGGAGAAGAAGAAGAGCCAGTGAATGATACACTAAAGGAGCGGCCAGAGAGATAGGAAGAGAACCAAGAGAGAGCAGTGTCCTTAAGGCCAATTGAGTGGAGCATGGTGAGGAGGAGTTTATGGTCTACGGTATCGAACGCTGCAGAGAGATCCAACAGGATCAGTAGAGAATAGTCACCGTTTCTTTTTGCTGTTAGGAGATCGTTAGACACTTTAGTAAGGGCAGTTTCTGTAGAGTGAAGAGGGCGGAAGGCAGATTGTAAGGGGTCAAGAAGAGAGTTTGCAGAGAGATAGCTTATTAAGCGAGAGTAGACAAGACGTTCAAGGAGTTTAGAGATGAAGAGGAGGTTAGAAACAGGTCAGTAGTTAGCAGCACAAGTCGGGTCAAGAGATGGTTTCTTTAGTAGTGGGGTTATAATAGAGTGTTTGAAAGAGGAGGAAAAGATACCAGAAGAGAGAGAGAGAGGTTAAAAATTGTAGTTAGGCGAGTGATGACAGCCGGGGAGAGGGACTGGAGGAGGTGTGATGGAATAGGATCACTGCTACAGGTCTTGGGTTGAGAAGAAGAGAGAAGCCTGGAAACTTCTTCCTCTTTTATAGGGTCAAAAAAGGAGAGAGAGCCTGTGGAGGAATTGGAGGGAGGAGGATTGAAATTATTTGGGCACTGGGAGATTATTTCCTGCCGGATACTGCCAATCTTTTCTCTGAAGTAAGTGGCCATGCCATCAGCACAGAGGTCAGTGACAGTGCCATATGGGGTCACTCTGGGGGGATGCCTCCGCTGCTACCCTGGGGTGCCTTCTAGAGGGTCCCTCAGCAGCGGATGATGATGATGATGAGGGGGTAGAGGAGTAGAGGAAAGTGGCATCCTCTTCTCCCTCACTGGCAGACTCAGTATCGGAGGCAATGATGGCGTATGCCTCTTCAGCTGAGTATAGTCGTTGGGATGGATGGGCCATTTTTATTTTATTGGGGTGTGACGAATGAAATGTGAAAACCTTTATTTAGTGAGAGGGGTGTGTATGTAGTGTTTTCACATGTAATGGGGCTTGTAATAAATTTGAAATTAGATTTAGAAGAAAAGTTGTAAATAAAAAGTCTTTTTTGCACAAGAAAAGTCTTTTCATCACAAAAAAGCATTTTCTGCACCCAAAAAAAAGTATTTTCTGCACCCAAAAAAAAGTATTTTCTGCACCCAAAAAAAAGTATTTTCTGCACGCACAAAAAACTCTTCTGCACAAAAAAGTTTTTTCTGCAACAAAAAAAACTTGCAGTGCAAACTGAGCAGACGCGATCAGTAACAGTCACTACTGATCGGTGCTCAGTGGTTGCAAAATGCACGTACGCAGATGGTGCGTTCATGCAAAACTGCATGAACGCACCTAAACTGACAATAACTGAAATTTATATATATATATATATATATATATATATATATCTACCATTAACTACAGGTCTTTTTTCACACCAAAAAAAAATTAAAATAAAAAAATTTGCAGATGGTACTGAGCACACCACTGATTGGTCCTCCTCAGCACGCACACACACACACAGATCGTGCGTGTGTGCAAAAACTGTAGTATAAAAGTTCACTACAGTGCATATGGTGCGTTTGTGCAAAAACCTAAACTGACACTAAGGCTACATGCACACGGCCGTATGTGTTTTGCGGTCCGTAAATTGCGGATCAGCCAAAATAAAGGATGACATCCTTATGCCATCCATTTTTTTTTGCGTATCCATTGTAACAATGCCTAAGGACTTGTTCACACGACCGTGCCATTTTTTGCGGTCCGCAAATTGTGGATCTGCAAAAAACTGATGCCGCCCGTGTGCCTTCCACAATTTGCGGAAGGGAACAGGAGGCCTGTTATAGAAATATCACAAAACGGACAATAATAGGACAGGACTCATCATTTTTGCGGGGCCACGGGACAGAGCAACGGATGCAGACAGCACACAGAGTGCTGTCCGCATCTTTTGTGGACCCATTGAAATGAATGGTTCCGTATACTGACCGTATGCGGAACGCAGGAAAACGGCCTGTATACGGAACGCAAAATGCGATCCTGTGAACGAGCCCTAAAACTGAGCAGAATAGGACATGTTCTATTTTTTTTGCGGGGCTACAGAACGGACATACTAATGCGGACAGCATATTTTTTTGCGGACCCATTGAAATGAATGGGTCCACATCCTATCCGCAAAACAAACCGAACAGACATGGAAACAAACAACGTTCGTGTGCATGTAGCCTAACTGAAATGTGTATATATATATATATATATATATATATAAATATTGACGCAAGTAAGGGGTGGATAGTGCGGCCCACACCCCTATTCCACCACAGGTGAGACCAGCTGGAGGTACTCAGGCTGGCATAAAGCACTTCCCAGGGTATCAGTAAGGGCGGAGTGTGCAAACAGAGGCCTGGTGAGGCTCTGTGAGTGTTGTCTCAGCTGGGCAAGGCTGAAAAACCATGAGGTTGGGAGATATTCTGACCGTGCTGCAGCCTGGGGATTGGTGGACTATTGGGCTGAGAAAGTCGCACCTGAAACAGTGTGTGAACTGTGATGTATTCTGTAGGTGAGTCAGAGAGACATGTCTTATGTTTTAGTTAGTGCCCAGACGGGCAGGCTTTTATTTTGTACTGTTTGTTTGTGCTTTTGCCACAATAAAGTACATTTTGAACATGAAAATCCGTTGTCTGGGAAGATATCTGTAAGCGTTACCCCAGTGAAAGAGAGCTACCCCTCACAATATACAGTGGATATAAAAAGTCTACACACCCCTGGTAAAATGTCAGGTTCCTGTGCTGTAAAGAAAAATGAGACAAAGATAAATCATTTCAGAACTTTTTCCACCTTTAATGTGACCTATAAACTGTACAACTCAATTGAAAAACAAACTGAAATCTTGTAGGTGGAGGGAAGAAAACAAACAAAAAATAACTGGGGATGTAGCTGTGTTCAGAATTAAGCAATCACATTCAAATCCATGTTAAATATTCAACTCACTCATGTGTGTCTGGTCTAACAGTAAGGCTGGGGTAAAGGGGTTAGGTTGAGAATTTAGTAGAGAGGGGTATTGTTTTGATTTTTACCTCTGGCAGCAGAAAGCCTACTCCTTGCCACAGGTCAAGGGGGCCCAAGCTGAACTCTTGCACCAGGGCCCATGAGCTTTCAGCTATAGTTATCATCTGCAGCAGGGTCTATAAAGCAGTGGTTTTGCTTTTCACCCTGCTGTCTAAGCAGACTGGTGCTTTTTGAAAGCAATATTCTCTGGCAATCTTCCTGGAGTAAAGGTCTCACAGGAGCCTTGTTAAGGTCTTTTGGAGTAGGAACACTGGCATATGCTTTCTATCTCCTCTACTTTTCTCTCAGGAACTCCTCCTGCTGACAGGAATCAGGACCAGCCCACTCCTACCAAGACGGGATGAATAGGGTGGTTAAGAGTGTTCCTGCCAACCATTGCCAACCATACCTCATTTGCTGGGGTTCATGGCAGAAATATAATGTAGCTTTACAATATACAGTATAACAAAATTACAGACACCCCCTAGTCTGGGGTACTACGCCCCCCCCCCCCCCCCATACAGTATCTAATCTGTTGTGTTATCTGATGTATTGTTCACTAGTTCACTTGAAAGAATATAGTCATTTGATTCTTTTCTTTCTTCAACACTGCTAGGATTTTAAATGTTGTAGCTAATTTTTTGGTTTCCTGCCTTCAAAAGCAAGCGATTGTTTTCAATAGATAGCTTTAATTGAGTCTTTTGTAGCCACTCGCTGCCTTAATCACCTCATCTAACTCTCCTCTTCTCTTTGTTTACCTTGTATTAGCCATCCACATCTGTGCTCTAATTAAAAGGATATGGCACATCTTGTTTACTTATATTCCATCTTTCTTTCCTTCTTGTCACAGCTGTTTCTCCTGCTGGGGCGTCCATTTTATTCTGCCTGCTTTTTTTTAAAGAAAAAGAATGCTGCTCTAAGATAGAGAAGCAAAATGGCACAAAATGTCATAGTACAGATGGCCTATTGTAAAAACACAGTGCACATAAAAAGAAATATGTCCTGTATTTTACTATACAGACCATTTTATGAGAAGATTTTATCGTGTTTATCTGTTTCATGATGCCACACAATGCTAATCTAAATGTAAGCATCTCCTTTGATTCTTTAAAGGCTAATGAATTAAAATTGAAAAGATGTTATGTTCTGTGTAAAACAATCTTTATCGACACAGCTTAGTAGTGTTGAAGCAAAACATTGGCAGTTACTGTTTACCCAAATGGAAATCTTTATGAATTCTTAATACAATGAGCTATAACCCCTTCCTGACAGCTCAATTGTTTTTTATGGGTGCCATAAAAACATTGGGGGAGATTTATCATGAAGGGAGTTTTTTAAATCCGTTTTCGGTTTTTATTTTTTTACGGAATTGACCTGAGGGGTTAGGTCATGTGATATTTTTATATATCCGGTCGATACGGACGCGGCGACACCTAATATGTATACTTTTTTTTTATTTATGTAAGTTTTACACAATGATTTCATTTTTAAAACCAAAAAAATCATGTTTTAGTGTTTCCATAGTCTGAGAGCCATAGTTTTTTCAGTTTTTGGGCGGTTATCTTGGGTAGGGTATGATTTTTGCGGGATGAGATGACGGTTCATTGGCACTATTTTGGTGTGCGTGTGACTTTTTGATTGCTTGCTATTACACTTTTTGTGATGTAAGGTGACAAAAAATGGTTTATTTAGCACAGTTTTTATTTTTTATTTTTTACGGTGTTTATCTGAGGGATTAGGTCATGTGATATTTTTATAGAGCCGGTCAATACGGACGCGGCGATACCTAATATGTATACTTTTTTTTTATTTATGTAAGTTTTACACAATAATATATTTTTTGAAAAAAAAATAAAAAATCATGTTTTAGTGTCTCCATATTCTGAGAGCCATAGTTTTTTCAGTTTTTGGTCGATTATCATATCTAGGGTCTCATTTTTTGTGGGATGAGATGACGGTTTGATTGGCACTATTTTGTTGTGATGTAAGGTGACAAAAAATGGTTTATTTAGCTCAGTTTTTATTTTTTACGATGTTTTTGGTGTGCGTGTGACTTTTTGATTGCTTGCTATTACACTTTTTGTGATGTAAGGTGACAAAACAAAAAAAAAATATCATGTTTTAGTGTCTCCATATTCTGAGAGCCATAGTTTTTTTCAGTTTTTGGGCGATTATCTTATCTAGGGTCTCATTTTTTGTGGGATAAGATGACGGTTTGATTGGCACTATTTTGTTGTGATGTAAGGTGACAAAAAATTGTTTATTTAGCTCATTTTTTATTTTTTATGATGTTTTTGTTTTTACGATTTTTACGATTTTTTTGTTTTTACGGTGTTCATCTGAGGTGTTAGGTCATGTGATATTTTTATAGAGTCAGTCGATACGGATGCGGCGATACCTAATATGTATACTTTTTTTATTTATGTAAGTTTTACACAATAACAGCTTTTTTAAAACCCAAAAAAATGATGTTTTAGTGTCTCCATATTCTGAACCATAGTTTTTTTTATTTTTTAGGCGATTGTCTTAGGTAGGTGCTCATTTTTTGCGGGATGAGGTGACGGTTAGATTGATACTATTTTGGTGGGCATATGCCTTTTTGATCGCTTGCTGTTGTACTTTTTGTGATGTAAGGGGACAAACAAATTGTTTATTTAGCTCAGTTATTAATTTTTACGATGTTCATCTGAGGGGTTGGGTCATGTGATATGTTGATAGAGCCGGTCGATACGGACGCGGAGATACCTAATATGTCTATTTTTTACCAATTTTTTTAACTTTATTTGGGGAAATTGACGTTTTTTGTTTATTTTTACTTAAAACTTTAAATTTTTTGGGGGAAAACTTTATTTTTTCTATTTTTTTTCACATTTTTTGTCCCACTTTGGGACTTCAACTTTTGGGGGTCTACTCCTTTACAATGCATTCCAATACTTCTGTATTGGAATGCATTGGCTGTATGAGTAATACAGTGAGTATTACTCATACAGCTTCCGGCCTGTGATATCCAGGGGGCTGGATCTCACAGGCTTGTCACCGGAAGGCAGCACAATACCTTCCTTAGGCATTGCGCTGCCTTCCATGCCATCGGGGCCCCCCTACAGCGCCTCGGGGACCCGATGGCACCGCCGCAACATAAAAAGCCGCAAACCGCAGGTCTGAATTGATCGCCGACATGGGGGGTCACAGGACCCCCCTGCGAATTGAGCCAAGGTGCCTGCTCAATGATTTGAGCAGGCACCTTGTTCCAATCACCGCCCGCCGGGCGGCGGTGATCATAAATACACATGACGTACCGGTACATCATGTGTCCTTAAGTACCGGGACAACATGCTGTACCGGTACGTCATGTGTCCTGAAGAGGTTAAATTAGCCTTTACACAGAAGCCTGAGTACGACTCAAAATAATAATTAGCTTTACATTTCTTAAGAAGACATTGAATGTTCCATACCACAAGCTGTTCTGTAATCTTATGCAAAGCTGCTGTTGTTTGTGACGACAATGTGTTCCTATGACCTCCAACTGTCGGGCCAAGTACGCCCTATTTGAATAAAATACATTGTGCCATTTTTAACATGTTCCTATGCGGTAGAATACTTGACTCTTATCTACAGTATCGTAATTAACTCTATTCAGATTCAGGAGAACTTTCCTAGCGGCTTCTCAGAATGGCACTGTACAATTACATATGCAAATAATCAGAAATGATATAATTACTTTTATGTTTAACTATAGCAATTAATGGTGATTGATAGGCAGCATATTATGAGTGAATTGCTGTTCTGCTACGATTAATTATGTTAAAATTAGTTGTTAAACATTTTATATTGTGTGCTTGTTTTTGTATTGAGATCAGAGACATTTTCATACTTTTTTTTTTTAATGAGTAAAAGCTTCTAAATAGATTCCTCCTCCCCTGTATGTGAAGGTGGACATACAGTTATGGCTCGGTTCATATAACGTTTGGCAGGAACATTTATTTTCATTGCTTATATACAGCCAAAAATTTCTGTAGCTCTGTACAGTTATTGTTATCACTCACAGCAGTCACTATCCCCAATGAGTGTACCTTATGTGAGAAAAACACATTATGGCCAATTATCTTTTGCCTTTGCTTTTGGAGTGTGAGAGGAACCTGTAGTTCCCAGTGGAATCCTGTGCAAGCACAGCAAGAACATACAAATCCTATGCAGATGTTGCTTTAAATTAGATTCTAAGGGACATACATACCATAGGATGCACAGGGCCTATTAAGTCAGGGGGAAGGGGGAACTACTAAGAAATGGTTCTATGGTTCCTTTGGTTGAACACAACAGATGGATTTTGATCCATCAGATGAAGAATAAACTACAGTCACAGAAAAAAATAAGAAGCTCTATGATGAGCCCCACACTCTTGATCAATTTGCTATTAAACACCAAGGGCCTAAATACTCTTCTTGTATAGGGGCCCTTTACTAAGTCTACACCAACTGTCATCAAAAGCAATTGTCACGTAGGGAACAGTAAGCCCTTTACTTGATTCACCATAAATGGCAGCCCCCAACTAGACCGCAGTCCTTTCTTATACTCATACTTGCTGGACCTGAATCAGGAAAGGGAACCTAGGTAGACAAAATAACAGAAAACTAGTGACAGAATGGCACAGATGAGAGAATACCGAGCTAAAAACGTACAAAGCCGAGTTCAATAACAGGAGAGTCTAAGGGTACTTTCACACATGCGGCAGGACGGATCCAACAGGTTGTTCACCATATCGGATCCGTCCTTCCGCTATTTCGCCATGCCGCCGGACCGCCGCTCCGTCCCCATTGACTATAATGGGGACGGGGCAGAGCTCCGGCGCAGCACGGCGGTGCACGGCGAAAGCCGCCGGACTAAAAAGTCCTGCATGTCCGACTTTTTAGTCCGGCGGCTTTCGCCGTGCACCGCCGTGCTGCGCCGGAGCTCCGCCCCCGTCCCCATTATAGTCAATGGGGAAGGAGCGGCGGTCCGGCGGCACGGCAAAATAGCGGAAGGACGGATCCGACATGGTGAACAGCCTGTCGGATCCGTCCTGCCGCAAGTGTGAAAGTAGCCTAAACCAAACCAGTATCAGAAACAGTAGCGCAAACCAGGAGTAGCCGGAGGTCAAAACCAGGAGTTTGTATCAAATCCAAGGCGTCAAAGACAAGTCAGAATCAAGGTACAAGCAAGGTCAGGAAACCTGTAGTGTTGAGCGCGAATATTCAAAAAGCTAATTTTTATCGCGAATATCGGCACTTCGAGAATTCCCGAACATTTAGAATATAGTGCTATATATTTGTAATGACGAATATTTGTTTTTTGTTTGTTTGTTTTTTAGCACAGTACACATCAGGTGATCATCTCTCCCTTCTTCTAGCTTGTGGGCCAATGAGAAGGATTTGTCACAGCTTAGCAACATCCGTAGCAACCAATAGAAAAGTTGCCTGCCCCTTACTATACAAGTTGCACATATTGCAAAAAAAGATGCACATCATTAATTGCCGAACATTCACAAGCGCAAATATATTGGAGCACTCTATCTGCATATAAATCTATTCTCATGTTCTGCCATGTCAACCATTTTCTCCAGTCTCAGGAAACTTATACCATCTTGAAGGAAAATGTAGCAAAAGTAACCCACGCCGGTATTTCGCGCACTTTACGCAAATAATACATTGCCGATTTTCGCAATCAAGAATATAATCTCGGATTCTCGAATTCACGAATATATGACCAATATTCTACAAAATATTTGCAAAATATTGCAAATTTGAATATTGCCCCTGACGCTCAAGACTAGAATCCAGCAGCAACTCCAAAGGGACTGTAAAGCTAGGGTGGTATATAGAGAAGGAACACAATCACAGGCAACCTGTGGCCAGCAGATTGCCTGTTTAAACGTGACTCACGATGTCAGTATGGCCAGTGAGTAAGCATCTCCTCTGATTGGAGAAAACTGCAAATGAGGTAAATTTTTAAAAATGGAATGGGAGCTAGAGTAGTGTATGGAAATAAATTATTGAGTGAAAAGTAGTTTCCGTTTACTGCAGGCACTAAATGAATTGGACCAGCTTCAGTTCCCTGCACAGTAGCTTCACCAGGAGTGCTGATGAACAACAGTCATTCTCAGGATCAAGGGTCAGCAATTTTTTTATCCAAAAATAGGAGTCGGTTAAAAGACAGAGAGAGAGAGAGAGAGAGAAGTAGAATCTTTCCTAACAGTTTTCTCACCGTTACAATTCCCTTCTTGCTTTAGCTATAATAACTGCATCAGGATCTACAATCAATAAAGGCATGATTTTACTCTGGCATATTTTGTTCACAAAAAAATTAATACATTTTTTAATGTATTTTATTGTGGTTTTTCAAAACAATTGTGTGAACATCATTTTTTGTAGATGTCAACATGTGGGGTTTAAAGAACTGCCAGAGACTCAAATAGGAGCATTTAATTAATAAAAAAAATCCTGTTGCAAAAAACCCCCAAAAAACACTTATCATGCCCTTACATAGACTTTTACAGTAAACAATAGCACATATTTAAGTGAATACTATACAATATCTATCTTAAAGAAGCACACCCACAAAAGTGTTTGTTCTCTGACCTGACCTGTTAGAAAGGTACTGTACATGATGTAAACTGTAGCTAAGGTAATTTTTTTTTTTTTACTGGTGACTGTATTTGTGAGTTGTAACCTCCATTCTGATCCGCATTCGTGTCATGTGACCAACTCTCTGACTTTCGAAATAACCCAGCATCTGATGTGTGGACAGAAAGCCAGTTTCTCACTGTTTTTCTATGGGAACCTCAATGTCAGTCTCATAGGAATGAAGGACAGATACAACTTCTTGTCTTCTCTTTTATTTTTGTTTATTCACTCCTAGTTTTGGCTTCCAAAACTGGACTCAGAAACCTGACCTCATGGTTGTACTCTTATTGGTTTGAGTTCAGCCCAATCATGATATAGTATGTGAATAGTATGCATTAAATGCATTTTGTTCAAGGGTAACACATCCTTTGTATTATTATGTCCCCTAAGAGTAAGTTCATATGTGACAAATCTGTTGCTGTGTGACTGAAAATAAATCTCATCTGAATGGGGTTATTTCTTCATTATGTGCAGATAAAAAGAACATTCTGCAACACATCTCCCACATGTGAACATACCCTTAGTATTATCAGATATGTAAAAGTTTAATAAGATTTCCCTCATAAATTCTCCTTTGAATAATTGGGTTACTTTGAAGATAGACAAAAGACATTACCTTGGCCAGACTGCAGAGCAAGGCATCTAGCGGATGATTTACTGTGTCCATTGTTCAGCTTTAGCACAAGTGAATATATCTGTTAGTCTAAAAATAACAGACTGCATCCAGGTATTGGATTTACTGCACATTATAGTAACCCATAAGTGCCCATTCTGTCAGTGTATGATGAGCTTTTGCTTTAATCCCATCTCTAACTTTTCCTTGTTCATAATGTTCTTGACACTTGCAATAACTAATCTCTCGGGCTACAACAAACCCTGCAACGCTGTGCTCTTCTATTTTTACAATTTTTCTCAGATATTTATTGTCTGTTCCTTTGTTGAATCTAGTAATCTATAAAAGTGTATATTTCTTTTCCAGTGTTCAGTGCTAAAAGTATATTATATATTATATTATACGGTATATTTAAACACCTCCTTCATGGTCTTCAAAATGTGGTCTGTGGATATTTGTTCTCATCAATGTTTTTTAAGACACATTTTTCCTTGGTCTTTGCTTTTAGATGTTCTTTTAAATTTCTGCTGACACAAGAAATCATACCCATTACCCCATGACACATGTAAGGTTATTACAGCATTACTTTATTTCCTCTATACCTGTAATCACTTCTGTCCACCATCTTGACTGTAGACATCACTGTCTGTAGGCATTAGCTTGGGTAACTACTGTACATTGTGTGGCCAGATCACATATAGCTGATGTGATAGTTATAGACTAAAGATCTTGAAAGCCATAGATATAAGTGAAAGACAGAGAAATTTACAACAGACTGTGCCAAGTGTAGCAGCATTCAAGTCATAGGCAGTTTGCAAACTTCAGCCCAGTACAGACAGAAGCAGAGATGATTGGCTGCCAATATCCTTGCATCAGCGGGCAGCCTAGAAGACTTTTAGGGACAACAGTAAAACAGTACGAAGAATGTGTACTGCATTTATTTATTTATTTTTTGCCGCTGGTGTAATAATATGCATCCAGATGTGCCACTTTAGGTAGAAAAATTTTAGAAAATCCATTTCACACCATGCGACCAAATAACAAATGACTTTTAAAGTAGTGTTTCTCAATTCTAGTCTTCAAGCATCCCCAACAAGTTATGATTTGCAGATGCCAAAAAGGAAACCAAGGCAACCCTTTATGCTCTAACAATATTGATATAACCCATGCAGTGCAAAGATAGGCCTTTGAAAAAAAAAAGTGGCTAAACAGTGAAAAGAAACTGTGTATTTAACATGTACTGTTATTGTATATATTTTTTTCCAATGGTGTGGCATAGATAAGAGTCTCTTTAAATAGGTTGTCCCATTAAGACAACATATCCCCCATGTACAGAATTGGGCATAGATGCTGATCAGTGGGGCCCCGCTGTTCAGAGAATGGGGACTCACGCTTCCCATTTGAATAGACTAATCCAAAGGTAAGACAGCACTACTCACTCAGTCCAATATGGTGGATTCCAATGGTGGTGGTGTCCGAAGTGTCGAGACCTAGCGTGTTGGGCTCCAAGCAATTTGTAGAAGAGATGAATTACCGCAGCACTCAGCGTCCTCAAAAGTATAGAGGTTTTATTCACCAACTGTGTGACGTTTCGACTCCAAAGATTCTTTCTTAAACAAGTGTATTCCAACAGTGTATAACATATATATATATATATATATATATATACACTGTGTGCAGAATTATTAGGCAAATGAGTATTTTGACCACATCATCCTCTTTATGCATGTTGTCTTACTCCAAGCTGTATAGGCTCGAAAGCCTACTACCAATTAAGCATATTAGGTGATGTGCATCTCTGTAATGAGAAGGGGTGTGGTCTAATGACATCAACACCCTATATTAGGTGTGCATAATTATTAGGCAACTTCCTTTCCTTTGGCAAAATGGGTCAAAAGAAGGACTTGACAGGCTCAGAAAAGTCAAAAATAGTGAGATATCTTGCAGAGGGATGCAGCACTCTTAAAATTGCAAAGCTTCTGAAGCGTGATCATCGAACAATCAAGCGTTTCATTCAAAATAGTCAACTGGGTCGCAAGAAGCGTGTGGAAAAACCAAGGCGCAAAATAACTGCCCATGAACTGAGAAAAGTCAAGCGTGCAGCTGCCAAGATGCCACTTGCCACCAGTTTGGCCATATTTCAGAGCTGCAACATCACTGGAGTGCCCAAAAGCACAAGGTGTGCAATACTCAGAGACATGGCCAAGGTAAGAAAGGCCGAAAGACGACCACCACTGAACAAGACACACAAGCTGAAACGTCAAGACTGATTTTTCTAAGGTTTTATGGACTGATGAAATGAGAGTGAGTCTTGATGGGCCAGATGGATGGGCCCGTGGCTGGATTGGTAAAGGGCAGAAAGCTCCAGTCCGACTTAGACGCCAGCAAGGTGGAGGTGGAGTACTGGTTTGGGCTGGTATCATCAAAGATGAGCTTGTGGGGCCTTTTCGGGTTGAGGATGGAGTCAAGCTCAACTCCCAGTCCTACTGCCAGTTTCTGGAAGACTCCTTCTTCAAGCAGTGGTACAGGAAGAAGTCTGCATCCTTCAAGAAAAACATGATTTTCATGCAGGACAATGCTCCATCACACGCGTCCAAGTACTCCACAGCGTGGCTGGCAAGAAAGGGTATAAAAGAAGAAAATCTAATGACATGGCCTCCTTGTTCACCTGATCTGAACCCCATTGAGAACATGTGGTCCATCATCAAATGTGAGATTTACAAGGAGGGAAAACAGTACACCTCTCTGAACAGTGTCTGGGAGGCTGTGGTTGCTGCTGCACGCAATGTTGATGGTGAACAGATCAAAACACTGACAGAATCCATGGATGGCAGGCTTTTGAGTGTCCTTGCAAAGAAAGGTGGCTATATTGGTCACTGATTTGTTTTTGTTTTGTTTTTGAATGTCAGAAATGTATATTTGTGAATGTTGAGATGTTATATTGGTTTCACTGGTAAAAATAAATAATTGAAATGGGTATATATTTGTTTTTTGTTAAGTTGCCTAATAATTATGCACAGTAATAGTCACCTGCACACACAGATATCCCCCTAAAATAGCTAAAACTAAAAACAAACTAAAAACTACTTCCAAAAATATTCAGCTTTGATATTAATGAGTTTTTTGGGTTCATTGAGAACATGGTTGTTGTTCAATAATAAAATTAATCCTCAAAAATACAACTTGCCTAATAATTCTGCACTCCCTGTATATATATACCCAAAAACTAATAGCAAACGAGGGTAAGGGACCGCCTTGAATGGGTTAGCCCCACCCACCTATGGTATCACCTGTGTGTGTTCTATATGATGCCTTCTTTATTAGAGTAAGCACAATATTGTTTTGTATATGCTTACAATGGAATTTAAACTTACACACAGGTGATACCATGGGTGGTTGGAGCTAATCCATTCCTCAATGAACCTTTAGGCTTAGTTTATAACTGGAGAGTTGTAGTCTGAGAAGTGGAAAAAATTTAACCCTCTGTAAAATTGACACATACAGTTTCAGATTCAGTTTATATTAGATATTTCCTGTAGCTAATATTCTTCTAACTTGCTTGTTTATTTTGTTATACAGTAAATATATAGCGGCTAGGCAAGCTGGGCAATGTATCTGAGCGATGGCAGGTAAGATATTGCATACAGAGGATTTAAGCTGCTCCAGTCCTTTCATTGAAGTCAAGGGATTCTATAGTTTTCATGCTATCTAGGGTTTCCAAGCTATGCTTTGATTTTTTTGTTGAGAACATGGACAAAATTCAAGAATAGCTTAACATTTTATGGGCTAGTTGTCAAACTGAAAATTAAAGAGAAAGATGCTAACTAAGGCTACTTTCACACTTGCGTTCGGTGCGGATCCGTCATGGATCTGCACAAACGCATCCGTTCAGAAATACAATCACATGCATCCGTTCAGAACGGATCCGTTTGTATTATCTTTAACATAGCCAAAATGGATCCGTCTTGAACACTATTTAAAGTCAATGGGGGACGGATCCGTTTTTTATTGTGCCATATTGTGTCAGTGAAAACGGATCCTTCCCCATTGACTTACATTGTGTGCCAGGACGGATCCGTTTGGCTCAGTTTCGTCAGACGGACACCAAGACGCTCCAGGCAGCATTATGGTGTCCGCCTCCAAAGCGGAATGGAGACGGAACGGAGGCAAACTGATGCATTCTGAGCGGATCCTTTTCCATTCAGAATGCATTAAGGGCAAAACTGATCCGCTTTGGACCGCTTGTGAGATCCCTGAACAGATCTCACAAACGGAAACCAAAATGCGAGTGTGAAAGTAGACTACCGTAAGACCCCTTTCACACGAGCGAGTTTTCCGCGCGGGTGCAATGCGTGACGTGAACGCATAGCACCCGCACTGAATCCTGACCCATTCATTTCAATGGGTCTGTGTACATGAGCGTTGTTTTTCACGCATCAGTTCTGCGTTGCGTAAAAATCGCAGCATGTTCTATATTCTCTGTTTTTCACGCAGCCCTGGCCCCATAGAAGTGAATGGGGCTGCGTGAAAAACGCATTGCATCCGCAAGCAAGTGCGGGTGCGATGCGTTTTCACTGATGGTTTCTAAGAGATGTTGTTTGTAAGGCCCCTTTCACACGAGCGAGTATTCTGCGCGGATGCGATGCGGGAGGTGAACGCATTGCACCCGCACTGAATACTGACCCATTCATTTCTATGGGGCTGTGCACACGAGCGGTGATTTTCACGCATCACTTTTGCGTTGCGTAAAAAAAGTCGCAGCATGCTCCTCTTTGTGCGTTTTTCACGTAAACGCAGGCCCCATAGAAATGAATGGGGTTGCGTGAAAATCGCAAGCATCCGCAAGCAAGTGCGGATGCGGTGCGATTTTCACGCACGGTTGCTAGGAGACGATCGGGATGGAGACCCGAACCTTATTATTTTCCCTTATAACATGGTTATAAGGGAAAATAATAGCATTCTGAATACAGAATGCTAAGTAAAACAGGGCTGGAGGGGGTTAAAAAAAATAAAAAATCATTTAACTCACCTTAATCCACTTGCTCGCGATGCGGGCATCTCCGTCTGACTCTTTTACTGTATAGGACCTGTGGAGAGCATTAACTATAGTTTAAGGACCTGGGATGACGTCACTCTAGTCATCACATGGTACGTCACATGATCTTTTACCATGGTGATTCACCATGTTTATAACCACATTTTTCCAACGCCCGTGTGAAAGAGGCCTAAACCTTCAGTTTTTTATCACGCGCGTGAAAAACGCATCAAAACGCAGTGCAGCTGCGCGGAAAAAACTGAACAACTGAACGCAATCGCAGACAAAACTGACTGAACTTGCTTGCAAAATAGTGCGAGTTTCACTGAACACACCATGAATGCATCCGGCCCAAAAACATGACGCCCGTGTGAAAGAGGCCTAACTTAGAGACTATTAAGAACACATTAGATGCAGCTACTCTGAAGTGTACGCTGATGATAATTACAATCATTATAAACAAGATAATAATAATAATAATAATAATAATAATAGTGCCAATATATTCCGCAACACTTTGCAAATCACATAAACACACAAAATCTGACATTTCAGTAACAAACTAATCAACAATGCAAACAATAAGGCCCCTTTCACACGAGCGAGTTTTCTGCGCGGGTGCAATGCGTGACGTGAACGTATAGCACCCGCACTGAATCCTGACTCATTCATTTCAATGGGGCTGTGTACATGAGCGTTGTTTTTCACGCATCAGTTCTGCGTTGCGTGAAAATCGCAGCATGTTCTATATTCTGTTTTTCACGCAGCCCTGGCTCCATAGAAGAGAATGGGGCTGCGTGAAAAACGCATTGCATCCGCAAGCAAGTGCGGGTGCGATGCGTTTTTCACTGATGGTTGCTGAGAGATGTTGTTTGTAAACCTTCAGTTTTTTATCACGCGCGTGAAAAACGCATCAAAACGCATTGCACCCGCGCGGAAAAAACTGAACAACTGAACGCAATCGCAGACAAAACGGACTGAACTTGCTTGCAAAATAGTGTGAATTTCACTGAATGCACCCTGAACGCATCCGGACCTAATCCGTCACGCTCATGTGAAAGGGGCCTAAGGCCTCTTTCACACGAGCGTGACGGATTTGCTCCGGATGCGTTCAGGGAGCATTCAGTGAAACTCGCACCATTTTGCAAGCAAGTTCAGTCCGTTTTGTCTGCGATTGCGTTCAGTTTTTTCCGTGCAGGTGCAAAGCGTTTTGATGCGTTTTTCACGCGCGTGATAAAAAACCGAAGGTTTACAAACAACATCTCTTAGCAACCATCAGTGAAAAACGCATCGCACCCGCACTTGCTTCCGGATGCAATGCGCTTTTCACTGAAGCCCCATTCACTTCTATGGAGCCAGTGCTGCGTGAAAAAGGCAGAATATTGAGCATGCTGCATTTTTCACGCAACACAGAAGTGATGCGTGAAAAAAAAAGCTCATGTACACAGACCATTAAAATGAATGGATCAGGATTCAGTGCGGGTGCTATGCGTTCACGTCACGGATGGCACCCGCGCGGAAAACTCGCTCGTGTGAAAGGCGCCTAAGAGTGAGAGCCCTGCTCACAAGAGCTTACAACCAATTAGGATGTAATGGTGAGACAAAGGGTAACATGTCTTGGGTATGGTGGGTGGAGGGTACTGATGGATAAAGAAAGAAATCGGGTTCTAAGGGATAATGTAGAAGGGATCAATGGATAACAGTTAGATCAGGGAGAATAAACACTGGAGAGTTAGATAAGGGAACAGATAAGCCTGTCTGAAAACATGTGGTGCACGCAATTGGTGCATATCGAACATTCTTCAAGACAGGAGTAGGAGATTCAAAGTACACACAGTGTTAGCAGGATGGAGAACACCGGTAAGGTGGTAGACCGAGGTAAAGGGGTTGCCTCACTTCAGCAAATGCAATTTATCATGTAAAGAAAGTTAACACAAGGCACTTACTAATGTATTGTAATTATCCATATTGCTTCCTTTGCTGGTTGGATTCATTTTTCCATCACATTATACACTGCTCGTATCCAGGGGTTACGACCACCCTGCAATCTAGTAGCAGTGGCAATACTTGCACATTATAGGAAAAAGCACTCGCCCATGCGTACTCCCATGGTCCCAGCCACTTTTCCCATAGTGTGCAAGCAAGGTCACCACTGCTGGATGGCAGGGTGGTCATAACCCTTGATAATGAGCCGTGTATAATGTGATGGAAAAATCTATCAAGCCATGCAAAGGAGGCAATACGGACAATCGCAATACCTTGTATTAACTTTGTCTACGTGATAACTGCCATATACTGACGTAAGACAACCCCTTTGAGGAAAGTGGTTTACATATGTGCAGCACTGTGGAGAGCTTTGTGGGTTGTGTGATACATTCAGCTTTTATTCTAAAGTGAATGGGCAAACAATGAAGCAACTGGAACAGTGCAGAGGCATCAGTATAGAAGTTGGACTGAAAGATGAGCCTGGCCGCTGCAATCATGATGGATGAGAGAAGGAAGAGTTTGGTGAGGTGAGGGGAAGATTGATTAGTAATAAGTCATAGTAAGATGAGAATGAATCAGGGAAACAATGATGGTTTTTGGATTCTTGGGATTTTTTTGAAGTGTAGGTGGCACGGGCATGCAAGCAATTGAATATAGGAAGTGATTCTGAGTCAAACTTAATGCTAAGTAGTTATGAAAGTGCCACACACTGAAATATCAGGTTTAGGTGGGTTAATAGGGGAAGAAATACAAGAAGATAAAGGTTCAGATACAGAGAGAACACAATGTAGTGCAGGGATAATTACATAGGAAAAAGTGTATCCACTTAGGTTAATAAATAACTGGCCTAAAGTGTCATATCTTTATTCACTAAAAGGATGTGAATTTTTGGACAGTAGGCAACTCTTGGGAAATAATGGGCTGGAGACGGGAAGGGATGGCACCAAGATGCTCTGCACAAATTCTTTAGAAATGGTTTGAGGAACATAACAAAGAGTTCAAGGTATAGACTTGGACTCCAGATTCCCTAGTGGTCAGCACTAGAGGTGCACTAGAGGTGCGATTTGGCAGCTTTGCCGAAGTTCACAAAGAAATTAGATTTGTTACAAATTACTTTATCATGAATCGCATTCCATTGTATGTAGTGGGCGCAATGATGGGAAAGATGATTGTGCCACCCCTGTCATTGGACCCCTCAGATGCCGTGTTCAACCATTATCACAGCACATTCAAGAGTTAATAAGGGGGGAAAAAAAATACATCTCTGGTAGTTTTGCTCGTGGAGAGGCTGTCACGGCCATCTTGATTGAAGAAAACGTATCAAATCTCGCACGCACTGACGTGTTGACGCCAGATTTTTTTTTAATCAAGGAGGCCACAATGGTCTTTCTGCACTCAAACGAATGAGGTGAGTATGCATTTTTAAGTTTTTAATCGGCAGTTCAGGAAAAATTTATTCATTACCAGTACACAAATTGCAAGGAAATTTGGCTTTGTGCCGAATCAAATTTTTCCTGAAATTCAGATCAAAGTCCACTTTGTTAACTTAGATTAATCAGCACTGGTCAGCACTGGTGCCTTGCAGTGCTGGGTCCTAGGTTCAAATACAACCAAGAACAACATCTACATGTAGTTTGAATTTTCTCCCCCTATTAGTGTGGGTTTCGTCCCACACTCCAAAGCCATTGGGGACAGCAAGCAATGATGTAAAGTGCTGTGGAATATGTCAGTGCAATATGAGTAAGTAAATAAATCCAGGTACTCCCTTTGGGATTTGTTGGGAAAACAAGTACAACCTATAGAGGTTCCACAAGTATCTGCTGCTAATGTCTTGGTGCCAGATACCACACAACACCTTTAGGGGTCTTGTGGAGTGCATGCCTTCTTGAGTAAGAGCTGTTTTGGTGGCTTGCCAGGAACCTGTATAATGTTAAGCAGTTGGTATTAATCGGGTTTTCTAGCCTGCAGACCTTAATGGCCTATAGGTCATCAATATAAGATTGGTGGGGGTCTGACACCTGTCCAGCAGCTACACTGATTGGCTGAGGATAGTCCATCAATATCCTCAGGTTTACAACCGGCTTTAAAACAAGAACATCTCTGAAATTATGTATTTTACCTTCCTAAGCACAAAAATATTGACATATATAGCAATGGAATGTTATTTGCTCTGAATTTTGTGAAGATGAGTGGATGAAAACATAAATAATGAAGATATCATACATTTTTAACTGCATTACATATTTTGAAGTGTTCTTGAAATGCAGTGTCCATTGTTTTGCTATTTTGGAAGTATGCTTGGACCCTAAGGATTCTAAAGTGAAACAGATGTTCAGTGTGATGATCTGATCAAATCTTGAAATGTACAGGTGTTTTGCTGCTGCTCAATTTGTATTTTATTTTACCTTAATTTAGTTTTCTATTGTGTATATCTGAAAGTTTTCTCTACAGATTGCTGTTGTGCTTCTTTATAATTTGAGTTTGCCATGTTTAGATTTTAAAATACAGATATTTATTTTTGATCAAATTTTAAGTTTTAAAAGTGTTGTTATATACTGATATACTATATATATATATATATATATATATATATATATATATATTGTGACACAGTGAGAGGTTTGGTCTTAGAAAACAGGTATTTTCCTCCCAGCATCTACTGCTGGGCTGATTTACAGCCAGGTGAGGTCAAATACCCGACTGGATTTTTAGTGCCGGTCAGGGTTTTGGCAGCACCTGGCTCTCCTTAAATAGACATCTGGGAGACTTGTATCTGGATGAAGGCTTGCTACCTGTTTGGCGTGAAAACAGGTTGGTGCTGCTATGCTCAAGGACTCTTTGAGGTAGAATTGCCAGGTGGTGTGAATTACCACCAACACCGCAAGGTGACTTTTTGCTTGTTTATGACTGCTTGTTTTGTCACTGGCTTAATGTGTGAATAAAACACTTAACGGTTTGATCCAAAGAACTTGTTGTTGCCTCTATACTGCGTCTGCTAATCCTGTCTACCAGAGAGAAGCCCCACAATATATATATATTGTGGGGGATTAGCTCTCTTTCGGGGGTCATTCTCACAATTAGCTTCACCACAGCCAGATTGCAGGTCCATCTGGGCTCTACCTAAACATAATATAACCCTATCTCACTTATAGCATCGTTCACACACAGTACCAACATGCGGCTTTCTTAGCCAATACTCCAGCACTTCCATGCTGTAACAAAGTCCAGTACCTTTGGGGGATTGTGGCCCAGAAGTCTGCCTGACTCTGGCCTAGCGACCGTCGATTCCCAGACCTCGCGGAGTCCCCCAAAGCTCAGGCTAACTCCTAGCCCCGTGGCCACTCAGCCAGCCCAGCTGAGACCACCCTTTCAGAGCCTCTAGCAGGCCTCTGTTGCACCAAGATTCTCTCTCTCTCTTTGACTGGCAGTCTGGTCTGGGCTCTTATCCCAGACTGATTGTGTCACTTGGTGCTGCCTCAGACCTGATAACTGATGAGGAAGACACAGAAACTCCTGCCATGAATCTCCCCTCCCTAGCAGCTATGAGGCCTGTCATTGCCTCACAATATATATATATATATATATATATATATATTTTTTTTTTTTATATATATATTTTTAATGGTATATAATCCTGCAATTTTCACTCAGGCCATTAGGCCTAAAATATGTTAAAGAGAATGTGTCATCATAAAATGACCTATTGTTTACATATTTTATTATATTTTTTTAGAAGTTTTGTGAGTTCTTAATTTTGTCACTATCTATATTTAAGAAATTTATAAAATACTGCAATTTTTACACTGGCCTAATAATAATTGTGTTTATAAATAGTTCATGATTTCCTGTTCTATACAGATAACTTTTCAGTAGCTATTATCGTTACCACCACAGGCCGAATTACAATGAGAAATAACAGCTCTGTATAGATAAGACTGGATTCACAGGATGTTTTAATATATTTTAGGCTAAGAAGCAAGTATCGGATGGTGATCGGAACAAGGTGCCTGCTCAAATCATTGAGCAGGCACCTTGGGTCAATGCGCAGGGGGGTCCCGTGCCCCGTGTCAATTCAGACCTGCGGTTTTCAGCTTTTACTGGAGGTTGCAGCGGTGATCAAAGAAGCCATCGGGTCCCCGTGCGGCTGTAAGGGGGACCCGATGGCATGGAAGGCAGCGCGATGCCTTCCTTAGGCATCGGCACTGCCTTCCGGTGACGAGCCTGTGAGATCCAGCCCCCTGGATCAAACAGGCCGGAAGCTGTATGAGTAATACACACTTATACAGCCAAGCTGTATGAGTAATACACACTCATACAGCCAATGCATTCCAATACAGAAGTATTGGAATGCATTATAAAGGGGATCAGACCCCAAAAGTTGAAGTCCCAAAGTGGGACAAAAAAAAAAGTGGAAAAAAAAGTTGAAAAAATTAAGTCCCCCCCCCAAAAAATTAAAAGTTTCAAGTAAAAAAAAAAAAAAAGTAATTTCCCCCCAAATAAAGTATAAGCAAATTGGTAAAAAATAGGGGGGAAAAAAAGATATTATTGTGTAAAACTTACCTAAATAAAAAAAAGTATACATATTAGGTATCACCACGTCCTTAATAACCTGCTCTATAAAAATATCACATGACCTAACCCCTCAAGTGAACACCGTGAAAAAATAAAAACTAAAAAAAAGCCATTTTTTTGTCACCTTACATCACAAAAAGTGTAATAGCAAGGAATTAAAAAGTCATACGCACCCCAAAATAGTGCCAATCAAACCATCATCTCATCCCTACCCAACCCTACCGAGAGATAATCGCCCAAAAACTGAAAAAACTATGG
This sequence comes from Bufo bufo, assembly GCF_905171765.1. Lineage (NCBI taxonomy): Eukaryota > Metazoa > Chordata > Amphibia > Anura > Bufonidae > Bufo > Bufo bufo. The sequence continues at coordinate 453,281,563 of NC_053391.1, forward strand.
CTCTTAAAAAAAGAAATCATTGTGTAAAATTTTCATAAATAAAAAAATAGCATACATATTAGGTATCGCCGCATCCGTGACAACCAGCTCTATAAAAGTACCACATGATCTAGCCTTTCAGATGAATGTTGTAAATAACAAAAAAAAACGGTGCCAAAACAGCTATTTCTTGTTACCTTGCCTCACAAAAAGTGTAATATAGAGTAAACAAAAATCATATGTACCCTAAACTAGTACCAACAAAATTGCCACCATATCCCGTAGTTTCTAAAATGGGGTAACTTTTTTGGAGTTTCTACTCTAGGGGTGCATCAGGGGGGCGTCAAATGGGACATGGTGTCAAAAAAACAGTCCAGCAAAACCTGCCTTCCAAAAACCATAACGCATTTCTTTACTTCTGTGCCCTGCTGTGTGCCTGTACAGCAGTTTACGACCACATATGGGGTGTTTCTGTAAACTACAGAATCAGGGCCATAAATATTGTGTTTTGTTTGGCTGTTAACCCTTGCTTTGTAAAAAATTATTAAAATGGAAAACCTGCCAAAAAAGTGAACTTTTGAAATGTTATCTCTATTTCCCATTAATTCTTGTGGAACACCTAAAGGGTACTTAGGAACAGTTAAAGGACTTAGGCTTATACAGTATGAATGCTCAACACTGATAGCTGAATTCTCCTTGTGGAGCAGCTCTGCATAACAAAAGGCTTCAATATAAGTAAATTTACATAAACATATAAGGACTACAAGTAGTCTTCATACAAATAACACAGCTGTAAAAAAAATTATGACTTTTTTGTAACGGAGACATAAGTACTTTAACTCAATTTTGTGATGGTGAACACGGAAATGACATTGAAAATATGAGATTGGTTCTTGTTTTGAAATTACAGAGGGGAAAAGTAAAAAATTAAAATTAAAAAATAAATTGAAAAAATTGAAAAATTTGAGAGCCAGCTGAAGGACAGTGAAAGAGAAGCATGGAAGGCTTTCAAAATTGTTTCAACTAGTTCATTAAGAAATGTCATTCGAAAATGGTCTGCAGAATGTCCCTGTCACAGATTTAGTAGGGGAGAACACCAAAAGACAACAAGAAAGAAGGGAAAAGACACTAGGCCTCACCGCTAGGGAAGGAAAAGGGTCACCACCTATAAAACCCTGCTCCTGGCCCTAACTCCTATCCGTATGGGCACCTCTCGATGGTAGAGATGCCCATACACAGGAACCTAGAAAACCCTGGTGGCCCTCGGATGCCCTAATGGTAATGACAGGACAGAGACTACCCGCTCCTTCCCTGGTGAAGGAACCAGCATCTCGCTGAGGCCTAGTAAACAACAAAGGTGGGGGAGAATACAAGATACAACAAACAGAACACTTAACTTCTGAGGATGATGGATGATGGATGATGGATGAACAGGGATGGATGAACAGGACTTCAACTAGAACCACACTCCAGCTCTTCCAAAAACCAAATGAAGCTATCTAGAGCAAGGAGTGATGGGTAAAGTCAGACTAAATAGGGGGAGGTAAAGGTCACATGATACACACCTGAACAGGAGGTGTGGACATACAAGCAACACACAGACAAAGTGAAATCAAAACCAAAAGAGGCTGTCAGATCACTAATGTGCAGATAATCTTTAAGACCTTCTAAAACCTGTCACACAGTCCCTGAAACGGCATATTCTCTATTCCCATTAAGATGTCCTTCCAATTAATTGTGATGCACTCAGTGGTAAATGGGGAGCTTTTTATCAGCATATCCCAGTCTTTAAAAAGTATTACAAAGGTAAATAGAAACCTGCAATGTTGGTACATTACTGATGGATGATCAAAAGAGACGCTGCAGAAATAGAATACAAGAGACAAACAAAAGGATGTTATATTTGAAGCATGGACATGAATTTTCTTTCAAACAGAAGAAAACCTCATTATACTCAGTGGGAGAAACTTATCAAGATTGGCATTCACATACACCAGTTTTGATCCTTTTTGCGTTGACATGAAATTTATTAACAGGCAGCTACCTCAGGCAGCTGGTGTAGACTTTAGCTATAACTTACACAAGTTTCTTGTGTAAGTTATAGTAAATTTGGCAGGCCCTGATAGGCTTCTCCTCTACCATTAAGCTCTGTAACTTTCAAACAAGAACCAATCTTGCATTTTCAATGTCATTTTCATGTTTAGTAATTCCATTAGATTAGTTAATCATGTCTCAATAAAAAAAAAACCTGTGCTGAACTGTGTAATTAGATGATAGTATGATGAACAGTTTAGCATAGTTTAAACAATTGGAGTTCAGAGGTGGAGCAAGTAGGTTTAATACCTCACCTGCATCTTTTGGACGATAAGACATCAATACTCGCAAACATATAACTGGATGGACCTGGTATACAAAACATGACCCATTTTGGACCCATCTAGATAACATCAGCAACTGTACAAGATCCATGGCCCAATGCAGGTCCCCAAGGGGGACTAACTGATAGCAGAGTAACCATGAACCAGTATTATTTTTTTAATCCTCCATGTTCATAAACCTATAAGGGTCTATCTCAAACCACACTATTGAATTACACATAGACCACCAAGTTCCTGTTATAGCCTATATACTTGGCACTATGCACTTTGTAAGTTACTAGAGAAAGGGTCACTATTGAGCTAAAACAACAGTGGGGTCACAGGCGGTGGTAAATAAACCAGAAATAATTCTTGATAACCTGAAGTCTGTGAAAAGTTACTTTTTGTGCTAAAAATATTGGAGGCTAATCTGCCCTGGTTGGTTATGTGCACTGTATCCCTAAAGTGAAAGTTGGACAGTCCTGCTCCTATTTTGTATGCATTTTTATACTTCTTCTTGCAAGAAAAGTGTGTGAGGATTATCGGGAGAAGCCCTAAACTGGCATACATTATAGCTCAAATATGTGCCATCTTATAGCTGGCGTACATTTGATTTACTGGTGCAGAAATATGTGCCAAGTTTATTGAGGCATAAGCCTCTCAATAAAGAAAATTTCACTCTAGTGGACTTTAAAGGGGTGATCAAATCTCACAGTTTCCACTGTGAGATAGGACTAATCATCAGCTCCCAGGAGCGGGCTTTCTGAAACAGTTGAGCGAGTCTGTGCTCCGGTCTTTTTGCAACTTCGATTGTAGTGAATAGGAGGTACACAAACACAGTAGCAGAACAAGCTAGGCTACTTATGTAGATATGAGAGGGGAAAACCCCTTTAAACTAATACAAGAGTCTAAAGCACTAACTTTCACAAATCTTCCCATGTGTTTTTAGTTTCTATGTACAAACCGGATTCCAAAAAAGTTGGGACACTATACAAATCGTGAATAAAAACTTAATGCAATGATGTGGAGGTGCCAACTTCTAATATTTTATTCAGAATAGAACATAAATCACGGAACAAAAGTTTAAACTGAGAAAATATACCATTTTAAGGGAAAAATATGTTGAATCAGAATTTCATGGTGTCAACAAATCCCCAAAAAGTTGGGACAAGGCCATTTTCACCACTGTGTGGCATCTCCCCTTCTTCTTACAACACTCAACAGACGTCTGGGTACCGAGGAGACCAGTTTCTCAAGTTTAGAAATAGGAATGCTCTCCCATTCTTTTCTAATACAGGCCTCTAACTGTTCAATCGTCTTGGGCCTTCTTTGTTGCACCTTCCTCTTTATGATGCGCCAAATGTTCTCTATAGGTGAAAGATCTGGACTGCAGACTGGCCATTTCAGTACCCGGATCCTTCTCCTACGCAGCCATGATGTTGTGATTGATGCAGAATGTGGTCTGGCATTATCTTGTTGAAAAATGCAGGGTCTTCCCTGAAAGAGATGACGTCTGGATGGGAGCATATGTTGTTCTAGAACCTGAATATATTTTTCTGCATTGATGGTGCCTTTCCAGACATACAAGCTGCCCATGCCACACGCACTCATGCAACCCCATACCATCAGAGATGCAGGCTTCTGAACTGAGCGTTGATAAAAACTTTCGTTGTCCTTGTCCTCTTTGGTCCGGATGACATGGCGTCCCAGATTTCCAAAAAGAACTTTGAATCGTAACTCGTCTGACCACAGAACAGTCTTCCATTTTGCCACACTCCATTTTAAATGATCCCTGGCCCAGTGAAAACGCCTGAGCATGTGGATCTTGCTTAGAAATGGCTTCTTCTTTGCACTGTAGAGTTTCAGCTGGCAACGGCGGATGGCACGGTGGATTGTGTTCACTGACAATGGTTTCTGGAAGTATTCCTGAGCCCATTCTGTGATTTCCTTTACAGTAGCATTCCTGTTTGTGGTGCAGTGTCGTTTAAGGGCCCGGAGATCATGGGCATCCAGTATGGTTTTACGGCCTTGACCCTTACGCACAGAGATTGTTCCAGATTCTCTGAATCTTCGGATGATGTTATGCACAGTTGATGATGATAGATGCAAAGTCTTTGCAATTTTTCGCTGGGTAACACCTTTCTGATATTGCTCCACTATCTTTCTGCGCAACATTGTGGGAATTGGTGATCCTCTACCCATCTTGGCTTCTGAGAGACACTGCCACTCTGAGAAGCTCTTTTTATACCCAATCATGTTGCCAATTGACCTAATTAGTGTTAATTGGTCTTCCAGCTCTTCGTTATGCTCAAATTTACTTTTTCCAGCCTCTTATTGCTACTTGTCCCAACTTTTTGGGGATTTGTTGACACCGTGAAATTTTGAATCAACGTAGTTTTCCTTTAAAATTATACATTTACTCGGATTAAACGTTTGATCTGTCATCTACGTTCTATTACAAATAAAATATTGACATTTGCCATCTCCACATCATTGCATTCAGTTTTTATTCACAATTTGTTTAGTGTCCCAACTTTTTTGGAATCCGGTTTGAATAACGTATCTTCATTATTTTCAATAAAAGGCTAAAAATGTATACACATGCTAGTAATAAGAACATGCCAATAGTGCGCATTCATTAACACATAGTCCTGTTAGGCAAATGTGAAATAAATAGAAGGTTAGCTGAGGCATTCCTAAGACTAGTGATTACATGATTAGCTAGCAAGTAAATTTGTATTGTGCTCATTGTTTAGTTAAAGGTCACAAATATATACAATACTGCAGTTTTCCAACACATATATTTAAGCCCTCTATTTATATTACACAAGTCATATTGCTACACTAAGAACAATTACACAAAATCTAAAAACTGAGATTAACTTTTTTATGTTTGCATCAGTTGTGACAGGGGCTTTGCCATCTCTATGCCAGACTCCATTATGATAAATAAAAAACCGTAAAGATGTTTTGACTCTTATCAACCTATCTTACAACTGAACTGTGATGTTAAATTACCAGCAAAAGCTTTGGCAGACTTATTGGGTTTAATTATTTCTGGTTTGACTCATCAGGGCTCTACTAGTTTTATTCCCTCTAAGAATATTAACACTACCATTTTTATCATTTACAGATGTGTTTAGGGCAGACACTCCATCTTGACATTAGACACAATTAAAGCATTTGTCAGCATGATGTGACTTTTTCTATGAGTAATACTCAGTACATTTGCTTTGGTAAAAATGTTATCCACTGGGTAACTGCTGCACAAGGATCAAAAAACCCATATTTGTTTCAATGGTAAGTTTACTAGTTACTTTTCTCCCTCTAGGGGTACAAAGCAGGGCTGCCCTCTCTCCTTATTATTTGCATTGTTATTTACCCTTTTGCTATTTTTTATTAAAAATAGACCTCATCTTGGAGGGGTTTTTTTTCCCCACAAGGGAGAGAGGACAGAATATTTATGTATTGTATGTAGCAGATGTGCTGCTTTATATTTCAGAGACTTTTGGAGGTTTGCCTTTGGTAATGTACTTCAACTGGTGGGGAGATTTTTTTAATTTTTTGGACTCCCCATTAACTAGGCTAAATATTTTCTTCTTCCTGTAGGTTAAATTAGCTTCAAAGATCAATTGGGACTGTATGGTAGAACCAGGATCTAGTGTTAAATACTGAGGCCTGTCTGTTACTTCAGGCTTCCTTGACCTCAATGTTAAATCTTTGCTTAGAATGGTGTAATCTAAAGCCATATTCTATAATTATTTTTTTTTATTGTTTTCTATAAATGTGGACAGTCGGATGGTTATCGCAAACCACATTTTAAGTGAATGGGTCCTATATCTGCATGCGGCGGTCCCACGAACATATGACACAATGGATGTTAAAAAAGGACACACATAAAAAAAGACAAAAAAAATGCACTTCACATTCAAATATTACATTATACACACTTCTTCTTTTTTCCTTCTTTTTTTCATCGTCAAAAAGATCTGTCATCAAAGATGGGTCCATGTTTGCCATGTTCTCTCAGGTACAACTGATAATGAAGTACGGTAAATCTTGCGACTTTTCTGCCAAAATCTATAAACGTGCAACTTTTTCGTAAAGACGTGCAACTTTTTTAAAGCCACTTACTGAAGGATAAACTGCTACCGTCAAACCACATTTATCACAGTATTAAAGGACCATTAATAAATCGGACTTAGCCATTAATAAATCTGACTTTGGACATATGTAAAAGGAGTAAGATGTACAGTAAGTGTAAAGATAAATCTGGCCCCATGTGTCTAGAGAAAGCAGAATTTGTTTACTCAAGATGTTTTTTCCCCACAATTATTATAAATATTCAGTAATACACTTGTATGACTAGACATAATAGTGTTTTTTTTATTTTATTTTTTATTTACTTGCTCTGATTGATTTGATGCTACCAATAGTATGAAGTGGATTCTTATTTTCTAATCTGAGGTTGTACTTTCTTATCTCCAAGCTTTGGCATTTCTCACCGTCTATGTGTGCATGTTATTTGGGGGGATATTGCTGAGCTATATTCCTATGGATACATTTTTATTTTCTAAATAGTATAAGGCCTTTTAAATTTAGAAGAGTTAGAGTCAAGTCAGCTAACTGTGTGTAAATACTGGGTAAAGCCCATTAATTATCCCATTAATTATCCTTTCGTGCAAAGTTTGATCTAAAGTTAAGAATATATTTTTAAGGCTACTTTCACACTGGCATTTTGGCTTTCCGTTTGTGAGATCCGTTCAGGGCCATCACAAGCGGTCCAAAACGGATCAGTTTTGCCCTAATGCATTCTGAATGGAAAAGGATCCGCTCAGAATGCATCAGGTATTTGTGGTTATGGCACACCTTTCTCTACAGAATAACATTTTTCTGCTTGACTCCTTTCCTATACTGGACCTTTTAAAGTCCAACTCCTCTCATAAAAGAGGCCCCTCGCTTGTTATACAAAATAATTAACACAAATGACCGCATTTAGTATCCATGTCCCATCTGTATTTTTTGGGACTTGCATAAGGACCTATTAATTTCTATGGGTCGGCAAAATATAAAATATTATATTATAAATAAAATAAAAATAAAAAGAATTTAACAGCACATGGATGTCATCCATGTGCTATCCGGATCCATGTGTCAGTTCTGCAAATTATAGAACATGTCCTTTTCTTGTCTGTATTGCGGACTATTATAGTAATTTCTAGTAATTGGAGTAAGAAAAATTCAGATTGCACATGGAAACTGTCTGTGCTTTGCAGACTGCAATACAGAGACTGTGGTGTGCTTGAGAGTTTATTTAGTAAAATAAACTTTTGAACTTGAAGCTAAGTAGAATAATAATAGTAACAACACAAATATCTCTTGTCCTAACACTGTTCAGTGATGGACTAGACTATTTGTATAATTTAATTTCAAGGTTTTTCTTTTCTTGTTTTTCTGTCTTTCTCCCACTATGTGGGTTAGGGTGGATAGGCTTTTAATGCTACTTTTTATTTTTTATTTTTGACATGATTGTTTTGTGTGTATTATTTGTTAAAAAATATATATAAATAAATCCATAAAGTTAAAAATATGATGTCTACTGGTTATATAATAAGCTATAAGCCATTTCATATGAACACATCATACCACAAAACAATGTAGAACAATTAAATGAATGAAAATGTTACATTAAATCTGTTAAGAGGTGCCATAGGCAGAATATTGAGCTTTTAACACATGTAATCATTAACTTGAATTAAGCAGATTATGAAAATGTCAAATCCTGCAGCAAAAATAAATAAAATAAAAATAAACTGGACAGGACTGGGTGAATTTTATGGCACTCAACCATTTAGAAGAGTTTAAACTATTTAGTAATTAACTTAGTTGGGTTTGCACTACACGTTATTGTAAAAACTAGGGGGATAATTTATCATAGACCGATGTTTTACATCGGCCTATAATATCCCCTAAGGTACAACCACACGGCATGGTCATGATGTGGTCATGGTGGTTAGGAAACGCTTGAGGTCAGTTACCACATACATAATCATGCATTTAGGGTGGATTTTTTTGTCCGCCACTGTTGTTTGAACTTGGAATTTTCCTGGTTCTTTAGCTGTCTGATTATCTTCAAGTAATAACACCTATGAAAAGCAAATACTGCAAGCGGTTTCTCAACTCTATATCTAATGCAGTCAGCTGGTGCAGCAGCAGGGCTTGTTTTATATACAGTCAATTAGGTGTGGTCAACACAATTTTGAAAGTGCCAGGTCTCAGAAACTATTTTCCAATTGACTTCTATTGGAAAATGAGATGCTGTGGTTCCTAACTGCATCACGACTGTGGCGTTTGGTCGTAGCTTTATGTTGCTGGAGGATACGTCATAAATTAGGCACATCCTCTGTCAGTTACTTAAATAGAATCTACATCATTTGGTTGCTGCTGTAGATTTCTGTCTTCATTTATGCCAGAAACTGGGGTAAATGAAGATAACGGTTTTAGAAAGTGGTGAGGACAGCTTACAAATGCCACTTTCAGCAATTATTTGTCAGGCTGGAGTTTAAAAAGTTTCAAACTTTGACTTTTTAAAACCTGAAAAGTGGCATATGAGGAATAATAAGTTTCCCCCTATGTGTAGTGTAAAGTAATGTTAAAGGGAATTTGTCACCCTGATTTTGGACTTTTATCTACTGTAAGAGAAAAATAGAACCCGCGCTGACTAGTTAAAAAGGTTATTTAAAGTAGGATGATACCGCAATATGTGAAATATATTTGAATACCCAGTGTTGACTGAATATATATGCTGACTCCTAAGATCATGTATTGAAATATCACCGATATTTAGATGTATTAATGGTCTTTAGCAAGTGTGAATCCAGTTAAATACAGTATATGTATAGAAAAAGCCAGCAGGCACTTACTGGTATGCGCACTCAGAGGCGCGTGTGTTGATATAGCTGGATTCGTTCGCCGCTTGTTACGATTCTCCTGTTGCGATTCTCCTGTTAGTGTCTCTCCCAGTACTATCTTCTGCTCACCTCGTGGCACGCGCGTAACTCCAGCCGGTAGCTCGCGCGCGCACAGGGGAGCGATGTTTACTTGTTGTCCTGGAAACCTTTCGTGTGACGTCACACCCAAAGCTACGGAAGCCTCTAGGGTCCACAATACCTCCGACGCGTTTCGGAATAAGTAGATCCTGTTTGGCTAGTTTTTAAGCGTGTTGGTTCCCATGGAAACAGCTCTTGTTTAGAAGGCAGTGCTGGAGCAATAGAAGACACTATAATGATCGGGGAAGAGGGTCCTGCCATAGTTAAAGGATCTTATTGATTTTCTTTACACAAGTCCGTGAGTATATATTCCTTACATGAGGTCCATAATATTTGGTTTCTAATTGTAACTGACAATCTCTGTTTTCACCTCCATTTGGATTGTTGGTATTTTCCCATATATATTTTAGGGGTCCATTATATAATTACACTACACAAATTATAAGTTACCAGGGAGTGTAGATTATAAAAAAGCGAATAATTCAATTTCATGATTAAGGCCAGTGGGAGCCAGGGTATTTAGATTATATATCCATTCACTCTCCTTACGAGACATCAATTTAATATAGTCGCCTCCTCTAGGATCCTGCCTTACTTGTTCTACACCTCCAAAGTAGGAGCCTTCAAATCTACCTTTATGTTTCTCAATAAAGTGGCGTGACAATAGGTGGCCTACAAACTTTTTATTAATGTTTTTTATATGCTCCCATATTCTGATTTTTAGTACACGTTTTGTCCTCCCTATATAGATCTTCCCGCAGGGACATTTTATATGATAGATGACCCCCTTAGAATGGCATATGAGGTTATTTTTATTTTTATATATATTGTTTCCAGTGATGATTTCCTTAATGCTTTCTTTTTGTCTTGAAGCTAGGCAGGCCTTACATGTTCTACATGGAAAAAATCTGTTTCTATCATCAGACAAATATGGTTTCTTCCTGTTTCCACCATTATTAGTTCTAATGGATGGAGCTATTAAGTTTCCCAGATTTTTTGACTTCCTGAAAATGAATTTTGGTACCATGGGTAGTTTTTCCCCAATAATTTTGTCATGTTTTAAAATATCCCAGTGTTTTTTTATAATTTGTCTGAATTGGAATTATTTTCCATGATACTGGGTTATTATAGGTATATTAAAATCAGGACCATCATTTATTTTGATGTTTTCATTCTTATTAATTTCATCTTCATTATTTTGTATAAGTAATTTTTGCTCTATTTGTAGGACCTTTTTTTATGTAAGTTGTTTGCCTCATATTCATACGTGTACTAAAAATCTGAATATGGGAGCATATAAAAAACATTAATAAAAAGTTTGTAGGCCACCCATTGTCACGCCACTTTTTTGAGAAACATAAAGGTAGATTTGAAGGTGTAGAACAAGTAAGGCAGGATCCTAGAGGAGGCGACTATATTAAATTGATGTCTCGTAAGGAGAGTGAATGGATATATATTCTAAATACCCTGGCTCCCACTGGCCTCAATCATGAAATTTAATTATTTGCTTTTTTATAATCTACACTCCCTGGTAACTTATAATTTGTGTAGTGTAATTATATAATGGACCTCTAAAATATATATGGGAAAATACCAACAATCAAAATGAAGGTGAAAACAGAGATTGTCAGTTACCATTAGCAACCAAATAATATGGACCTCATGTAAGGAATATATACTCACGGACTTGTGTAAAGAAAATCAATAAGATCCATTAACTATGGCAGGACCCTCTTCCCCGATCATTATAGTGTCTTCTATTGCTCCAGCACTGCCTTCTAAACAAGAGCTGTTTCCATGGGAACCAACACGCTTAAAAACTAGCCAAACAGGATCTACATTCATCCTTGAAGAAGGAATACGCTTATTCCGAAACACGTCGGAGGTATTGTGGACCCTAGAGGCTTCCGTAGCTTCAGGTGTGACGTTACACGAAAGGTTTCCAGAACAAGTAAACATCGCACCCCTGTGCGCGCGCGAGCTACCGGCCGAGTTACGCGCGTGCCACGAGGTGAGCAGAAGATAGTACTGGGAGAGACACTAACAGGAGAATCGCAACAGGAGAATCGTAACAAGCGGCGAACGAATCCAGCTATATCAACACACGCGCCTCTGAGTGCGCATACCAGTAAGTGCCTGCTGGCTTTTTCTATACATATACTGTATTTGACTGGATTCACACTTGCTAAAGACCATTGATACATCTAAATATCGGTGATATTGCAATACATGATCTTAGGAGTCAGCATATATATTCAGTCAACACTGGGTATTCAAATATATTTCACATATTGCGGTATCATCCTACTTTAAATAACCTTTTTAACTAGTCAGCGCGGGTTCTATTTTTCTCTTACAGTAGATAAAAGTCCAAAATCAGGGTGACAAATTCCCCTTAACATTACTTTACACTACACATAGGGGGAAACTTATTATTCCTCATATGCCACTTTTCAGGTTTTAAAAAGTCAAAGTTTGAAACTTTTTAAACTCCAGCCTGACAAATAATTGCTGAAAGTGGCATTTGTAAGCTGTCCTCACCACTTTCTAAAACCGTTATCTTCATTTACCCCAGTTTCTGGCATAAATGAAGACAGAAATCTACAGCAGCAACCAAATGATGTAGATTCTATTTAAGTAACTGACAGAGGATGTGCCTAATTTATGACGTATCCTCCAGCAACATAAAGCTACGACCAAACGCCACAGTCGTGATGCAGTTAGGAACCACAGCATCTCATTTTCCAATAGAAGTCAATTGGAAAATAGTTTCTGAGACCTGGCACTTTCAAAATTGTGTTGACCACACCTAATTGACTGTGTATAAAACAAGCCCTGCTGCTGCACCAGCTGACTGCATTAGATATAGAGTTGAGAAACCGCTTGCAGTATTTGCTTTTCATAGGTGTTATTACTTGAAGATAATCAGACAGCTAAAGAACCAGGAAAATTCCAAGTTCAAACAACAGTGGCGGACAAAAAAATCCACCCTAAATGCATGATTATGTATGTGGTAACTGACCTCAAGCGTTTCCTAACCACCATGACCACATCATGACCATGCCGTGTGGTTGTACCTTAGGGGATATTATAGGCCGATGTAAAACATCGGTCTATGATAAATTATCCCCCTAGTTTTTACAATAACGTGTAGTGCAAACCCAACTAAGTTAATTACTAAATAGTTTAAACTCTTCTAAATGGTTGAGTGCCATAAAATTCACCCAGTCCTGTCCAGTTTATTTTTATTTTATTTATTTTTGCTGCAGGATTTGACATTTTCATAATCTGCTTAATTCAAGTTAATGATTACATGTGTTAAAAGCTCAATATTCTGCCTATGGCACCTCTTAACAGATTTAATGTAACATTTTCATTCATTTAATTGTTCTACATTGTTTTGTGGTATGATGTGTTCATATGAAATGGCTTATAGCTTATTATATAACCAGTAGACATCATATTTTTAACTTTATGGATTTATTTATATATATTTTTAACAAATAATACACACAAAACAATCATGTCAAAAATAAAAAATAAAAAGTAGCATTAAAAGCCTATCCACCCTAACCCACATAGTGGGAGAAAGACAGAAAAACAAGAAAAGAAAAACCTTGAAATTAAATTATACAAATAGTCTAGTCCATCACTGAACAGTATTAGGACAAGAGATATTTGTGTTGTTACTATTATTATTCTACTTAGCTTCAAGTTCAAAAGTTTATTTTACTAAATAAACTCTCAAGCACACCACAGTCTCTGTATTGCAGTCTGCAAAGCACAGACAGTTTCCATGTGCAATCTGAATTTTTCTTACTCCAATTACTAGAAATTACTATAATAGTCCGTAATACAGACAAGAAAAGGACATGTTCTATAATTTGCAGAACTGACACATGGATCCGGATAGCACATGGATGACATCCATGTGCTGTTAAATTCTTTTTATTTTTATTTTATTTATAATATAATATTTTATATTTTGTGGACCCATAGAAATTAATAGGTCCTTATGCAAGTCCCAAAAAATACAGATGGGACATGGATACTAAATGCGGTCATTTGTGTTAATTATTTTGTATAACAAGCGAGGGGCCTCTTTTATGAGAGGAGTTGGACTTTAAAAGGTCCAGTATAGGAAAGGAGTCAAGCAAAAAAATGTTATTCTGTAGAGAAAGGTGTGCCATAACCACAAATACCTGATGCATTCTGAGCGGATCCTTTTCCATTCAGAATGCATTAGGGCAAAACTGATCCGTTTTGGACCGCTTGTGAGAGCCCTGAACGGATCTCACATATGGAAAGCCAAAACGCTAGTGTGAAAGTAGCCTTAAAAATATATTCTTAACTTTAGATCAAACTTTGCACGAAAGGATAATTAATGGGATTTACCCAGTATTTACCCACAGATAGCTGACTTGACTCTAACTCTTCTAAATTTAAAAGGCCTTATACTATTTAAAAAATAAAAATGTATCCATAGGAATATAGCTCAGCAATATCCCCCCAAATAACATGCACACATAGACGGTGAGAAATGCTAAAGCTGGATGATAAGAAAGTACAACCTCAGATTAGAAAATAAGAATCCACTTCATACTATTGGGAGCATCAAATCAATCAGAGCAAGTAAATAAATAAAAAAATATTACTATTAGGTTTTCCTATTCATTGGGGTGTTTTGGCAATTAACCCCTTATTGGAACCCTGCAGCGACGCGCCCCACATATATTCTTTCATAGTGTGGGTGATTCCCCCTACCTAGACGGCAGCGCTAGTATCTTTGCTATAACTATTCTTTTTATCTACTGTAATTTACTAGTATTGAGCACGAATATTTGTATTACGAATCGGCACTTTGAGAATTCGAGAATATTTAGAATATAGTGCTATATATTCATAATTACGAATATATATATATATATATTTTTTTTTAATACAGTACACATCAGGTGATCATCCCTCCCTTCTTCTAGCTTGTGGGCCAATGAGAAGGCTTTGTCACAGCTTAGCAACATCCCTAGCAACCAATAGAAAAGTTGCCTACCCCTTCACTATATAAGTTAAAGGGGTTGTCCGAGTTATGAAAAAAAATAATATAGCACTGAAAATCTGATATATAACTGAGCTAAGCAAATTTTATGCAAAAAAAATATATCTATTTCCTCATTTCCCTGGTTCTCTTCTGGGCCTTTGTTTACTGTGTATGTGTAGTACTACAAGTCCCAGCTGTATAATGACACTGCTAAGGGAGTGGATACAAGAGCTGCCCTGAGTGCTGGGAGAATCAACAGCAACTTGCATGTGTAGAACTACAAGTCCCACCTGTATAATGACTCTGCTAATACACACAGGATCTTCCCCCTACCTTCTTGTGCAATGCTCTCTCTAGTCTGTCAGATCCTGTGCCCAAAATTGTCTCCTCACTGCCTGCTGCAGCTAGCCAGTATGTGCAGCTGAAGGGGTTAAATATCTTAGGAGAGAGAGAGCAGACGGCAGTGAAGGGGGCGTGGCCAGCACAGTGACATCTTGTTTACAGGCTTGTAAACGACCTTTATCAGAGCAGGGTGAGAAGCTGACATCACAGGTCATGTGACCTTCAGTGACATCTGAGAAACCAGGCACTGCAGATAAAGTGAGTTAATTGGAAAGCTGTTATATTTGCTTAGTTAGGAACATAGAAAGAACAAAAAAATAACTCGGATAACCCCTTTAAGAGACTTCCCAACAGGCATTTTGTGGAGTTTCATGTGAGAGAGAGGAGCTTGAATACTGTGCTGTGCTTTTTCAAATTACATTCCAAATCGCATATAAATAATCCTGATAGTTAGTGTTAGATAGTAATAGGGAATTGTGTAGCTGAATAGCTGATAGGGTCCAGTGCAGGGTGTAGTGTAGGTTATAGAGATAGATAGCTGAAATATCTAATCCATATAGTTAGTGTTAGATAGTATAGGTTATAGTGTGTGGCAGGAAAATAAATGCGCAATGTGCATGTGAGAGAGATTTCTCTGCTGTCTATACATACATGCTACAGAAATAGTGCTGTGATGTCACAACAATACTAAGTTCAACAATCAGTATTATGTTGTCAGACCTGATTAAAGGTGAAGATGTATGTATTGCGCTAAAATATTTTAATCAATAGTGGCGATTTGCACGATCTCGAATACTTTGAAAAACTCTATCTGCATATAAAGCTATTATTATGACATGCATGGAATTTTAATCTAAAACAGTGCTGTAATGTACAATTACTTACCGTGATCCGGAGTTCTTCCTCACTATCTCAAAAGTTGCTACCAACCATTTCCTTCACTTATGTAGCTAATAGTACGTACGCACGCATGCATAATATCGCAATCGAAAAGAATATCACAAAATCACAAACATTTGGCGAATATTTGCCTAAATATTCGTGATATATCACAAATTTGAATATTTCCCCTACAGCTCATCAGTATAATTTACGTAGTACTGCAGATAAGGAGTCCATATCACTATTTTTATTTTCCTGCTGCTCCCGTTCCCCTGCTGTCAGTACTCAAAACTGCACTGAAATACATTGTCAGGACTGCTGAGCTGTTCTAACATAATGGAGAAGACTCATATGTGCATGCACGGCCGTCCTGACAATTTATTCAACTGCAGTTCTAAGCGCTGACAGCAGGGGAACAGGGGGCAGTAGGAAAATAAAAAAATGTGATCTGGACTCCATATTTGTAGTACTACTTATGTCTTACTGTAGATAACGGTCCAAAATCATGGTAATAGATTGCCTTCATGTTCATATTCATGTGTTACAATCGCCCAGTCAAAGTCAAGACCTAAATCCCATTGAGAATCCATGGCAAGACTTGAAAATTGCTGTTCACAGACACCGTCCATCAAATCTGACTGAGCTTGAGCCACTCTGGAAAGAAGAGTGGGCAAACATTTCAGCCTCTAGATGTGCAATAGTGATGAGCGGCAGGGGTCATATTCGAATTCGGGATATTTCGCGAATATTTTGTAGAATATTCGTCAAATTCGCAATTCGAAAATTCGCAATTTTTTTTTTTACTCAAAAAATCGGGAAGGTAATGATTGTGTAATATGCAAATTTTTGGAATTAAAATTTTCGGATTCTAATTTTTTTATTGCAAATTTTTCAACTTACAACTATTAGACAAAGAAGATTATAGCACTATATTAGCTAAATTGCGCTATATTCGATTTTTTTCGAATATTCTCTATATTGCTATAACTTTGTTTTTTTGAATATTCGTAGAATTCTAAAACAAGAATATTTAGCAATATAGCAAATATTCCAAAAAAAGAATATAGAGCAAAATTCGCAAACACTACTACTTCTAAAGTCAAGTATATTGCAGCCTTCTTATTGGCCCACAAGCTAGAAGCAGTGAGGGATCATGTGTACTGATAAAAAAATAAAAATAAAAAATAAAAAATAAATCGAAAAAATTAATTTGAATATTCGAAATTACGAATATATATAACTATATTCGAAATATTCACAAATTTTCGAAGTACCTATATTCGCAATAAAAATTCAAAATTCGAATATTCGTGATCAACACTAATGTGCAAAGCTGTTAGAGGCATAGCCCACAAGACTGTAATTGCAGAGAAAGATAGTCCTACAAAGTACTGACTCAGGGGCTGAATACTAGAGAAGAGCGAAGTTTTGAAAAAATTGATTTGGCAACTTCGTTGAAATTCAATTTATGACTTAATTTGTCATGAATCTCTATAAATCAGGTATGCCCAGGCCAATCTACCTAAAATACTGCCACAGTCTGTCGGGGTCATCTACGTAGTCTTTGTCGACATCCTCCAGCTCCTCCTGCTCCTCTCCTGTCCCTTGGGCAGATAAACCAACTAGGTGTGTATAAAATTCCTGGGCATTTATGTCTTCCTCCTCATCCTCCTACTCCTTCGCCAGTTCATCCTGCTCAGGCCTCAGGTGATCATGAGATGATAATAATAATAATATTTATATAGCGCCACCATATTCCACAGCGCTTAACAAATTCATAGGGTTCATGTACAAAACAAGAGTAACTGGCTAATATACAACTGAAACACTAGTAGTCAGGGCCCTGCTCGCAAGAGCTTACGATCTATGAGGAATCGGGGTGACACATAAGGTAGTTGATTGTGATAAGTAGAATTCAAGTGATTATTGAACTGAAAGGAGTGGTGCCAGACGATCTGCTTCGGGTTTGGGACTGTTAGAGAATCGATTTCAGGACAGAGGAGTTAGTGGGGTAGAGGTTTAGTCGGGGAAAAGTAATCTTTGCCAGCTGGTCTATAAAAATAGAAAACAACCATGAAGGCAAACACCATATGTAAGAGGGATTTGAAGAACCCACTTTTGCAAATGTAATGACTTTTGTTATATTTGACCTACTCTTGAAATCTGTTACACACAGTGGTACCCAAAGTTATAAAACCATAACTCTGTGAAAAACTAGTAATTGGTTCCAAAGCCTAAAAATGGCATCCCCAAATAAGAAAAAAACATAACTAAATACAAATAAACAAATAACTAATACAGACAAAGCATGCCCTTACACATACATGCCATAGCATGCTGAAGGAAGCATTAAATCATTTTCCATGTTGAGGACAGGAGTATTTTCAGGGGCAGGTATACTACACAGAGTGTATCAGAAAAATATAAAAATTAGGCCCACCTCACCTTGTGTCTAAAAGATTGACTGATCCTGGGATTAAATTTGCACAAGTCCCATATAGTACTGCACTGTACTGTCGAGAGGCACTACTATACTTCTACTCAGTGCATGCACTTCCATAATACATGCGCATACTGACTGGCTGAATCTTCCTCCAATCACATGTGCCTCACGATCGGCAGTGTCTGTGAAATTGTAGATTGAATGCGGTTCCAAGTTACAATTGCCCTGGAATGACATAGATCATTGCATAATGGAAATATTGTAACCTGAGACTATCACATTCTGTTCAACTTAATGATAAACATTTTTTGGGCCAAACTAGCTAAATTTGTTTTTACCATACTATGATAACATTGGTTACATATGGTCGCATATAACTATGTAACTTATATGTAACATATTACTATGTAACTACAGCATTTGGACTCTTTTAAGGTATACAACAATTAGTCTTGTCAGTAGGCTCACATTCGCTGGAATGAAGGATGCAGAAGGAAAGAAAATGTTGCATGTATTAAAGTGTAGGGCTAATATAAAAGTTTGCTAGTGGAGGCATGTACTGTAGGTTGGTCTGTTTGTTTCAGTAAAGGAAGATCTTAAAGGGTTTATCCCATGACTAGTGTAAAAATGAAAATCAGACATCATATAGTACATGACGATCTCTTTTTAACAAACCTAGAACCAGCCCTGTACCTCTAATCGATTCAAGAGATTCATTACTTCTCCCAAAAATTTTCTGCTGTAGCTCAGGGGGCGTGTCCATGCTCTCCCTATCACAGCTCAGGAGTCAGTTAGAAACATAGAAAAATAGAATGTGTCGGCAGATAACCATTTGGCCCATCTAGTCTGCCCAATATACTGAGTACTATAAATAGCCCCTGGCCCTATCTTATATGAAGGATGGCCTTATGCCTATCCCATGTAGCAGTGAGTCGACCAGCACATGCCGAGATGCACGCCGCGCGGGATAGGACCGATTCCACGTGTAGCTAAATGGAAAATCCCAGCAGACGTGGCTTGATCTTCAAAAAATGTTATTGTCATAAATCAATATGTCCCATCATCTAGGACGCATTTCGGCAACTGCCTTTTTCAACAAAACTTGTTGAAAAAGGCAGTTGCCGAAACGCGTCCTAGATGATGGGACATATTGATTTATGACAATAAAATTTTTTGAAGATCAAGCCACGTCTGCTGGGATTTTCCATTTAGTTATGCCTATCCCATGCATGCTTAAACTCCTTCACTGTATTTGCAGCTACCACTTCTGCAAGAAGGCTATTCCATACATCCACTACTCTCTCAGTAAAGTAATACTTTCTGATATTACTTTTAAACCTTTGGCCCTCTAATTTCAAACTATGTCCTCTTGTAGCAGTTTTTCTTCTTTTAAATATTCTCTCCTCTTTTACCTTGTTGATTCCCTTTATGTATTTAAAAGTTTCTATCTTATCCCCTCTGTCTCGTCTTTCTTCCAAGCTATACATGTTAAGGTCCTTTAATCTTTCCTGGTAAGTTTTATCCTGCAATCCATGTACTAGTTTAGTAGCTCTTCTCTGAACTCTCTCCAAAGTATCAATATCTTTGTGGAGATATGGTCTCCAGTACTGCGCACAATACTCCAAATGAGGTCTCACTAGTGCTCTGTATAGCGGCATTAGCACCTCCCTCTTTCTACTGGTAATGCCTCTCCCTATACACCCAAGCATTTTGCTAGCATTTCCTGCTGCTCTATGACATTGTCTGCCTACCTTTAAGTCTTCTGAATTATTGACCCCTAAATCTCTTTCCTCAGATACTGAGGTTAGGACTGTATCACTGATTTTATATTCTGCTCTTGGGTTTTTACGCCCCAGGTGCATTATCTTGCACTTATCAACATTAAATTGTAGTTGCTAGATTTTTGACCATTCCTCTAGTTTTCCTAAATCCTTTTCCATTTGGTGTATCCCTCCAGGAACATCAACCCTGTTACAAATCTTTGTGTCACCAGCAAAAAGACACACCTTACCATCGAGGCCTTCTGCAATTTCGCTGATAAAGATATTAAACAATATGGGTCCCAGAACAGATCCCTGAGGTACTCCACTGGTAACAAGACCATGGTCTGAATATACTCCATTGACTACAACCTTCTGTTGTCTGTCCCTCAGCCACTGCCTAATCCATTCAACAATATGGGAGTCAAAGCCCAAAGACTGCAATTTATTGATAAGCCTTCTATGTGGGACAGTATCAAGAGCCTTACTAAAGTCTAGATAAGCGATGTCTACTGCACCTCCGCCATCTATTATTTTAGTCACCCAATCAAAAAAATCAATAAGATTAGTTTGACATGATCTCCCTGATGTAAACCCATGCTGTTTTTCATCTTTCAATCCATGGGATTTTAGATGTTCCACAATCCTCTCCTTAAGTATGGTTCCCATTAATTTCCCCACTATTGATGTCAGGCTTACTGGCCTATAGTTGCCAGATTCCTCCCTACTACCTTTCTTGTGAATGGGCGCAACATTTGCTAATTTACAATCTTCTGGGACGACTCCTGTTGCCAGTGATTGGTTAAATAAATCTGTTAATGGTTTTGCTAGTTCACCGCTAAGCTTTTTTAATAGCTTCAGGTGTATCCCATCAGGCCCCTGTGACTTATTTGCATTAATTTTAGACAGATGAAGGAAGAAACTGAGCATGTGCGGCCTTCTCAATGAGCAGGACAAAGAAATTTAAAAAACAGCAGGTGGCGCTATACAGATATATTTTATTGAATAACTCAGTGGCTATGCTAAATTTTTAATTACTTGCAATTTCAAAACAATTCAGATTCAGGTGCTGGTTTGAAAATTTTGAATATTTTTCATGGGACAACCCCTTTTATTCTGCAGAACATGATGACATTCCTGTGCTAGACTAAGCTCCCCACTTTATAGTAAAGCCGTTTCATGTTACAAAACCATCTTACAATATATATAGATATTGTGGGGATTCGCTCTAGTAGGCAGGGTAAGCGGACGCAGTACAGAGGCAAAAAACAAAGTTGTAAAGCAAAGTTCAGTGTTTTATTCACACATAAGGAAAAACAAGCCAAAAGAAACGGTGTTCAGTTTTGGTGCCTGTTCACACCACACAAAGTCCACAGTGCAAAAAAAACTTCACCTGGTCAGCAGTTTTCCACCCGCAGTCCACAACAGGCTTTAGAGACCTGTTTCCCCAGCATGCGGCTCTCAAGACACAGACTCCACAGCTTCTCTGTCATGGAGGATAATCCACCCCAGCTGAACGTTCTGGCTGGGTTTTTATATCCCAGCCAAAACCCGGCCTGGAACCGTGGGGAACAGCCACCCACCCTGCTCTTTGGCTGCTCCCAATAAGAATAGGCCCGAATTGGCTTTACAGCCATACTAATTGCTGAAGTGTCAGACTGCAACCGCAACTAACACTTCAGGGAAAAACCCGGTTCTTACCTCACCAAGGCCAGAAACCTTTGTGACACGTATCTTCCGTCAAGGACGGCCCCTTGTTCCTTCTTACAATATTTCGAAACAAACTGTATATTTTAGAGAATACAATACATCATGAAAACATTTCCTGTATCTATTCAGAAGGGGATTAGAAAGGCTAAATGTATATGCCGTGATATATTTACACTGACTTGCTTCAGTGTACGGTTTTACCAGTGAAGAGTTATGTTTATAAGTCTGTGGGGATTTAAATTTTTAAAGATACATTAAAGGTGTATTCCCATCTGAGATATTTATATCATATCTTAACCCACTTTCTTCAAACTGCTGCACTACTTACAAGTTCATCCCATTCTTCTAATATCAATGGAAGGCAAACACAAAGCAGTTGTCCTTATTTATTTTTTTTACTCAATAAATGGTAATCTCAAAAAGTGGGTACAAATGTCTTGTCCAAATATGTTCTAACAGTACAGTTTCAGCAGTTTACATCTTCTAATACTCAAAGACAAGTCTGTGTTTTGTGGGGCATGTCTTTTCCCCTGTGGTATTATTATTTTACAAGGACAGAATTTGTTGTCCAACTACTAAAAATAACTATCCCTGATTTCTCTAATCTTTGTAAAATTTATTATCCTACTCCTTTTACACAGAATGTAGAAACATATTAACTTAGGGATTAATATGTATTTTCCATCAATGTTGATTCTAAACATCATTATGGAACATCATTAATAGAGATGAGCAAAGTTTTGAAATTTTTGATTCAGCAACTTCTCCAAAGTTAGCCAAGCAATTTAATTAGTTCCTAATTAATTTGTCACTAATCGCTATAAATCAGGTATAACCAGGCCATTTAGCCTTAGGATATTACCAGACAGAGCAGCCATGCTACAGGTTGTGGCAAAGAATTGTGCAACCATTTAGCCCGCAGCTGCCTTTCACTGTATAGTCTTTCTTTATTGTTAATGGCCGTGCAACACCTTTAAACAGGGGCTATTGCTGGTATGGGGTTTGGCTGGTTAGGTGGAGGACAATATGCATATTATTGTTGTTCTTGCCTGCAATCTCCTGCAGGTTATTTAACAGAAAACACTAAATATTAAACAGTTCTGGCACACCCACTTCTCCAACCCTAGCGCTCTCCTGCCCTCCCAGGTGGGAGCCCTTCTTCTGCCATCTGGTTTTCCTTCTTTTCCACATCATCTAATACCGATTAGAATATGTCATCAGGAACATCAAGCTCCTCTTCTAATCTTGCTGACTTTTCTAGGACATGGAGACTTTGAAGGATGATTTGGAAGAAGTAAAGCCAGCAAAAGATGAGAATGGTCATCATTAAGCTCTGACTCCTCTAAGGGGTGCAGACTGGATGGTATTGGCTGGCACGCTGGCACCGGAATAATAAAGGCTTCCATCTTATTGGTATTGAATTATATCTTAATTTACGGCTGATGTAGGAATAAGTAAATGTAGGAATATATAAAACTGATGCAGCATAAGTCTCCCTGCACTCTCCCTCTCTAATATTCTTCTAGTAATCATTTTCAGCAACACTGTCTCTAGAGCATGAGCATTTTCCACATCTCTCCCTATGCTTAACTCACAGGACATTATGGAGACTGCATAGGATGAGGGATTTGTAGGGCTTTGACATAATAGGGGATGGCTATCTGCAGATTGGCTGGCTGCATGGCATTATGGCTGATCTTGCGCTCCTCGACTTCTTATTTTCATTTTGTAACATGTGCAGCCGGCATTTTAGGAAAAACTGTTTTGTTACCATGAAGTCCATGGAAATTCAGATTAGTTGCGAATTGACATTTTCCTAAACTTCGGACCAAATTCTGCTTCAAATGCTTCGCTTCACTCAACACTAAGTAATTATGAGAAAAAGTGACTGTATATTTCCTTCACCATATCACAGTCAGAAATAATTATCTTAGACTTGTTTGCATAGATACGTCAACACAAAAACCGCCTCAGCAGCATATAGAAACAAAAAGAAGTATAAATCTGAAAAATCCAGAACACCTTCCCATAAATCTAAAATATACCTTTTAATGATCTCTTAAAACATAAGCTCAGATCAAGCTCAGACCCCATGGATCAAGACAATATGTATACAAAATGGAATACTTATTAACTCAGATCAACATATAGTTTTTAAAATTGTCGTAAAATTGTCATTTCTATGTAACTTTGTTTGTCCTCTAGTGGGATACTTATATGTACTCAGCAATATT
The DNA here is from genome assembly GCF_905171765.1 of Bufo bufo. NCBI lineage: Eukaryota > Metazoa > Chordata > Amphibia > Anura > Bufonidae > Bufo > Bufo bufo. Next base: position 453,305,357 of record NC_053391.1, read on the forward strand.
TACTCATTTATATTTCCCTTTCCTGAATAAGGTAGGGTTTTATAGGGGCACTTAGACAAGGTACGAGGACAGGGAACCCCTACCATTAATGGGTGTCCCTGGGTTGAGGTCTAGGAAGGGACGCATAGAGAGAAATAGGTTTTTATCGTTTATCCCCATGTTGCGTTGCCCTGGAATTTCTACCAGTGATATCATCATCACGTCCTTCCTCAGCACGTACCTCTCATATGAGTCCCCTGCAATCTTCAAATAAGTGATATCGGGCTATTTCAACAAACCGTGAGTAACCCTGGAAGATTTTTAAAAATATATGTTGATCTGAGTTAATAAGTATTTCATTTTGTATACATGTTGTCTTGATCTATGGGGCCTGAGCTTATGTTTTAAGAGATCATTAAAAGGTATATTTTAGATTTATGGGAAGGTGTTCTGGATTTTTCTTGTTTGCATAGATAGTAAGTTTATTATATATAGAATATTTCTTTTCCAGTTGGGATTGCATTACATTTTATTTTAAAATTTATATAAATATAAGCTTCTATGTGCATCTATGCTTATATTTCAGGGTCATGCTGTGACCATTTTTTTTTTTGCTAATTTTTCCTGAATAGCGATAAATATCTGTTTGTGCCACACTTTCTCATTTTGTAAGAGTTATCGTAGTCATTTTTTTTTTGGTTGGAATATAATCCGCTTTTACAAAGGGCATATAGTAAAGCGATACATGACAGTATAATCAAGATTAGCGTTTTCCAATCTAGTCCTCAAGGGACAACAGGTCTTTTCCTGAGAGTTTTGTTAGCATAAGGCCTCTTTCACACGAGCGTGTCCGGATAAGGTCCGGATGCGTTGCGGCAAACCCGCACTAGTAGGTACCCAATTGCAGTCAGTTTTGACTGCGATTGCGTTCCGTTGTTCAGTTTTTATTGCGCGGGTGCAATGTGTTTTGCATGCGCGTGAAAAAAAACTGAATGTGGAACCCAGACCCGAACTTCTTCACAGAAGTTCAGGTTTGGGTTTAAGGTTGTGTAGATTGTATTATTTCCCCTAATAACATGGTTATAAGGGAAAATTATAGGATTCTAAATACAGAATGCATAGTACAGTAGGGCTGGAGGGTTAAAAAAAAATTAAAATAATTTAACTCCCCTTATTCCACTTGTTCGCGCAGCTGGCATCTCTTCTGTCTTCTTCTTTGAGGAATAGGACCTTTGATGACGTCACTGCGCTCATCAGATGGTCCATCACATGATCTTTTACCATGGTGATGGATCATGTGACGGACCATGTGATGAGCGTCATCAAAGGTCCTATTCCTCAAAGAAGAAGACAGAAGAGATGCCGGCTGCGCGAAGAAGTGGATTAAGGTGAGTCAAATTTTATTTTTATTTTTTTTAACCCCTCCAGCCCTATTGTACTATGCATTCTGTATTCAGAATGCTATTATTTTCCCTTATAACCATGTTATAAGGGAAAATAATAAAGATCGGGTCCCCATCCCGATCGTCTCCTAGCAACCGTGCGTGAAAATCGCACCGCATCCGCACTTGCTTGCGGATGCTTGCGATTTTCACGCAGCCCCATTCACTTCTATGTGAAAAACGCACAATATAGAACATGCTGCGATTTTCACGTAACGCAAAAGTATCCGGACCCATTCATTTCTATGGGGCTGTGCACATAAGCAGTGATTTTCACGCATCACTTGTGCGTTGCGTGAAAATCGCAGCATGCTCTATATTGTGCGTTTTTCACGCAAAGCAGGCCCCATAGAAATGAATGGGGCTGCGTGAAAATTGCAAGCATCCTCAAGCAAGTGTGGATGCGGTGCGATTTTCACACACGGTTGCTAAGATGACAGTCTGTTCACTGTATTTTTTTCACTTATAACATGGTTATAAGGGAAAATAATAGCATTCTTTAATACAGAATGCTTAGTAGAAGGTCAATTGAGGTTAAAAAATTAAAAATAATGAACTCACCTCCTCCTCTAGATCGCGTAGCAGCCGGTCTCTTCTTACTTCTTTAATCATGAGCTGCCGGCTAAAGGACCTGTGGTGACGTCACATCACATGGTCCAATCACATGGTCCATCACCGTGGTGATGGACCATGTGATTGGACCATGTGATGAGCTCAGTGACATCACCACAGGTCCTTTGACAGGTCCTGAAGAAAGAACAGGAGACCGGCAGCTACGTGATCAATTGGAGGAGGTGAGTTAATAAATAAATAAAAATATTAACCCTCAATTGAACTTGTACTATGCATTCCTATTAAAGAATGCTATTATTTTCCCTTATAACCATGTTATAAGGGAAAATAATTACATCTACACAACATCGAACCCAAACCTGAACTTCAGTGAAGAAGTTCGGGTCTGGGTACCACATTTATCACGCTACCAAGCTACCTCTTTGTTCCCATTGTCTACAGATAATAATTTATGTAGTGCTATCACCTGAAGGATACAGGAAATTTCATTAATATGAGTGCTTGTAATTAATACATTTTTGTTGTCTGCATTTTACAGTTTTCTAAGTGAATATCAATCATTGTAAAGGTTGCATTAGGCTTGTCTGTCACCTGGCTATTAAAATAGCTATAATATATTACTTTGATTGAATTCTGTTCTAAAGGTTGCCATTTTTAATGGCTAGTATTTAGATAATATTGGCATGCAAGAAGAATGTGATAAAATACATACATCAGTATCCATGGGGCATAATCTAGTATCTCCTGCATGAATTCCAAGGTTTAAGGCATGATTGCACTGGGCAATTGCTCTTATGAGTTGTTCACTACTTAACAATTGTAATGATAATGTCCTATTGTAAACACAGAACTATCATCTATAGTTGCTCTTCATAGATTGACACATATACATTTGCACAGTAATCTGTGGGATCCGTGCACATAGCTGCTATTTACCTTTACAACACATATGTAGCTGTGACTGACAGCCGGCAGTTCGGCTGGCTTTGCCGAACTCTCGTGCATAAGCACTGTCAGTCACAGCGAAGGGGCAGCGGAGGGGGCGTGGTTATCTTGACTTGAAACATGGAGGCCGCTGCACCCTTGACTTCAAGCATGACTAGAAAAGCGCACCGGCAGGGGATAAAAGAACGTTTTCTGAGCTTTAGCCGCATCAGCCTTCAGGAAGAAAATTATCGTTGGAAACATGCTGCTGGCTACTGTCAGGTACTGCTGGTGGCTTGGGATGGTTTTTGGGAGGTGACAGGTTCCCTTTAAATATAGTACTGGTCAAATACTCTTTAGTAGGTTCTCTATTTAAGACCACTGTATGTATACAAGAGGTTATTCATTTAACACCAAAATGCTTTTTTATGAGCTCTAACATTTGGAAATCTTTAGTGGAGCAAATAGCTCTATGGAGGCTATAGAGCTGCTAGGTAGAGATGAGCAAATTTCCTAAAATTTGCTTCAGTTCCACCCCTAGCATTTCGACCATTAGATTAAATTTCGTCCAAACAAATTAATTCTAGAGATGAGACAATTATTTTTTTCTGATTTGGTGAATTGTTCAAAATAAATTAGATTTGAATCAGTTCTACCCCTAAATCAAATATGCACTAAATGCCCTGAAAATTAGTGTAACACTCAAAAGATAAAGATGAAAGCTGAGTGTCTAATAGCAGGACCCCAGTTCTTTTGAGTAACTTTATATTTTTGAGTAACTACCCTAACAGAGCAAATTAAAATTGCTTGGCTGCCTGAGAGGCCATGGTTGGGGTATTATTTCTCTTTCTGGAGAGAACTGAGAACACATTAGGAGTAAGCCAGTCAACACTCCTCTGCGTTTCTGCAAAAAATATATGAACATTAGCAACGCTTAGATAATTTCAAAGCTAACTTGAATATCTATTCCAGAAACCCAGAGGAACATTGACTAGTCTACAATACTGTCTGCACACATACTATACTTAGTGATGTAACAATGGCTTAGCACGCCATCATGACAGTGTAACTTGATGCCTACTTTAAGCAATAGAAGTTTTGTACATACTTAACCCCTTCCTGACCCATGACATACTACTACGTCATGTAAATCACTGTGTTCCCGCAATTTGACGTAATAGTACGTCATGGTAATCACGCGGGCACCGGAGCAGTGCGCGCATGATCACTGCAGGGGCCCGGCAGTCCCTGGTAGCCGGGCCCCTGCTGTATCCGCCTGCATCGCTGTAAAAGATGATGCCGGCGGATTAACCTCTTCTACGCCGAGGTCCACGCTGACCGCGACATAGAAGGGGTTTGTGTCGGGTAAGTGAGCGCATCGACTCCCCGCGTTGCTGTGGCGGGGACTCGATGTGTCATAAGGCAGCCCGTAATAACCGGCTCTATAAATATATCACATGATCCACCCTGTCTGATAAACAACATAAAAAATAAAAATGTCGTAACAAAAAAGCCATTTTTGTCACCTTACATCACAAAAAGTGCAACACCAAGCGGTCAAAAAGGCATATGTCCCACAAATTGGTATCAATAAAACCGTCACCTCATCCAGCAAAAAATGAGCCCCTACCTAAGGTAATCGCCCAAAAAAAAAATATATATATAGCTCTCAGAAGATGAAGACACTAAAACATATTTTTTTAGTTTCAAAACTGCTATTATTGTGCTAAAGTGAAATAAAAAAAAAAAAGCATATATATTAGGTATCGCCACATCCGTAACAACCAGCTCTATAAAAATATCACATGAGCTAACCCCTAAGGTGAACACCGTAAAAAAATAAAAATAAAAACTGTGTAAAAAAGCAATTTTTGTCACCTTACATCACAAAAATTGCAACATCAAGCGATCAAAATGGCATATACCCCCAAAAAAGTACCAATTTAAACCGTCACCTCATCCCACAAAAAATTAGTTCTTACCTAAGACAATTGGTCAAAAAATAAAAAAGCTATGACCATGGATACACTAAAATATCATTATTTTGGTTTAAAAAATGCTATTATTGTGTAAAACTTAAATAAATAAGAAAAAGTAGACATATTAGGTATTTCCACATCCATAACAATCTGCTATATAAAAAAGTCACATGACCTAATCCCTCAGGCAAACACTGCAAAAATAAATAAATAAAAACTGCGCCCAAAACAACCAATTTTTTGGTCACCTTGTCCCATAAAGTGTAAAAATGAATGACCAAAAAATCATATGTACCCAAAAATGGTACCAATAAAAACGTTTACTATTCCTGCAAAAACAAGCCCCTGCACAAGACAATCGGCAGAAAAATAAAACGTAATATAGAGCAATTAAAAATCATATGTACCCCAAAATAGTACCAATAAAACTGGCACCTTATCCCGCAGTTTCTAAAATGTGGTCACTTTTTAAAATTTCTACTGTGGGGGTGCATCACGGGGGCTTCAAATGGGATATGGCATCTAAAAACCAGTTCACCTAAATCTGCCTCCCAAAAACCATATGGCGTTCCTTTCCTACTGTGCCCTGCCGTGTGGCCATACAGCAGTTTACGATCACATGTGGGGTGTTTCTGTAAACCACAGAATCAGGGAAATAAATATTGATTTTTATTTGGCTGTTAACCCTTGCTTTGCTTCTGGAAAAAATGGATTAAAATGTAAAATCTGCCAAAAAAGTGAAATTTTGAAATTTCATCTCCATTTTCCATCCATCCATTCCAACTCTTGTAGAACACCTAAAGGGTTAACAAAGTTTGTAAAATCTGTTTTGTATACCTTGAGGGGTGTAGTTTCTAAAATGGGGTCATTTTTGGGCGGTTCTATTATGTAAGCACGTAAGCCTCACAAAGTGACTTCAGACCTGAACTGGTCCTTAAAAAGTGGGTTTTGGAAATTTTCCAAAATTTTTTTAGATTTGCTTCCAAACTTCTAAGCCTTCTAATATCCCCAAAAAATAAAATTTCATTTTTAAAATGATCCAAACATGAAGTAGACATATGGGAAATGTAAAGTAATAACTATTATATGAGGTATCACTATATATTATAAAAGTAGAGAGATTGAAATTTGAAAATTTGGCAATTTTTCTAAATTTTTGGCAAATTTTGGATTTTTTCACAAATGAAAGTGAAATATATTGACTCAAATTTATGACTATCATGAAGTACAATGTGTCACAAGAAAACAATCTCGGAATGGCTTGGATAAGTAAAAGTGTTCCAAAGCTATTACCACAAAAAGTGACACATTGAAAACAGGCCCAGGGTTAAAGGGGTTAAAGTAAGCCACCGCGATAAGCTAGTGTGAAAACACCGCATCCTGACACCGTAAGGAAAAAATTGAGCAGTTGATAACATACCAGGTATGACTTCAAGGCCTCATGCACACGACCGTTGTGTGCATCCGTGGCCGTTGTGCTGTTTTCCATTTTTTTTCGCGGACCCATTGACTTTCAATGGGTCCGTTGAAAAATCAGAAAATGCACCGTTTTGCAGCGACATCCGTGATCCGTGTTTCCTGTCCGTCAAAAAAATAGGACCTGTCCTATTTTTTTGACGGACAACAGTTCACGGACCCATTCAAGTCAATGGGTCCGTGAAAAAACACGGATGCACACAAGAATGGCATCCGCGTCCGTGGTCCGTGGCCGTAGGCTACTTTCACACAGACGGATCCGCAGATGAAACTCAGATCCGACAGTATATTCTAACACAGAGGCGTTCCCATAGTGATGGGGACGCTTCTAGTTAGAATATACTTTGAACTGTGTACATGACTGCCCCCTGCTACCTGGCAGCACCTGATCTCTTACAGGGGGCTGTGATCCGCTTCATATAAGATAGGGCCAGGGGCTATCCATAGTATTTAGTATATTGGGCAGACTGGATGGGCCAAATGGTTCTTATCTGCCGACACATTCTATGTTTCTATGTTTCTATATATATTGCTCACGAAGCCAAAGTAGCATATTAGTCTCTCTCCAAAATTATTATTATTACTGTTTTTATTATTTTTGGCGAGTAGTAACAGGTTTGGTGTTATTTTAACAAAAAAATTAATCAGCCTGGAAAAGGGGGAGGTTTGGGGTTTAGAAAAAGACATAAAAAATGTACCAATTTTTGTGAGCAGTTTCAGCTTTGTTATACTGTGCAGGGTAGGATTCTCAGCAGTAGCAGCAGTACAGAACATAATGGACAAGGCAGGAGATGCGCCACTGTATAGAAATAATAGTAGAATCAGCACAGTAATGGGACATGAGGGACAAAGCAGGAGATATGTGTCTATGTAGCGGTACTAGTAGCAGCAGAACAGTATGGAACATGATGGATAAAGAAAGATATGTGCAATTTTATAGATGCAGTAGTGGCAGTGGCAGTACAGTATGGAACATGATGGAAAAGAGATGTGCAGCTATGTAGTGCTAGTGGCAGCATATTGTTGTTTCCTGCCCACACATTCTATAGATGATTGATGATGGAGTGGAGTACTCGGATCAGGAGAAGCAGCAGCTGATTATGTTGATGATGACATCTACGACAATGTACTATTTGTGGATGTCGTCTGGCTCCTAGAATGATGGAAAGAGAATGATCTTGCTCTCATTACTGGCCAGTTCAACTTTACCACATGGGCATGTGATATCACTTCATGTGCTGAACCAGTTCCTACATTTGTGCCTAATCAGCCATGTCATATTCTTTGCCCGAGGATCCGGTATTTACACAGCAGCATGACCTACCACTTTTCTTAGATAACGTCATGAGCTCTTTACCCCGTTCCTCATTATTACAAACTCAATATTTGCCCCAAATGCCACTACCACTATGGCTACCAGTGTCCCTGCTACCATCAGGAAGTGGAGATGAGCTACTCACATTGGATATGACAGAAATTCTCTTATTTCTATTGAATTAAAATCACTCACCCCCTGCCATTGCTGGCTTTGAACTCAAAGTGGCGGATTGAGGTCCTGCAGGATAACAAAAAATGAGCTCATAAGCAATTTTTGACTCCTCTCCTTCAGTAAGACATGGTTGAGCCAGGAAAGTCCAGTCTATGCTATCCAGCTTGCTGAGTTTTTCATAATCTATCGCATGGACAGAACAATGTAGTTGGGGAAGTCTGGAGGAGGATGGGTGCGTCTAATTTTCCTGGTCACTTAATTTGGAACTGTTAATGATCAAATATCACCCTTTTTACCTTCTGTGGGAATTCACTTCTGTTATAGTCAGTGCTGTCTGCATCCCACCACAGGCTAACACAAAGGCAAGTTACATGAGGCTCTCTCTCAACATCAGAGACAACATTGTGATGCTGTGCAATTGATTTTAACAGTAGCAATCTGAAATGTGTAATGCCAAATCTGTACCAGCACATAACATGTCCTACCAGAGGTGTCACCCCACTTATAGACGGGTGCAAAGCACAGCTTCACCCACCACTTGACAAATCCAGACAAGCTGCTATTTTTCTTATGCCATAATATAAACCGAAATACACAGAGCTCCGATGCAGAGCTTACATTGGACAGATAAATCAGAGGCTGCCCTGCAAGATACTCTGGATAATGCTGATTGGGATATGTTTAGACAGAGTTCTCATTTTCTAAGCATTTAACCACACGTTATACCATGCATTGTGTTGTGAGTGACAAATAAAATTGAAACTTGAACTTGAAACCTTGTGGAACTACTACGACCACAAACACACCTATAGTATGCATTTCAGTTTTATCCTCCATCCCAACCTCATTTTCCTTCTGATTGTAGTCCAAGTGCTAATGGTTCTCATGGTTATCAACAGAAATACTATTTGATTCTCTTCCTTAGCACCTATGGTGTTGTCACTAAGGAATAATTAAACCCCATTAGGAGGAGTCAGTGAACACAGAGATGACAAATTATAAATGGTTCTATCAAGCCTCAAAATAATAGTAAATGAGGAGGAGCAGGAAGAATGCCCTGACAACTGGTTTAAAGGCAGTCCATAATATTACCGGCTTCTTCCGCAAAAATAATAAGTTGACTGCTGTAGGCAAAAAACAACAGTGGCCTGCAAATACTGGCCAGACAGTTGGTTTCCGCACTGCTGCTATTGCTGCTGCTGCTACTTGTACGGCAGCCATCCACATTCTCTTTGGCAGATGATGTGGCATAGTTGTTTACTCTTACGTTACCCTGTCTTTTTACTAAGAATTTTATTTTCAAGCCTGTGACTTTTCCCCGCTCACGCCAGGTCTACAAAAGGAGATGTGGTGTGGGCGGGGAAAGGGGCAGGTCTGCAGGCCCGTCTCATTTACTATTTTCTATGCCTGTTTTAGGTGTAGAAAATGGTCTAAATCTATGCCAGCAAGGTAGCTGGTGTACATTTAGACAGGTGGTGGATACATCTAAGTGATGTAGAGGCCAGAGCCTCTATATAACTTAGGTGCAGCCACTGACAGCACAAAGGTGTATGACCCATAATGTCTTAACTGTTAAACTATTGTCCGGTGTTGTAATTTTTGGAGCTTTTTGTTTAAACATGGCAATTGGACAGTGTCCAGTACTCTATAGCTGTGACACATAACAATTAGGGATGAGCAAATCGACTTTGGATGAAACATCCGAAGTCGATTTGCATAAAACTTTGTTAGCAAGTGCTCTTTACAGTATTAGAATGTATTGGCTCCAATGAGCCAAAGTTATTACTTTGCGAAGTGTTGAGAGACTTTGGGTAATAACTTTGGGTAAAATTAATTTCTACTGTTAAAAACCTTTTACCGAACTCGGTTTTGGTTCTAAGTGGTACCATGGAACCGAACCCGAGTTCGGTAAAAGGTTTTTAAGAAATTAATTTTTGAAGTTATTACTAGAGATGAGCGAACTTCATGTTATTCATTCATGCTTTGTTTGGTGACAAAAGCAGAATTGCATTATGGATTCCGTTACCACGGACCATATAATGCAATTCTATGACGGAATGCATAACAGAATGCCTTTAGAGGCATTCCATTATTATAGAAGTCTACGGCCTGCATAACGGATCCATCCTCTTTCCGTTATGCAGGATAGGACTCCCCTGCATAATGGAAACCGGACGGATCAGTTTTGCAGCCCATAGACTTCTATTATGACAGAATGGTTGGTCCGTGGCAATGAAATCCATAACGCAATTCTGCTTTTACCACCAAATGAAGCTTGAACGAATTTCAAAATATGAAATTCGCTCATCTCTAGTTATTACTCGAAGTATAGCTAGACTTTGCAAGTAATAACTTTAGCTCATCGGAGCAATACATTCTAACTTTGTAGAAGTTGATTTGCTGGAATTCCATTCTTTAAACATGGTGCTCTTTTAGAAGCTGGACAGATTCTGTAGCTGCTGTTTTACACAGCAGGCACCTGGAGGCAATGGGCAATGTCTGAGATCAGTGATAATGCTAATCATTGACATTTAACTCTCAGATGCCATGATTGATTGTGACCAAAGCATTTGCAAAAATGATCCCTTACATAGCTCTGTAAATATAAACTTAAGAACGTTATGGGAGTCAGAATACAATGATCCAAAAAAAATTAAACGTAAGTATGAAAAACTAAATAAATGTCCTACAGCTATAATCATACTGACCAAGTAATTTTTACCTCAGGTGACTTTTCCACATCAGAAACACCATAACAAGAAAACCAATAAACCTATGGCGCAATAAAAAAAATTTCAAATCACCCAATTTGAATTTTTTTTCCAGCTTTTCACTAAATCGAATACAATACAATATTGCACCATTGGAAAGTAAACCTTGTCCTCCATATGGGTATGTGAACAGGAAGAAAAAAAATTTGGACTCCTGGGAAGGCAGGGAGTAAAAAATTCTGCATGACAAAGATGTTAACATTTTTTTCTAAATGGTTACTTGGATAGGATCATTACACTATAACTGTGAATTCAGAACAATATGTCAGACACACTATCCTGTGATTAACTGGCCTTCTTAGTTTTTTTTTTAGAAAAAGGTCAACTGAACAGAGTCCACTACAATATAAGTTTGCACAATATGATACACCAATAAGTCAGTTGTCCTAATATGTGGTCAATGAAGATTGGGCTGGTTCATATTTATAATAATTGAGGATTATAGGGGTCATTTATGAAAAAATATACACCACTTTTTGGCATATTTAAGGCACAGATTTTGTCACATAGGGGTTTTGTGGCAAAATCTGTGGCTTTTTCCCTGTGTACACTACTTATGCCTCTTTTCTTGAGTGCCGAGAAAAGGAGGCATGGTATGTGCGGGGAAGAGGGCGGGCCGCAAGTCTGTCGCATTTATCATTTTCTATGTCTGTTTTTGCCATAGAAAATGACAAATCCAGGGCAGCAAGGGAGCAGGCGTAGATTTAATCTTGTTGAATTGTCGCCAGACCATGCGCCTAAGTTATATAGAGGCGGATACCTCTAAATAACTTAGGCGCATCAAGCTGCAGCTGACAGGGACTAAGACCGGGGTCTAAATAATCCATCTTAGTAAATGTCCCCCTATATATTTAAATTTTGCCCAGTGGACACTAGCACAAGCAGTTTAAAATGGCTGCCACTGCCAGACTCCTTAAGTCAACCTGAATAGGTGTCATAATATGACATACTGACCCCTGTTTCTAAAAGCTTTCTGTAAATTAAGTTTAAATCTTATTAGCTATTATCTTCTCCTCACTGTGAACCTCTCTGACACTAAACTAGCATTTTTTTTCCTATAATGTATAAGCCCAAAAATATATGCAGATCCTGTCTAGAATATTATATAGTGCCTAAGACACATCCACTGACATCTCAGCTTTAGTCCTTCATAACTGGCTGATGCTGACTGTATGGCATTATTGGCAAGCCTGACAGGATGGATTCATGTGATTGCCCTTCTTCATCTTCATTCCAATTTGAGCAATTCATGCAGGACGAATTCCCAAAACTTTGGATTTGATTAGTGTAGAAATAATTTGCTCATGTTTACTGCCAGTTAATTTTTACATTATTGGCAGCAGAGATAAGAAAATGGTAAATGCATGGCTTTCCAGTTAAATACAGTAGTTTGGGCAGTAGAACTGCTTTAAGGGGATTTTGTATAGTTCATCTTCAGCATTGTGTACCAAGAGAATGAATACTATTTCAAGAAACATCTATTCAATGTGTTTTATTGACTTCTTGACAGATCCTCAGAGAAGCACTTTTGTACAGAGGAAATATCTGTACAAATAAAGGGAAAAAATAAAAATAGAAGAATTATTTCTATGATGTGTCCTAATACTGTTCTTTTGAAAGTTACAGCAAGTGGAGTAGCAGAAAAAATACTACTAGCTTCATATCTGTTTAACAAAGTCATATTTTTCGTTAGGTTATACAGTATGTATCAATAGAGGTGTTTCTGTGAAATTTGTTTTACTAAGAAGACTAGAATAATAGATCCTGTCTACTAGATATTATTGAAGAACTAACAGCATGGCATATGGAAGTAGTGCAAATCTTTTCTATAGTTTTTTCTGTGTGTAACAAATGGATTTACTAAATAGCTTCAGATTGAAAAAGTTTGAAAAAGTTTATTAGGATACTTTCACATCTGTATTTTTCTTTCTGATATTGAGATCCGTCATAGGGTCTGAAAATCGGAGGAAAATGCTTCAGTTTTGTCCTAAATCATTGTCAATTGGGACAAAACTGAGTGGAACGAAGCGCACCAGAATGCATTCCGTTCCGTTTGGTTGCATTCCTATGTCAGATACAAAACCCTTGCAAGCAGCGTTTTTGTGTACGGCATGGGGTACTATCAAGATGGATCCGGCATGAAACACAATGTAAGTCAATGGTTCTGGATCCATTTTTTTTAACACAAAAAAACTGATCTGGCGCCCATTGACTTACAATGGTTTTATTGCTAGATCAGTCTTGTTAATTTTAGAGATAATACAACTGGATCCATTCAGAACGGATGCAGCCGGTTGTATTATCATATGGAAGCGTTTTTGCTAATCCCCTGCTTATGCAGATGTGAAAGTAGCCTTAGACAAGTCAAGAGTTCTATGAATGGCTGGTTTAGTTCATATAGTATAGCCTTATCCAATTGTAAATGGTATAAGAGACCTACAGTACATCTCTGAACAACATATTAAATGGGTATTCCCATCTTAGACAATGGGGGCATATCGCTAGGCTATGACCCCATTGTCTGATAGGTGCGGGTCCCACCGCTGGGACCCGCACTTATATTGAGAATGGAAAGGGCAGCGATGTGGCTGGAGGACCCAAGATTTCCCGGGGTCCGTCCACCACCAAGCGCTAATCCCCGCCTCTCCCATAGAAGTGAATGGGAGCGTGCTGCGCATGCACGGCCCATGCTCCCATTCATTTGTATGGGGCAGACGGCAATAGCGGAGCCAGCGCTCGTATATTGTCGGCGGCCCCATATAAATAAATGCAGGGCGGCTGTGCATGTGCAGTGCGCTCTCCTTCACTTTCGGGGCTATGTTCTCGATATAGGTGGGACCCGCACCTATAAGACAATGGGGGCATATCCTAGCGATATGCCCCCATTGTCTGAGATGAGAAAACCCCTTTAATCAACGTAATTTTTCATTTAACCTACAAAATTTAATCTCAAATATTTAAGACAATGCAAGCCAAAACATTTCTGTTTCCTGCAATATTGTAAGCTTTCTTTTCATTTTGACATTTTCATAATTTTTAAACACGTTTAAACAACACCCTGCATTCCAGGCATTTTAATGGTGTTTTATGTCTTTTGTTGACATTTTATTTTTTTATATATTTTTCTTGCCAGTTCTGTAGAGAGACTGAATGACAAGAATACTATACCTAGAGCATGCTGTGTACTGATTAAAACACTGCCGATTTCAAAATCACTACAAAACACCAAATTCAGAACAAAATGTATTAACGCATGAAAAACTTCTAGAGATTTTAAAGTGCAGTAACATCTGACCACAGCATTTTTGTTGAAAAAAATTGAGAAAATCAGGTGCAATATTTTATCTTATAATAATTAGATTTTTATATATGCCGCATATTGCCTTCATCATCAAAAGCAATGGTTAGGCTTTATAGCAAGAAAGTACACTGCTCAAAAATAAAGGGAACACAAAAATAACACATCCTAGATCTGAATTAATTAAATATTCTTCTGAAATACTTTGTTCGTTACATAGTTGAATGTGCTGACAACAAAATCACACAAAAATTTAAAATGGAAATCAAATTTTTCAACCCATGGAGGTCTGGATTTGGAGTCACCCTCAAAATTAAAGTGGAAAAACACACTACAGGCTGATCCAACTTTGATGTAATGTCCTTAAAACAAGTCTGTAACGGTCGCGTACAGACACACACACACAGGGGGGAGGGAAGTGACCACTGCGCTCCACCCTTACCCCTGGCCCTGCCTACTTGCCTCGCGAGTCCTAATGACAGGGGACAACTGCACGGCAATCCCTAACTTGGAGTAAGTGCAGGGATGACAGACAGACAAACAACAGGACGTGAACGGACCGAGTCAATACCAGGAAAACTGCAAAGTACAAATGGAGCAAGCAGAGAATTGTCAGGAGAAGCCGGGGTCATAAATACCAGGAGAGCAGAGAAGTACAAGAGGAGTCCTAAGAGAGTAGTCAGGTGGGAGCCGAGGTCACAATACCAGGACGGAAGCGCAGTACAGGTGGAGCAGGCAAAAGGATGGTCAGGGAACAGGATCAGGTAAGTATTCAGCAGTCCAACAAATAGCCAGGAACCTAGAAATTAACAGGCAACCTGTAGCCAGCAGGCTGCCTGTATTTATAGTGGGGAGTGAGGGTCATGTGACGTGGCCAGCGTCACATGACCGACAGACCAAACAGTCGAGCACCGAGTGATCAGCTCGGTGCTCAAGGCAGACTAGGAGCAGGGAGCCACCCAGCTAGTAAAGCCGCCCTGGGAATGAGGTCTAACACAGAACCTCATTCCAAAAGCTAAGCAACAGTTCTGCGGGCAATGGGGGACCGAGTGCACCTTTGGAACCCCGTGACAGTACCCCCCCTTTTACGAGGGGCCACCGGACCCAAGACTTCAGGTGATGGCTTTTCAGGGTGTTCTAAATGAAATTTACGAACAAGTCTAGGAGCATGAACCTCCCTGGCAGGTACCCAAGATCTCTCTTCAGGTCCATACCCCTTCCAGTGAATCAGGTACTGCAAGGAATTACGCACCTTCCTGACATCCACTATTTTAGACACCACATACTCGACAGCATCATTAGCAAGAACCGGCGGAGGCGAGGCTTTTGATGGTACTACCGGTTCAAAATATTTTTTAAGCAGAGATTTATGGAACACATTATGAATGTGGAATGACTCCAACCTAAAAGATACCGGGTTAATCACTTCCGTGATCTTATATGGTCCAATAAAACGAGGAGAAAATTTTTTAGAAGTTACCTTGAGAGATAGATTCTTGGAGGACAACCATACTTTATCCCCAACCTGAAAGCTTACCCCCCTTGAACGTCTCCTATCGGCCTTGAGTTTTTGAGAACATTGAGCCTTTTCTAGGTTCGATTGAACCCGGGCCCAAACTGTGCACAGTTCGGAGGAGAGTTTATCCGCTTCAGGGTTAGAGGAGGAGACGGATGACCCAGAATGAAAACGGGGATGAAATCCATGGTTACAAAAGAAAGGTGGAGACCCCAGCAGAAGAATTGACACGGTTATTCAAAGCAAATTCAGCCAACGGAAGGAATTTGACCCATAATTGCTGGTCATCAGCAACATACAACCTCAAGAATTGTTCCACAGACTGATTAAGGCGTTCAGTCTGCCCATTACTCTCAGGATGGTAGGCGGAAGAAAAAGACAATGAAATTTTACATCTTTGACAGAAGGCCCTCCAGAATTTGGACACAAACTGCACACCCCTGTCAGAAACAATATTTTCCGGGATGCCATGTAAACGAACAATCTCTCTCACAAAAATAGACGCCAGGGTTTTAGCATTTGGAAGTTTAGACAGGGGAATGAAATGAACCATCTTGCTAAACCTATCGACCACTACCCAAACCACAGTCTTACCCTCCGCCAGCGGTAGGTCAGTTATAAAGTCCATCGAGATATGGGACCAGGGTCTACTGGGAATGGGTAGGGGTCGTAGGTTACCAGCAGGGCGAGTCCTAGGTGTCTTGGACCTGGCACAAACCTCATAGGCTGACACGTAGGACTTGACATCCCTAGTTAGAGTGGGCCACCAATAAGATCTAGAAACCAGATCCTTAGTGCCCTCAACACCCGGATGTCCACAAAAGGCAGAATCGTGACACTCACCCAACAGCTGGAGACGAAATTGTACGGGAACAAACAACTTATCTGTTGGGGTGGATACCGATGCCAGATGTTGTTCAGACCTAATGCGAGCCGAGATATCCTGGGTAAGAGCTGCTAAGAAGATTTTTGCTGGTAGGATGGATTCAGGTGGTACCTCAGTAGGTTGAAAAGCCTGGAAGCTCCGAGATAATGCGTCTGCCTTCACATTTTTACTTCCCTGCCTGAACGTGATGGAAAAATCAAAACGAGTAAAAAACAGAGCCCATCTGGCTTGACGGGGATTCAACCTCTTAGCAGACTCGAGAAACATAAGGTTTTTATGGTCAGTGACAACAGTTACACAATGTCTTGCCCCCTCCAGGAAATGCCTCCACTCCTCAAATGCCCATTTAATGGCCAGCAGCTCCCTATTCCCTATGTCGTAGTTTCTCTCCGTGGGAGAGAATTTCCTGGAGAAGAAGGCACATGGTCTCAGATTAGTGAGGCTAGCAGGCCCTTGTGAAAGGACTGCTCCTACGCCGTCCTCGGACGCATCCACCTCCACAATAAAAGGTTTCTCCTGATCAGGCTGGATCAGAATGGGAGCGCTACTAAATGCCTTTTTTAATTTTTCAAATGAAGAAATGGCCTCAGTAGACCAATTCTCCAAATCCGCCCCTTTCTTAGTAAGGTCGGTCAACGGTTTAGCAATTACGGAAAAATTCATAATAAATTTACGATAGTAATTGGCGAAACCTAAGAACCGTTGTAAGGCCTTTAAGGATGAAGGTCTTACCCATTCCTTAATTGCTAGTACCTTACCAGGATCCATCTTGAAGGCGTGAGGAGTCAGAACATGCCCTAGAAACAGAATCTCCTGTACACCAAAGACACATTTCTCTTGTTTAGCGGATAGCTGATTCTCCCTCAACACCTCTAATACTTGTTTAACATGAGACACATGGGATTCGAAGTCAGGAGAGAATATCAAAATGTCGTCAAGATAGACAATAACAAATTTACCTAAGTACTCCATAAGAATGTCATTCATGAAGTTTTGGAACACAGCTGGGGCATTGCTGAGTCCAAAAGGCATCACTTGATATTCAAAGTGTCCTACCGGAGTATTGAACGCCGTCTTCCATTCGTCTCCCTCCTTGATTCGGATTAGATTGTATGCCCCTTTCAGGTCAATTCTGGAAAACCAGGTTGCCCCCAGAACCTTGTTAAATAAATCCGGAATCAATGGGAGGGAGTATCTATTCTGGACAGTGATTTTATTTAATCTCTGGTAATCGATACATGGCCTAAGACCACCATCTTTTTTCTTAACGAAGAAAAACCCTGCCCCCATAGGAGAGACAGAAGGTCTAATATGCCCTTTACCAAGGCTCTCCTTAAAATAATCTTCCATGGCCTTGCGTTCGGGCATAGAAAGATTATAAATTCGTCCTTTAGGAAACTTGGCCCCCTCTACTAGCTCTATGGTACAATCATAAGGTCTATGGGGGGGTAGAACCTCCGGGGTTGGTGATGAGAATACATCAGAATATTCTCTAACAACAGAGGGTACAGTATCAGACTTTACTGAGACCCCAACCTGTACCACGGACAAGCACGAGTCACACTAAGGCCCCCATCTCACCAACTCCCCATTGGACCAATCTATAGTGGGGTTATGTAGTCGGAGCCAAGGCAACCCTAGTACCACCTCAGCAGGTAGGTTCTCCAGGACTAGAAGCGAACATCTCTCTGAGTGGCACACACCCACGGTTAGAGAAATCTCCGAGGTACATAAGCTCACCGTACCACCAATAAGAGGAGTAGCATCAATAGCCATGACATGGATAGGAGTTGGTAAGGCAAACATAGGAATACCCAATCTTACAGCATACTCAGAGTCAATAAAGCTAGCTGCTGAGCCAGAATCAATAAAGGCCTTACCCGGCCATTTATCTACTCCCAGAGAAATCGTAATGGGTACCGAAAGCTTACATTTAGAAAATTCAGGGTGTACCTGGTCTTTAGGTTGCCTTGTCTTAGGAGACTTGACAGAGAGGACCTTCTTAGGACACTGGTTGATCCAATGGTCAGGATCTCCACAGTAAAAGCATTCTCCACGTCTGCGGCGAAGATTCCCTCGGGTCATGCCAACCTGCATGGGTTCCTCGGTGGAGACCTCAGCGTTGTCTCTGGGATAGGCCTCTGGCTGGACCACCATCTGGGAAGAGAACTGTTGTTCCTGTCGTCTCTCTCTAACCCGTCGGTCAAGTCGGACAACAAGGGTCATCATCTCCTCTAAGGTCTCTGGAAGTTGATAACTGACCAGAAGATCCTTTAATTTATCAGACAGACCTGACCTGAACTGACTCTTCAGGGCTGGTTCGTTCCATCCTGAGGGGACACACCACCTTCTGAATTGGGTGCAATAATCCTCCGCTGGTAAATTGCCCTGAACTAGTGCCTTTAGAGCCGTCTCGGCTACTAGAGCCCTGTCTGGTTCATCATAGAGGGTACCCAGGGCCTGAAAGAACCCCTCCACAGAATATAAACAACTGGTGCCAGCAGGTAAAGAGAACGCCCAGTCCTGGGGATCACCCTGTAATCGGGAAATGATAATGCCCACGCGTTGACTCTCAGGGCCAGAGGACACGGGGCGCAAACGGAAGTAAAGTTTGCAACTCTCCTTAAAAGAGAGAAACTTCCTCCGGTCTCCAGAAAAGGGTTCTGGGAGCTTAATCTGGGGCTCAAAATGCGGACTGGAGGCCTGAGGAGTGGAAGAACCTTGCCCTAACTCAAAAGAACAGAGTTTTTACCCTAACTCCTGCACCCTCTGCGTCAGATTAGAGACATGGTCAGTCAGGGTCACCAGAGGATCCATAATACAGTGGTTATTGGGCCTGTTAATCTGTAACGGTCACGTACACACACACACACACAGGGGGGAGGGAAGTGACCACTGCGCTCCACCCTTACCCCTGGCCCTGCCTACTTGCCTCGCGAGTCCTAATGACAGGGGACAACTGGACGGCAATCCCTAACTTGGAGTAAGTGCAGGGATGACAGACAGACAAACAACAGGACGTGAACGGACCGAGTCAATACCAGGAAAACTGCAAAGTACAAATGGAGCAAGCAGAGAATTGTCAGGAGAAGCCGGGGTCATAAATACCAGGAGAGCAGAGAAGTACAAGAGGAGTCCTAAGAGAGTAGTCAGGTGGGAGCCGAGGTCACAATACCAGGACGGAAGCGCAGTACAGGTGGAGCAGGCAAAAGGATGGTCAGGGAACAGGATCAGGTAAGTATTCAGCAGTCCAACAAATAGCCAGGAACCTAGAAATTAACAGGCAACCTGTAGCCAGCAGGCTGCCTGTATTTATAGTGGGGAGTGAGGGTCATGTGACGTGGCCAGCGTCACATGACCGACAGACCAACCAGTCGAGCACCGAGTGATCAGCTCGGCGCTCAAGGCAGACTAGGAGCAGGGAGCCACCCAGCTAGTAAAGCCGCCCTGGGAATGAGGTCAAACACAGAACCTCATTCCAAAAGCTAAGCAACAGTTCTGCGGGCAATGGGGGACCGAGTGCACCTTCGGAACCCCGTGACAAAGTCAAAATGAAGCTCAGTAGTGTGTGTGGCCTCCAGTTGCCTGTATGACCTCCCTACAACGCCTGTGCATGCTCCTGATGAGGTGGCGGACGGTCTCCTGAGGGATCTCCTCCCAGACCTGGACTAAAGCATCTGCCAACTCCTGGACAGTCTGTGGTGCAATGTGACGTTGGTGGATAGAGCGAGACATGATGTCCCAGATGTGCTCAATTGGATTCAGGTCTGGGGAACGGGCAGGCCAGTCCATAGCATCAATGCCTTCGTCTTGCAGGAACTGCTGACACACTTCAGCCACATGAGGTCTAGCATTGTCTTGCATTAGGAGGAACCCAGGGCCAACCGCACCAGCATATGGTCTCACAAGGGGTCTGAGGATCTCATCTCGGTACCTAATGGCAGTCAGGCTACCTCTGGCAAGCACATGGATGGCTGTGCGGCCCTCCAAAGAAATGCCACAACACACCATTACTGACCCAATGCCAAACCGGTCATGCTGGAGGATGTTGCAGGCAGCAGAACGTTCTCCACGGCGTCTCCAGACTCTGTCACGTCTGTCACATGTGCTCAGTGTGAACCTGCTATCATCTGTGAAGAGCACAGGGCGGCAGTGGCGAATTTGCCAATCTTGGTGTTCTCTGGCAAATGCCAAACGTCCTGCACTGTGTTGGGCTGTAAGCCCAACCCCCACCTGTGGACGTCGGGCCCTCATATCACCCTCATGGAGTCTGTTTCTGACCGTTTGAACAGACACATGCACTTTTTTTGCCTGCTGGAGGTCATTTTGCAGGGCTCTGGCAGTACTCCTCCTGTTCCTCCATGCACAAAGGCGGAGGTAGCGGTCCTGCTGCTGGGTTGTTGCCCTCCTACGGCCTCCTCCACGTCTCCTGATGTACTGGCCTGTCTTCTGGTAGCGCCTCCATGCTCTGGACACTACGCTGACAGACACAGCAAACCTTCTTGCCACAGCTCGCATTGATGTGCCATCCTGGATAAGCTGCACTACCTGAGCCACTTGTGTGGGTTGTAGACTCCGTCTCATGCTACCACTAGAGTGAAAGCACCGCCAGCATTCAAAAGTGACCAAAACATCAGCCAGGAAGCATAGAAACTGAGAAGTGGTCTGTGATCACCACCTGCAGAACCACTTCTTTATTGGGGGTGTCTTGCTAATTGCCTATAATTTCCACCTGTTGTCTATCCCATTTTCACAACAGCATGTGAAATTGATTGTCACTCAGTGTTGCTTCCTAAGTGGACAGTTTGATTTCACAGAAGTGTGATTGCCTTGGAGTTACATTGTGTTGTTTAAGTGTTCCCTTTATTTTTTTGAGCAGTGTATTTAATCCAGTCAAAACTGTTGCAAATACTTGAAAAGTAAAAAAAAAAAAATGTTTGCCAAATGTTTGAAAATCTAATATCTTCCACACGTGTTGACTTTGTGTGCCCTTGTAGAGCTCTTGCACACCACCTTTTTTACCCTGTTGTATTCAGGTAAAGTATTACATTGGTTTCTGTGGATTCAGCATGTGCCAAAATATGATGAGGTTGGTGTCCTTTTTGTAAGTTTTTTTTAATCTGATACAAAAATAAGTAGGATGTACAGTCAAATGAGCATGTCAGTTATGCTGGGTTAGTTTAGTTTTTGAATTTACCAGGCTCATAATTGCTCTTAGGCCTTTTTCACACGGGTGTCCTGTTTTTGGCCTGGATAAGATGCAGGTGCGTCGCGGGAAAATGCACAATTTTTCCGCGTGAGTGAAAAACATTGTAATGCATTTTGCACGCGTGTGAGAAAAATCGCCATGTTTGGTACCCAGATCGGGATCGGGGTTGTGTAGATTTTATTATTTTCCCTTATAACATGGTTATAAGGGAAAATAATAGCATTTTTAATACAGAATGTATAGTACAATAGGGCTGGAGGGGTTAAAAAAATAAATAAAAAATTTAACTCCCCTTAATCCACTTGTTCGCGCAGCCTGGCTTCTATTTTGATTTTGCATTTTGGATTTTATCTCCCCACGTTCCAATAACTGTAAGTTCTAATAACTGTAACTTTTTTTATTTTTTCACTCACATAGCTATACAGGGAGTGCAGAATTATTAGGCAAGTTGTATTTTTGAGGATTAATTTTATTATTGAACAACAACCATGTTCTCAATGAACACAAAAAACTCATTAATATCAAAGCTGAATATTTTTGGAAGTAGTTTTTAGTTTGTTTTTAGTTTTAGCTATTTTAGGGGGATATCTGTGTGTGCAGGTGACTATTACTGTGCATAATTATTAGGCAACTTAACAAAAAACAAATATATATCCATTTCAATTATTTATTTTTACCAGTGAAACCAATATAACATCTCAACATTCACAAATATACATTTCTGACATTCAAAAACAAAACAAAAACAAATCAGTGACCAATATAGCCACCTTTCTTTGCAAGGACACTCAAAAGCCTGCCATCCATGGATTCTGTCAGTGTTTTGATCTGTTCACCATCAACATTGCGTGCAGCAGCAACCACAGGCTCCCAGACACTGTTCAGAGAGGTGTGCTGTTTTCCCTCCTTGTAAATCTCACATTTGATGATGGACCACAGGTTCTCAATGGGGTTCAGATCAGGTGAACAAGGAGGCCATGTCATTAGATTTTCTTCTTTTATACCCTTTTCTTGTCAGCCACGCTGTGGAGTACTTGGACGCGTGTGATGGAGCATTGTCCTGCATGAAAATCATGTTTTTCTTGAAGGATGCAGACTTCTTCCTGTACCACTGCTTGAAGAAGGTGTCTTCCAGAAACTAGCAGTAGGACTGGGAGTTGAGCTTGACTCCATCCTCAACCCGAAAAGGCCCCACAAGCTCATCTTTGATGATACCAGCCCAAACCAGTACTCCACCTCCACCTTGCTGGCGTCTGAGTCGGACTGGAGCTCTCTGCCCTTTACCAATCCAGACACGGGCCCATCCATCTGGCCCATCAAGACTCACTCTCATTTCATCAGTCCATAAAACCTTAGAAAAATCAGTCTTGAGATATTTCTTGGCCCAGTCTTGACGTTTCAGCTTGTGTGGTCGTCTTGTTCAGTGGTGGTCGTCTTTCAGCCTTTCTTACCTTGGCCATGTCTCTGAGTATTGCCCACCTTGTGCTTTTGGGCACTCCAGTGATGTTGCAGCTCTGAAATATGGCCAAACTGGTGGCAAGTGGCATCTTGGCAGCTGCACGCTTGACTTTTCTCAGTTCATGGGCAGTTATTTTGCGCCTTGGTTTTTCCACACGCTTCTTGCGACCCTGTTGACTATTTTGAATGAAACGCTTGATTGTTCAATGATCACGCTTCAGAAGCTTTGCAATTTTAAGAGTGCTGCATCCCTCTGCAAGATATCTCACTATTTTTGACTTTTCTGAGCCTGTCAAGTCCTTCTTTTGACCCATTTTGCCAAAGGAAAGGAAGTTGCCTAATAATTATGCACACCTGATATAGGGTGTTGATGTCATTAGACCGCACCCCTTCTCATTACAGAGATGCACATCACCTAATATGCTTAATTGGTAGTAGGCTTTCGAGCCTATACAGCTTGGAGTAAGACAACATGCATAAAGAGGATGATGTGGTCAACATACTCATTTGCCTAATAATTCTGCACGCAGTGTATGCGGGCTTATTTCTTTGCAGGGCAAGATGCATTTTTTAATGCTACTATTTAATTGACCATGTATTGTATTGAAAAACAGGAAAAACATTATTTGTGAGGTAAAACAAATTCTGCCAAGGTTATTGGGGTTTTGACATCACACCATTTACTGAGCACTAAAAATAACCCTTATTCTGTTGCTCAATACAAATGCGGAAGAGCTGTATGCTTGTTTTTTGCGTGACTGTATAATGAATCTCGTGTTATTCATTTTGTTTCCATTACAGCATTCACGGCAGGGGAATACATTTTTTTATATATAATAGTTCAGACATTTTTGGACATGGCAGTACCTAATATGTGGATTTTTTTATTGTTTATATATTGTTATACGTTAAATTGGGAAAGGGGGTGTTTTAAACTTTTAATCTATTGGTGTTTTTTTATATTTTTTATTTTTTTCACTCTTTTTTTTCACCCCATAGGGTGCTAGTAAACAGGATCTTTTGATCCCCTCTCCTATCAACCCTAATAGAGATCTATTAGGCTAAATAGGATTTCTACATTCTTCATTCTTAGCTGTGCCTCGTGCATAGCTCAGTATGGAGAAAGCCATGGCAGGCCTGGAGTGCTTCAGCAACTGATCAGAGCCTCACAATTTCACTCCAATCAGAAGACAGAGGGAGCCGCATCTCTCTGCCTTCACTCATTCACTCACAGGTGCAGCGATCAGCGTTTATCGAGGCACCTGAGGGGTTAAAGAACGGGGGCGATCGCCGCTCCCTATCAGTGTCGTGTCAGTGTTCTGATACGTAAAACCCTAGAATTCAAATAAGATCTATGTTGGTTTTCTCATTAGTATACAGTATATACACACTTAAAAGAGAGAGAAGAAACAAAACTCAATTTTAATTATCTGAAAGGTTGTTTCTTATGAATTAAAAGTTCATGTCTATTCACTGTCTGCGATCTCATTTTCTAGCAGGACCATCTGGCTCACACTAGTATGTGATATTTATTTTGGAAGCTAGGTAGCATTTTGAGTCCTAATCCATTTCACAATGTTACAGAGAGCTCGCAAGATCATTAATCATTTTTTTTTGCCCTAATGACATTTCCCCAAAAAAGTAATTCCTTCACAGAAAGCTGTAATTTTATCAACTTTTCAAATGTCACTTAATGACTGTTGCAGAATTAAATAATCTTTTACTGTGAATGCAAAGTGTTCTGAGCAGCTGTGTTCAGAGCAGCACCAGGTCAGAAGAGGTGTCATGGTCATACCCATATACACATGACCATATACAAGTGATGCTATACAGACATCAGACATGCAAGAACAGCATATGGGTCCGTTGGTCTCCAATAGCACTTTTTAGAGTGATCTGCCTATTCCTTTACATGCAAGCTTTATAATATTTTTTTTTGTTAGTGAACACATCGCAATTTTAACAGCCAAGGAATATTGGTTCAATGTTGAACATATATATATATATATATATATATATATATATACACTCATCTAAAGAATTATTAGGAACACCATACTAATACGGTGTTGGACCCCCTTTTGCCTTCAGAACTGACTTAATTCTACGTGGCATTGATTCAACAAGGTGCTGATAGCATTCTTTAGAAATGTTGGCCCATATTGATAGGATAGCATCTTGCAGTTGATGGAGATTTGAGGGATGCACATCCAGGGCATGAAGCTCCCGTTCCACCACATCCCAAAGATGCTCTATTGGGTTGAGATCTGATGACTGTGGGGGCCATTTTAGTACAGTGAACTCATTGTCATGTTCAAGAAACCAATTTGAAATGATTCAAGCTTTGTGACATGGTGCATTATCCTGCTGGAA